>NC_091152.1:45397538-45480038 GCF_040958095.1 Procambarus clarkii | reverse complement strand
ATTACTATCCGAGTGCCGGCGGTGGGGTGGTTCAAATAGCCTCGGCTATCACCTCATTTTGTCCGGTCGTGATGGTCAAGTGGATTAAGGCGTCTTGTACATACCAGTTGCGTTGCTTCTGGGAGTATGGGTTCGAGTCACTTCTGGGGTGTGAGTTTTCAGTTATATAAATATATATATATATATATATATATAAATATATACATATATATATATATTTTTCATTGAATATGACCGCATATTCTGTATTTATTATTTTCTGGTTTAGGGCTTCTATCCCTCTAACTATTTTCTTAGCATCAGGGCTTAATTGGAATAGGAGTTCTCCAAAACTCATTTTCGTACTTTTAAGGTGAAGAAAAGAAGTGATTTACTATAGAGTGTATTACACTTATTTGTATAATTTGCACGACGTTTCGAACCTCCATGGTTCATTCTCAAGTGAACAATCTTACAATACTAGTTGATTTTATACCCGCATTAGGTCAGGTGATAATACAATGAAGGTGAAAAATATGGGGGGATACATAAGGGATAAACATAGGGGCTGCAGAAGGCTTATTGGCCCATACGAGGCATCTCCTATCTAAACACAAAGATTAATCCAGTGTAATTGGCCTGTTATGTTGGACATTGTCTTCTGTGTTGGCATCGATATGTTCTTGTCTTGTCCTTACTCTCATGGTGGGTAGAGTAAATAGTTCCGTGATTTGGGTGTTCATGGTAGGTCGCTCTATTCTTATGTGAATTGCCTCAAGAATTTGTAATCTTCTTGAATCTTGGGTTTTGTCTATTATGCAAGTATTCTTGTTCAACATTTCTCTTGTTAGAGTAATGTCATGGGCTTGTCTCATGTGATTCCTAGGGGCACCAGATTGAAGATGGCATGTCAAACGCCTCGTCAGCTTGGTCGACGTCATACCTATGTACTTACATTGAAGGTTACATCCTTCGTGGGGGCAAGTGTACATGTATACAACGCTTGACTGCTGTAGAGGGTTCTCCGTCGGCTTCGGGCTGTTTTTGATAAGGAGTTCGGAAGTCTTCTTGGTTTTGTAGAATATTATCAGGTTTATGTTTTGGTTAGGAGTAGTGCTTTTTACTCCTTTACGGATTATTTCTTTCATTATTCTTTCCTCTTTTATTTGTTCACTGTGCATGGTTGATTTGTAATATAATTTTATTGGGGGTGTTGTGGTTTCTGTTCTAGGTTCTGAATTATACCAACGGTCCAAGTGTCTTCTTATAGCAGCGTTTATTTCCGCGTTGCTATATCCGTTGTTCACCAATACCTGAGTTACTCTTTCAAACTCTCTACTCACGTTGCTCCATTCAGAGCAGTGGGTAAGCGCTCGACGAATATAAGCATTGAGAACACTGGCTCAATGCTTATATTCGAAGCCAGTGTTCTCAATGCTTATATTCGTCGAGCGCTTACCCACTGCTCTGAATGGAGCAACGTGAGTAGAGAGTTTGAAAGAGTAACTCAGGTATTGGTGAACAACGGATATAGCAACGCGGAAATAAACGCTGCTATAAGAAGACACTTGGACCGTTGGTATAATTCAGAACCTAGAACAGAAACCACAACACCCCCAATAAAATTATATTACAAATCAACCATGCACAGTGAACATATAAAAGAGGAAAGAATAATGAAAGAAATAATCCGTAAAGGAGTAAAAAGCACTACTCCTAACCAAAACATAAACCTGATAATATTCTACAAAACCAAGAAGACTTCCGAACTCCTTATCAAAAACAGCCCGAAGCCGACGGAGAACCCTCTACAGCAGTCAAGCGTTGTATACATGTACACTTGCCCCCACGAAGGATGTAACCTTCAATGTAAGTACATAGGTATGACGTCGACCAAGCTGACGAGGCGTTTGACATGCCATCTTCAATCTGGTGCCCCTAGGAATCACATGAGACAAGCCCATGACATTACTCTAACAAGAGAAATGTTGAACAAGAATACTTGCATAATAGACAAAACCCAAGATTCAAGAAGATTACAAATTCTTGAGGCAATTCACATAAGAATAGAGCGACCTACCATGAACACCCAAATCACGGAACTATTTACTCTACCCACCATGAGAGTAAGGACAAGACAAGAACATATCGATGCCAACACAGAAGACAATGTCCAACATAACAGGCCAATTACACTGGATTAATCTTTGTGTTTAGATAGGAGATGCCTCGTATGGGCCAATAAGCCTTCTGCAGCCCCTATGTTTATCCCTTATGTATCCCCCCATGTTTTTCACCTTCATTGTATTATCACCTGACCTAATGCGGGTATAAAATCAACTAGTATTGTAAGATTGTTCACTTGAGAATGAACCATGGAGGTTCGAAACGTCGTGCAAATTATACAAATAAGTGTAATACACTCTATAGTAAATCACTTCTTTTCTTCACCTTAAAAGTACGAAAATGAGTTTTGGAGAACTCCTATTCCAATTAAGCCCTGATGCTAAGAAAATAGTTAGAGGGATAGAAGCCCTAAACCAGAAAATAATAAATACAGAATATGCGGTCATATTCAATGAAACATGTTTGAAAGAAACCTGCTGCCAGTATACACCAATATATATATATATACATATATATATATATATATATATATATATATATATATATATATATATATATATATATATATATATATATATTTATATATATATATATTTATATATATATATATTTATATGTAAATATATATATATATATATATATATATATATATATATATATATATATATATATATATATATATAAAATATATATATATATATATATATATATATATATATATATATATATATATATATATATATATATTTACATATATATATATATATATATATATATATATATATATATATTTATATATATATATATATTTATATATATATATATATTTATATATTTATATATAATATAATATAGGACCTATAATATATATATTATAGGTCCGCCTCCCCCCTCGTGCCAAGGACACCAGCCGCAGGACGACCAACAATAACTCATCTGAGAACCACAAAATGAGAGCACAGATCACCAGGAAAATAGAAGAGGGCAATACCACAGGTGCCATCAGAATCATGACCAGCGATGACACTATTGCCCCCAGGAACGCCACGACAGCAGAGGCTCTTCAAGACAAACACCCACCCAGAGCCCCCGACAGCAGCAGGGATCCCCAGGAAAACAGTGCTGGCATAGAACCCTTGACTGTTCGAGAATCTGAGGTGTACAAAGCAGCCATGTCTTTCCCAACAGGTTCAGCAGGGGGCTTTACAGGCCTAAGACCCCAGCACATCAAACAAATGCTGAACCCGGTGCTTGGAGATGCTGCAAAGGACCTTCTAGTGGAACTTACCAGATTCTCCAACATGTGTTTGGCTGGCGGCATCCCTGAGGACATCAGGACTGTCTTTTATGGAGCAGCACTCTGTGCTCTAAAGAAGAAGGATAGGGGTATCAGGCCCATTGCCGTTGGCAACACCCTCCGACGCCTCGTAGCTAAGGCTGCAGTCAGATCTATCAGCCAGGAAGCAGCCACCTTGCTGATACCTCATCAGCTCGGGTTTGGGATTCCCCTAGGTTGTGAAGCTGCAGCACATGCAGCGCGGGCTTACATTGTTGATCTCCCGGACCAGAAGGCACTAGTAAAGCTTGACTTCAAAAATGCCTTCAATCAAGTTAGACGAGATGCTGTCCTCAGGGCTGTACACAACCATTTCCGTCCCCTTTACCTATTCATCTGATCGTGCTACAGTGGGGACTCTAAGCTTCTTTTTGGGGAGCATGAAATAAACTCCTGTGAAGGTGTCCAACAAGGTGACCCCTTAGCCCCCCTCCTTTTCTGTCTAGCTATCAAAGAGGTCACTGATAGTCTGACAAGCGAGCTAAACATCTGGTACCTGGATGATGGCACTCTAGCTGGAACTCCGGAAACCATTTTGGGGGATATAAGGAAAATCCAGGAGCAGGGAGCAGCCTTAGGCCTCATTCTTAATGCATCCAAATGTGAAATAATCTCCCGCAACCCAGACATCACTGGGCAAATACAAAATGCTCTTCCAGACATTCTCGTTGTCGAGCCACCGGACTGCACTCTCCTGGGTGCCCCCATTGGCCCACGAGCAATCGAGGAGGTCCTGGCTGCAAAAATCACTGACCTAAAGAGAATGCAGGACAGGATTGACAAGATCGATGCCCATGATGCTCTCTTTCTCCTTACAAGATGCCTGTCTCTCCCTAAGTTGACCTACTTTCTGAGATGTTCTCCATCCTACAGCAGCCATAAGTTAAATGTGTATGACACCCTTCTGAGGTCCATGCTGGTGAAAGTCCTGAACCTGCCATTGGACGACTCTCAGTGGGAGCAAGCAACCCTTCCTGTAAGACTCGGCGGCCTTGGTGTCCGCACAGCCTCCCAAATTGCTCTACCAGCCTTCCTTTCCTCCTCTCATGCATCGCACGACCTCGTCAGAGATATTTTACCTGCAACCCTGAGAGATTCAGCAGGAATACACGATCCTGCTTTCACTGAATGTTCAAATCAGTGGAATGTTCTTGCAGCCCCAGCAACCATTATAGAGCCAACAAAACAACACAAACAGTCCGGCTGGGACCACCCTCTAGTGGAAAAAGTAGCTGATGCCATGCTAAGCGTCGCAACATCAGACAAGGAGAAAGCCCGCCTCAGAGCAGTGCGTGCCCCCCATGCAGGAGACTTCCTCCTGGCAGTACCCATGTCTGCAATGGGCACGCGCCTAGATCCAGAATCCCTTCGTGTAACAGTGGCCCTCCGCCTTGGTGCCCCAATTCACACTGAATACAAGTGTATTTGCAACAGGGTGGAAGCAGACCAATACGGACTGCATGGGTTGCATTGCGGAAGCACAAAGGGCTGGCATGCAAGACACAACGAGGTCAATGACATCATCAAGAGAAGCCTCGTCTCAGCTGGGTGCCCAGCGGAGAGAGAACCTCGCATCCTAGGGGTCCAAAACCCGGATTTCCCAGCACTTCGCCCTGATGGCATCACCATATACTCATGGAAGGAGGGTAGACAGTTGGTGTGGGACTACACATGTGTATCCACCCTGGCTGACACCTATGTACACTTCGGAGCTGATCAAGCAGGTGGGGCGGCCAACCACAGGGAAACAGCAAAATCACTCAAGTACAGGCGACTGGAAGGTCAATACCTCTTTGTTCCCATAGTGTCTGAGACGCATGGCCCCTGGGGCAAGAGTGCCTTGGGATTTCTCAAGGAATTGGGGTCCAAGCTCATTGACGTCACCAGAGACCCAAGGGCTTCCAGTTTTTTATTTCAGCGTCTCAGTGTGGCGATCCAGAGGGGAAATGCTTGCTGCGTCCTCGGTTCCTGTCCAGAAGCGGAGGAGCTTCAAGAGATCCATAACCTTTAGGCATTTGTCTTGTATGTTTTGTAACCTTTAAATACACAATAAAGGAAAAAAAAAAAAAAAAGGGAAGGGGGTGGTAGGAGAAAAGCACACAGAAACTGTATTGGAGGGGACCCACATTCCCTCCAATGCGTTATGTGTGGTTTCCTCCGAGGCTATGGGTCCCCCTTCTTCCAGCCAGAGGTGGTACTCCCTTCCCTATTATCATTGTATAAAAAAAAAATATATATAATATATATATATATATATATATATATATATATATATATATATATATATATATATATATATATATATTAATATAATTATACATACACCTTAGCTTACTGTTTTGGAAAAAACAAATCAGAAATTTATTTAATTTTTATTTTCATTTTCAAATTACGTCTGTTTCCGTCCATACAGGTAAACGGCCAAATTCGGACGTAATTTGTAAGAGGAGAGGACCAGTGTAAGTGTATGAACTAAGGGTCCCATACACAGTCTCACCGTGTTGTATCAACAGGCACGAGAGAGAACACGAGTCACTTATACACAGTAAACTTGCTTAAACTCCGTGTATATATGAGGAAGTATATAAACTCCGTGTATATATGAGGAAGTATATAAACTCCGTGTATATATGAGGAAGTATATAAACTCCGTGTATATATGAGGAAGTATATAAACTCCGTGTATATATGAGGAAGTATATAAACTCCGTGTATATATGAGGAAGTATATAAACTCCGTGTATATATGAGGAAGTATATAAACTCCGTGTATATATGAGGAAGTATATAAACTCCGTGTATATATGAGGAAGTATATAAACTCCGTGTATATATGAGGAAGTATATAAACTCCGTGTATATATGAGGAAGTATATAAACTCCGTGTATTACCGTGTATATGAAGCTCGTGTTCTCTCTGGTAATGTGCAGGACTGATGAAAATTACTTCTGATCTCTTGCCATGACTTGTGTCGCTGGGGGGATGGGTTTGTTGTGGTTGGTACAGCCAGACCTCCCTACTGTGTCAGTGGTACAGCCAGACCTCCCTACTGAGTCAGTGGTACAGCCAGACCTCCCTACTGTGTCAGTGGTACAGCCAGACCTCCCTACTGTGTCAGTGGTACAGCCAGACCTCCCTACTGTGTCAGTGGTACAGCCAGACCTCCCTACTGTGTCAGTGGTACAGCCAGACCTCCCTACTGTGTCTGTGGTACAGCCAGCCCTCGCTACTGTGTCAGTGGTACAGCCAGACCTCACTACTGTGTCAGTGGTACAGCCAGACCTCCCTACTGTGTCAGTGGTACAGCCAGACCTCCCTACTGTGTCAGTGGTACAGCCAGACCTCCCTACTGTGTCAGTGGTACAGCCAGACCTCCCTACTGTGTCAGTGGTACAGCCACACCTCACTACTGTGTCAGTGGTACAGCCAGACCTCCCTACTGTGTCAGTGGTACAGCCAGACCTCCCTACTGTGTCAGTGGTACAGCCAGACCTCCCTACTGTGTCAGTGGTACAGCCAGACCTCCCTACTGTGTCAGTGGTACAGCCAGACCTCACTACTGTGTCAGTGGTACAGCCAGACCTCCCTACTGTGTCAGTGGTACAGCCAGACCTCCCTACTGTGTCTGTGGTACAGCCAGCCCTCGCTACTGTGTCAGTGGTACAGCCAGACCTCACTACTGTGTCAGTGGTACAGCCAGACCTCCCTACTGTGTCAGTGGTACAGCCAGACCTCCCTACTGTGTCAGTGGTACAGCCAGACCTCGCTACTGTGTCAGTGGTACAGCCAGACCTCCCTACTGTGTCAGGGGTACAGCCAGACCTCCCTACTGTGTCAGTGGTACAGCCAGACCTCCCTACTGTGTCAGTGGTACAGCCAGACCTCCCTACTGTGTCAGTGGTACAGCCAGACCTCCCTACTGTGTCAGTGGTACAGCCAGACCTCGCTACTGTGTCAGTGGTACAGCCAGACCTCCCTACTGTGTCAGGCGTACAGCCAGACCTCCCTACTGTGTCAGGGGTACAGCCAGACCTCCCTACTGTGTCAGTGGTACAGCCAGACCTCCCTACTGTGTCAGGGGTACAGCCAGACCTCCCTACTGTGTCAGTGGTACAGCCAGACCTCCCTACTGTGTCAGTGGTACAGCCAGACCTCCCTACTGTGTCAGTGGTACAGCCAGACCTCCCTACTGTGTCAATGGTACAGCCAGACCTCGCTACTGTGCCAGTGGTACAGCCAGACCTCCCTACTGTGTCAGGGGTACAGCCAGACCTCCCTACTGTGTCAGTGGTACAGCCAGACCTCCCTACTGTGTCAGGGGTACAGCCAGACCTCCCTACTGTGTCAGTGGTACAGCCATTCCTCACTACTGTGTCAGGGGTACAGCCAGACCTCCCTACTGTGTCAGTGGTACAGCCAGACCTCCCTACTGTGTCAATGGTACAGCCAGACCTCGCTACTGTGTCAGTGGTACAGCCAGACCTCCCTACTGTGTCAATGGTACAGCCAGACCTCGCTACTGTGTCAGTGGTACAGCCAGACCTCCCTACTGTGTCAGGGGTACAGCCAGACCTCCCTACTGTGTCAGTGGTACAGCCAGTCCTCACTACTGTGTCAGTGGTAGAGCCAGACCTCACTACTGTGTCAGTGGTAGAGCCAGACCTCACTACTGTGTCAGTGGTACGGCTAGACCTCACTACTGTGTCAGTGGTACAGCCAGACCTCGCTACTGTGTCAGTGGTACAGCCAGACCTCGCTACTGTGTCAGTGGTACAGCCAGACCTCACTACTGTGACAGTGGTAGAGCCAGACCTCGCTACTGTGACAGTGGTACAACCAGTCCTCACTACTGTGTCAGTGGTACAGCCAGACCTCCCTACTGTGACAGTGGTACAGCCAGACCTCGCTACTGTGTCAGTGGTACAGCCAGACCTCGCTACTGTGTCAGTGGTACAGCCAGACCTCGCTACTGTGTCAGTGGTACAGCCAGATCTCACCGGTACAGCCAGACGTCACCGGTACACCCAGACGTCACCGGTACAGCCAGACGTCACCGGTACAGCCAGACGTCACCGGTACACCCAGACGTCACCGGTACACCCAGACGTCACCGGTACACCCAGACCTCACCGGTACACCCAGACCTCACCAGTACAGTCAGACCTCACTACTACCAGTGGTACAGCCAGACCTCACCAGTACAGCCAGAACTCACCGGTACACCCAGACGTCACCGGTACACCCAGACGTCACCGGTACACCCAGACGTCACCGGTACACCCAGACGTCACCGGTACACCCGGACGTCACCGGTACACCCAGATGTCACCGGTACACCCGGACGTCACCGGTACACCCGGACGTCACCGGTACACCCGGACGTCACCGGTACACCCGGACGTCACCGGTACACCCAGACGTCACCGGTACACCCAGACGTCACCGGTACACCCGGACGTCACCGGTACAGCCAGACCTCACTACTACCAATGGTACAGCCAGACCTCACCAGTACAGTCAGACCTCACTACTACCAGTGGTACAGCCAGACCTCACTGTTACAGCCAGACCTCACCAGTACAGACCAAATTACCACCATGTAAGGACCAAAATGAACCTTGTTAATCAGGTGATATAAACCCAGGAATTACAAGGACACGAATACAAGACTAACCCACATTCTCTTTGTAAAGGGAAGACTAAAGTGTTCTTGCAGTGTTATTATTTAAATTTATATTACGAAGGTAAATTTCCATAGAGAGCAGTGCTCTGAGGCTACAGTTACGACCTCATAAAGCTCTAGACTCCACTGGAGCAATATCCCGTCTGGTGGAGAGGAGAGGAGACGGGGGAGGGAGGAAGAGGGGCGTAGGAAGGAGTGGAGAGAAGGAGATGAGAGAGGAGGGAAGGAGGAGGATGGAACAAGGAAAGTAAAGCAGGTACACTGGAGTTTTTCATTTTCTTTATTTATATTATTATTGTTTTCTGTCACAGACGTGGCCTGACATTTACAATGCTAAATATTATATATATGCGTGTAATATGGAGAGCTCTAAAGGAGCAGCGGAGGGCGGTTGGAGGGGCTCTATGAGGCACTGCCCGGGGCGGTGCCAACGACGTTGTTAGAACAACGCCAGCTAGTTGTAACAACCACCTCACACCACACACAACCAATATTATTATACACAACACTACCATTGGCCACCATACCATACACATGACCACAATTAAAATCCCAATTTCACTTACATTTTCTATATGTAAAAACGTTAATCATTCACAAAAACATTTAAGTAGCAATGAACGCTTCTTAAAAAAAAAGTTCCTAAAAGATTGCAGGTAGAAGAAGTTCGACCCAATTTTTGTTGTAGACAAAATAGGACCGGCTCCCCCCCCCCCCCCCAGGAGCCGGTCGGCCGAGCAGACAGCACACTGGACTTGTGATCCTGTGGTCCCGGGTTCGATCCATGGCGCCGGCGAGAAACAATGGGCAGAGTTTCTTTCACCCTATGTCCCTGTTACCTAGCAGTAAAATAGGTACCTGGGTGTTAGTCAGCTGTCACGGGCTGCTTCCTGGGGGTGGAGGCCTGGTCGAGGACCGGGCCGCGGGGACACTAAAGCCCCGAAAAGATAAGATAACCTCTTAACGTCTCAGTGTCCTGGTGGTATGTGCCTTCCGTAACCCACATTGGTCCACGTGACCCAATGATTTGGAGAGAATTACGATAACAGCTTAGTTAATCAGCAACAGTATTATCTTAACCTTGTTATCGTAAATTTTCTCTAATTGGCTTTTGGGTAATTTTGTATTCATCAGCACGATATCTTAACGAGCGCTCAAGGATGGGTTTAGATCCTCTAAATGCAGTGTTGTGTGATCAAGTTAATTTGGTTTGTAGCAGTAGAGGTTGACAGCTTGTCGCGTGAGACGGTATTGACGGTATTATTGGACGGGTCGTGTGTCACAGAACGTTGACGGTATCATAGGACGGTAAGTATGAGACAGAAGTCATTAAACCCATTGTGGCCGCAAGCGTCCTCAACAGAAGTCAAAGGGAACATTTCTATGACCATTAACGGAACTCCAACAGTGGATCATTATATACAACTCGTTATAATGATTCAAAATGTATAGTTTACGAATGAAAATGAATGAATTTTTCATCCAAATATCCTGTTTTCACATTCCCAGGCACTAAAACTTACACATCAACGGGAAATATAACCTGTAACGTACCAAACCCATCCTGCTAATAGCACGTCGCATTTTGACGTATACTCCACCTAAGGCCAAAAAATCGTCGTACTAGAAAATGGAAGCGGCTCGCGAAATTGACGTACTGTCCAGTTTTCTGTTTTGGGTCCTCTGGGAGGTTAGGATAAAAGGGCGCTTTAGTATGACAGTTTCTGGACGTTGGGGGAATCTTAGGAGGACGGGATGTATACAGGTCGGTGGCGACGTTTGTGTGACGGTGAGGTCACTACCTTGTTCTGCGGAATCGAACACGGGTTCGAAACGAAGGTGTTTCCAACCCTTAACAGCATCTCAATCATGTGTGATGGCATTACCTTTATGGAATATACGAGTGACTGCCTAATATACGCGCGTATATATATGTATTCGCACGTATATTCACACGTCTGCATACGTGTGAGCACACATGTGCACATATAAACATGGATAAGCCCGTAAATTCATACACAAACACAAACGCATTCATACATACAGTGTTTCCACAGGGCTACTATGTAGTGAGGAAAGAGAGAGAAGGGAGAGGAGGAGGTGGTGTAGCTTTGCTACTAAGAGAAGGATGGAGTTTCGAAGAGATGGTAATTCAGAACTGTGAAGGTTTCAGTGACTCCATATCAGGCACCATAGCAACTGGAGGACAGAAAATTATAGTAGTAGTCATATATAACCCCCCACCGAATGACAGAGACCCAGACAGGAATATGATAGAAATAACTTGGCCACCATCAATATAATAGAGAGAGCAGCTTCTGTGGCTAGCAGGAACGGATCCAGACTTCTAATCATGGGAGACTTCAACCATGGGAAGATAGATTGGGAGAACAGAGACCCACATGGAGGACCAGACACATGGAGAGCTAAGCTGCAGGATGTGGCAACAAGAAACTTTCTAAGTCAACACGTCAAGGGACCGACAAGAATGAGAGAAGGGGATGAACCAGCCTTGCTTGATCTGATATTTACCCTAAATGAGTCGGATATAAAGGAAGTTAAGTTGGAAGCCCCCTTGGGAATGAGTGATCATAGTGTATTGAGCTTTGAGTACCTGGTTGAGCTAGGAATTATCACCCCCAAACAAGAACTGAACTGGGAAACAAAGGGTTGGCGTACCGAAAGGGAAACTATGAGGAGATGAATAAATTCCTATGGGATATACATTGGGGACACAGAACTCGAAACCAAGTCCGTACAAGACATGATGGACTATGTCACCCAAAAATGTCAGGAGGCTGTAAACAGGTTTGTCCCAGCCCGACAGGAAAAAACAGAGAAGCAAAGGAAGAATCCGTGGTTTAATAGGGAATGTATGAAAGCAAAGGAGCTGAACAAAAGGGCATGGAGGAACTTCCGTAATAACAGAACACCAGAAAGTAGAGAGAGATACCAGAGAACCAAGAACGAGTATGTCAGTGTGAGAAGAGCAGCTGAGAAAAGGTATGAAAATGATATAGCTAATAAAGCCAAGACCGAACCCAAGCTACTACACAGTCACATCAGGAGGAAGACAACAGTGAAGGAACAGGTGATGAAACTTAGGGTGGGCGAGGACAGGTACACAGAGAATGACAGAGGTGTGTGAAGAACTCAACAAAAGGTTCCAAGAGGTCTTTACAATAGAACAGGGAGATGTCACGGCGCTAAGAGAGGTGGCAGCAAACCAGGTGACCTTGGAAAGGTTCGAAATACCAAGAGATGAGGTCAAGAAGCACCTGTTGGGCCAGACGGAATCTCACCATGGGTATTGAAAGAGTGTGCAGGAGCACTTTGCTTGCCACACTCTCCATAGTGTATAGTAGGTCACTGGAAACTGGGGACCTACCAGAAATATGGAAGACTGCTAATGTAGTACCAATATTTAAAAAGGGTGACAGACAAGAGGCACTGAACTACAGGCCAGTGTCCTTAACTTGTATACCATGCAAGGTGATGGAGAAGATTGTGAGAAAAAACCTAGTAACACATCTGGAGAGAAGAGACTTCGTGACAACCCATCAACATGGGTTCAGGGAGGGTAAATCTTGCCTTACAGGATTGATAGAATTCTATGATCAGGTGACAAAGATTAAGCAAGAAAGAGAAGGATGGGCGGACTGCATTTTTTTGGACTGTCGGAAAGCCTTTGACACAGTACCCCATATAAGGTTGATGCATAAGCTGGAGAAATAGGCAGGAGTAACTGGTAGGGCGCTCCAGTGGATAAGGGAGTACCTAAACAATAGGAAGTAGAGAGTTACAGTGAGGGGTGAGACCTTAGAATGGCGTGAATTCACCAGTGGAGACCCACAGTGCTCTGTGCTTGGACCTATTATGTTTCTGATATACGTAAATGATCTCCCAGAGGGTACACATAGACTCATTCCTCTCAATGTTTGCTGACAACGCCAAAATTATGAGAAGGATTAAGACAGAGGAGGACAGCTTGACGCTTCAAGAAGACCTGGAGAAGCTGCAGGAATGGTCGAACAAATGGCTATTAGAGTTTAACCCAAGCAAATGTAATGTAATGAAGATAGGGGTAGGAAACAGGAGACAAGATACAAGGTATCATTTGGGAGATAAGATACTTCAAGAGTCAGAGAGAGAGAGCCCTGGGGGTTGATATCACGCCAGACCTGTCCCCTGAAGCTCATATCAAGAGGATAACATCAGCAGCATATGCCAGGTTGGCTAACATAAAAACGGCCTATAGAAACTTGTGTAAGGAATCTTTCAGAACATTATATACCACATATGTCAGACCAATCCTGGAGTATGCGGCTCCAGCATGGAGTCCATATCTAGTCAAGCATAAGACTAAACTGGAAAAGGTTCAAAGGTTTGCCACCAGACTAGTACCCGAGCTGAGAGGTATGAGCTACGAGAGACTATGGGAATTAAACCTCACTTCGTTGGAAGACAGAAGAGTTAGGGGAGACATGATCACCACATTCAAGATTCTCAAGGGAATCGACAGGGTTGATAAAGACAGGCTATTTAACACAAGGGGCACACGCACTAGGCGACACAGGTGGAAACTGAGCGCCCAAATGAGCCACAGAGATATTAGAAATAACCTTTTTAGTGTCAGAGTGGTTGACAAATGGAATGCATTAGGAAGTGATGTGGTGGAGGCTGACTCCATACACAGTTTCAAGTGTAGATATGATAGAGCCCAATAGGCTCAGGAATCTGTACACCTGTTGATTGACGGTTGAGAGGCGCGACCAAAGAGCCAGAGCTCAACCCCCGCAAACACAACTAGGTGAGTACAATTAGGTGAGTACACACACACACACACACACTCTTATACATATTGCAAATAATACCTAAAGTCGAGCTACAATTTCAGAATGTTAATAAATTTTATTATTAAAACACGATAGAATTAAATTTTAAACATTTAATTAAAATCTTTAAATTATTATTATATATTAATTTAAATATATATTATATTAAATTAGATGAATTTTATTATAAATATAATATTATATTATAAGATTTAATGAATAATAAAACAGTTTGATAAATAATTAAGAACACCGTGTTCTCCATGATGGTAGAGAGAACACCGTGTTCTCCATGATGGTAGAGAGAACACCGTGTTCTCCATGATGGTAGAGAGAACACCGTGTTCTCCATGATGGTAGAGAGAACACCGTGTTCTCCATGATGGTAGAGAGAACACCGTCTTCTCCATGATGGTAGAGAGAACACCGTGTTCTCCATGATGGTAGAGAGAACACCGTGTTCTCCATGATGGTAGAGAGAACACCGTGTTCTCCATGATGGTAGAGAGAACACCGTGTTCTCCATGATGGTAGAGAGAACACCGTGTTCTCCATGATGGTAGAGAGAACACCGTGTTCTCCATGATGGTAGAGAGAACACCGTGTTCTCCATGATGGTAGAGAGAACACCGTGTTCTCCATGATGGTAGAGAGAACACCGTGTTCTCCATGATGGTAGAGAGAACACCGTGTTCTCCATGATGGTAGAGAGAACACCGTGTTCTCCATGATGGTAGAGAGAACACCGTGTTCTCCATGATGGTAGAGAGAACACCGTGTTCTCCATGATGGTAGAGAGAACACCGTGTTCTCCATGATGGTAGAGAGAACACCGTGTTCTCCATGATGGTAGAGAGAACACCGTGTTCTCCATGTTGGTAGAGAGAACACCGTGTTCTCCATGATGGTAGAGAGAACACCGTGTTCTCCATGATGGTAGAGAGAACACCGTGTTCTCCATGATGGTAGAGAGAACACCGTGTTCTCCATGATGGTAGAGAGAACACCGTGTTCTCCATGATGGTAGAGAGAACACCGTGTTCTCCATGATGGTAGAGAGAACACCGTGTTCTCCATGATGGTAGAGAGAACACCGTGTTCTCCATGATGGTAGAGAGAACACCGTGTTCTCCATGATGGTAGAGAGAACACCGTGTTCTCCATGATGGTAGAGAGAACACCGTGTTCTCCATGATGGTAGAGAGAACACCGTGTTCTCCATGTTGGTAGAGAGAACACCGTGTTCTCCATGATGGAAGAGAGAACACCGTGTTCTCCATGATGGTAGAGAGAACACCGTGTTCTCCATGATGGTAGAGAGAACACCGTGTTCTCCATGATGGTAGAGAGAACACCGTGTTCTCCATGATGGTAGAGAGAACACCGTGTTCTCCATGATGGTAGAGAGAACACCGTGTTCTCCATGATGGTAGAGAGAACACCGTGTTCTCCATGATGGTAGAGAGAACACCGTGTTCTCCATGATGGTAGAGAGAACACCGTGTTCTCCATGATGGTAGAGAGAACACCGTGTTCTCCATGATGGTAGAGAGAACACCGTGTTCTCCATGTTGGTAGAGAGAACACCGTGTTCTCCATGATGGTAGAGAGAACACCGTGTTCTCCATGATGGTAGAGAGAACACCGTGTTCTCCATGATGGTAGAGAGAACACCGTGTTCTCCATGATGGTAGAGAGAACACCGTGTTCTCCATGATGGTAGAGAGAACACCGTGTTCTCCATGATGGTAGAGAGAACACCGTGTTCTCCATGATGGTAGAGAGAACACCGTGTTCTCCATGATGGTAGAGAGAACACCGTGTTCTCCATGTTGGTAGAGAGAACACCGTCTTCTCCATGTTGGTAGAGAGAACACCGTGTTCTCCATGATGGTAGAGAGAACACCGTGTTCTCCATGATGGTAGAGAGAACACCGTGTTCTCCATGATGGTAGAGAGAACACCGTGTTCTCCATGATGGTAGAGAGAACACCGTGTTCTCCATGATGGTAGAGAGAACACCGTGTTCTCCATGATGGTAGAGAGAACACCGTGTTCTCCATGATGGTAGAGAGAACACCTTGTTCTCCATGATGGCAGAGAGAACACCGTGTTCTCCATGATGGTAGAGAGAACACCGTGTTCTCCATGATAGAGAGAACACCGTGTTCTCCATTATAGAGAGAACACCGTGTTCTCCATTATAGAGACAACACCGTGTTCTCCATGATAGAGAGAACACCGTGTTCTCCATGATAGAGAGAACACCGTGTTCTCCATGATGGTAGAGAGAACACCGTGTTCTCCATGATAGAGAGAACACCGTGTTCTCCATTATAGAGAGAACACCGTGTTCTCCATTATAGAGACAACACCGTGTTCTCCATGATAGAGAGAACACCGTGTTCTCCATGATAGAGAGAACACCGTGTTCTCCATGATAGAGAGAACACCGTGTTCTCCATGATGGTAGAGAGAACACCGTGTTCTCCATGATGGTAGATTGATGAAGATAAAGCTACCCGAGAGGTGACACAGGCCTGAATAGCCCGTAAGTGGTAGATTTTTTGGGAGTGAATAGCCCGTAAGAAGGATGTCACCTATCTACTTACAATGGTATGGCCACCACGAAGCTTTCGAGAAGCCTGACCTGCCATCTACAGGCTGGTGCCCCGAGAAACTATATCTAAAGTGTACATAACACAACACTCACAAGGAACCTGCTGGTAGATACTACAACACTCCTGGCATCCACCACTGACCAGAGATGACTGTAAATACTGGGAGCTATACTCAGCCAAGAAAAAATTACCCACTCTAAATATACAGAGTATTGACTTCGTCACCTTGCCTACGTTCAGACCCAGACCTCACCTTGCCTACACTCAGACCCAGACCTCACCTTGCCTACACTCAGACCCAGACCTCACCTTGCCTACGTTCAGACCCAGACCTCACCTTGCCTACACTCAGACCCAGACCTCACCTTGCCTACGCTCAGACCCAGACCTCACCTTGCCTACGCTCAGACCCAGACCTCACCTTGCCTACACTCAGACCCAGACCTCACCTTGCCTACGCTCAGACCCAGACCTCACTTTGCCTACGCTCAGACCCAGACCTCACTTTGCCTACGCTCAGACTCAGACCTCACCTTGCCTACGCTCAGACCCAGACCTCACTTTGCCTACACTCAGACCCAGACCTCACCTTGCCTACGCTCAGACCCAGACCTCACTTTGCCTACGTTCAGACCCAGACCTCAACTTGCCTACGCTCAGACCCAGACCTCACCTTGCCTACACTCAGACCCAGACCTCACCTTGCCTAATCTCAGACCCAGACCTCACTTTGCCTACGCTCAGACCCAGACCTCACCTTGCCTACGCTCAGACCCAGACCTCACCTTGCCTACGCTCAGACCCAGACCTCACTTTGCCTACGCTCAGACCCAGACCTCACCTTGCCTACGCTCAGACCCAGACCTCACCTTGCCTACGCTCAGACCCAGACCTCACCTTGCCTACGCTCAGACCCAGACCTCACCTTGCCTAAACTCAGACCCAGACCTCACCTTGCCTATGCTCAGACCCAGACCTCACCTTACCTACGCTCAGACCCAGACCTCACCTTGCCTACGCTCAGACCCAGACCTCACCTTGCCTACGCTTAGACCCAGACCTCACCTTGCCTACGCTTAGACCCAGACCTCACCTTGCCTACGCTTAGACCCAGACCTCACCTTGCCTATGCTTTGACCCAGACCTCACCTTGCCTACGCTCAGACCCAGACCTCACCTTGCCTACGCTCAGACCCAGACCTCACCTTGCCTACGCTCAGACCCAGACCTCACCTTGCCTACGCTTAGACCCAGACTTCACCTTGCCTACGCTCAGGCCCAGACTTCACCTTGCCTACGCTCAGGCCCAGACTTCACCTTGCCTACGCTCAGACCCAGATTTCACCTTGCCTACGCTCAGACCCAGACCTCACCTTGCCTACGCTCAGACCCAGACCTCACCTTGCCTACGCTCAGACCCAGACCTCACCTTGCCTACGCTCAGACCCAGACCTCACCTTGCCTAAACTCAGACCCAGACCTCACCTTGCCTATGCTCAGACCCAGACCTCACCTTGCCTACGCTCAGACCCAGACCTCACCTTGCCTACGCTCAGACCCAGACCTCACCTTGCCTACGCTTAGACCCAGACCTCACCTTGCCTACGCTTAGACCCAGACCTCACCTTGCCTACGCTTAGACCCAGACCTCACCTTGCCTACGCTCAGACCCAGACCTCACCTTGCCTACGCTCAGACCCAGACCTCACCTTGCCTACGCTCAGACCCAGACCTCACCTTGCCTACGCTCAGACCCAGACCTCACCTTGCCTACGCTTAGACCCAGACTTCACCTTGCCTACGCTCAGGCCCAGACTTCACCTTGCCTACGCTCAGGCCCAGACTTCACCTTGCCTACGCTCAGACCCAGATTTCACCTTGCCTACGCTTAGACCCAGACCTCACCTTGCCTACGCTTAGACCCAGACCTCACCTTGCCTACGCTCAGACCCAGACCTAACCTTGCCTACACTCAGACTCAGACTTCACCTTGCCTACGCTCAGACCCAGACCTCACCTTGCCTACACTCAGACTCAGACCTCACCTTGCCTACGTTCAGACCCAGACTTCACCTTGCCTACACTCAGGCCCAGACTTCACCTTGCCTACGCTCAGGCCCAGACTTCACCTTGCCTACGCTCAGACCCAGATTTCACCTTGCCTGCGCTCAGACCCAGACCTAACCTTGCCTACACTCAGACTCAGACTTCACCTTGCCTACGCTCAGACCCAGACCTCACCTTGCCTACACTCAGACTCAGACCTCACCTTGCCTACGTTCAGACCCAGACCTCGCCTTGCCAATGCTCAGACCCAGACCTCACCTTGCCTACGCTCAGACCCAGACTTCGCCTTGCCTACGCTCAGACCCAGACTTCACCTTGCCTACGCTCAGACCCAGACCTCATCTTGCCTACGCTCAGACCCAGACCTCACCTTGCCTACTCTTAGACCCAGACCTCACCTTGCCTAAACTCAGACCCAGACCTCACCTTGCCTATGCTCAGACCCAGACCTCACCTTGCCTACGCTCAGACCCAGACCTCACCTTGCCTACGCTCAGACCCAGACCTCACCTTGCCTACGCTTAGACCCAGACCTCACCTTGCCTACCCTTAGACCCAGACCTCACCTTGCCTCCGCTTAGACCCAGACCTCACCTTGCCTATGCTTAGACCCAGACCTCACCTTGCCTACGCTCAGACCCAGACCTCACCTTGCCTACGCTCAGACCCAGACCTCACCTTGCCTACGCTCAGACCCAGACCTCACCTTGCCTACGCTCAGACCCAGACCTCACCTTGCCTACGCTTAGACCCAGACCTCACCTTGCCTACGCTTAGACCCAGACCTCACCTTGTCTATGCTTAGACCCAGACCTCACCTTGCCTACGCTCAGACCCAGACCTCACCTTGCCTACGCTCAGACCCAGACCTCACCTTGCCTACGCTCAGACCCATACCTCACCTTGCCTACGCTTAGACCCAGACTTCACCTTGCCTACGCTTAGACCCAGACTTCACCTTGCCTACGCTCAGGCCCAGACTTCACCTTGCCTACGCTCAGACCCAGACCTCACCTTGCCTACGCTTAGACCCAGACTTCACTTTGCCTACGCTCAGGCCCAGACTTCACCTTGCCTACGCTCAGGCCCAGACTTCACCTTGCCTACGCTCAGACCCAGATTTCACCTTGCCTACGCTCAGACCCAGACCTATCCTTGCCTACACTCAGACTCAGACTTCACCTTGCCTACGCTCAGACCCAGACCTCACCTTGCCTACACTCAGACTCAGACCTCACCTTGCCTACGTTCAGACCCAGACCTCGCCTTGCCTACGCTCAGACCCAGACCTCACCTTGCCTACGCTCAGACCCAGACTTCGCCTTGCCTACGCTCAGACCCAGACTTCACCTTGCCTACGCTCAGACCCAGACCTCATCTTGCCTACGCTCAGACCCAGACCTCACCTTGCCTACTCTTAGACCCAGACCTCACCTTGACTACGCTCAGACCCAGACCTCACCTTGCCTACGTTCAGAGCCAGACCTCACCTTGCCTACGCTCAGACCCAGACCTCACCTTGCCTATGCTCAGACCCAGATCTCACCTTGCCTACGCTCAGATCCAGACCTCACCTTGCCTATGCTCAGACCTAGACCTCACCTTGCCTACGCTCAGACTCAGACCTCACCTTGCCTACGCTCAGACCCAGACCTCACCTTGCCTACGCTCAGACCCAGACCTCACCTTGCTTACGCTCAGACCCAGACCTCACCTTGCCTACGCTCAGACCTCACCTTGCCTACGCTCAGGCCCAGACTTCACCTTGCCTACGCTTAGACCCAGACCTCACCTTGCCTACGTTCAGACCCAGACCTCACCTTGCCTACGCTCAGACCCAGACTTCACCTTGCCTACGCTCAGACCCAGACCTCGCCTTGCCTACCCTTAGACCCAGACCTCACCTTGCCTACGCTTAGACCCAGACCTCACCTTGCCTATGCTTAGACCCAGATCTCATCTTGCCTACGCTCAGACCCAGACCTCACCTTGCCTACGCTCAGACCCAGACTTCACCTTGCCTACGCTCAGATCCAGACCTCACCTTGCCTACACTCAGACCCAGACTTCACCTTGCCTACGCTCAGACCCAGACTTCACCTTGCCTTCGCTCAGGCCCAGACTTCACCTTGCCTACGCTCAGACCCAGACTTCACCTTGCCTACGCTCAGACCTAGACCTCACCTTGCCTACGCTCAGACCCAGACCTCACTTTGCCTACGCTCAGACCCAGACCTCACCTTGCCTACGCTCAGACCCAGACCTCACCTTGCCTACGCTCAGAACCAGACCTCACCTTGCCTACGCTCAGACCCAGACCTAACCTTGCCTACACTCAGACCCAGACCTCACCTTGCCTACGCTCAGACCCAGACCTCACCTTGCCTACGCTCAGACCCAGACCTCACCTTGCCTACGCTCAGACCCAGACCTCACCTTGCCCACACTCAGACCCAGACCTCGCCTTGCCTACGCTCAGACCCAGACCTCACCTTGCCTACGCTCAGACCCAGACCTCACCTTGCCTACGCTCAGACCCAGACCTCACCTTGCCTACGCTCAGACCCAGACCTCACCTTGCCCACACTCAGACCCAGACCTCACCTTGCCTGAGATTAGCAATTTTGAACAAACGAACATTTTCATTTTTATTTATATAGTTATCTATATAAGTATAAATTTAAATGTTCGTTGTTCAAAATCGTTAATCTCCGAAAGTTCTTCACCGATTGCTTTCAGATTTTGACACAAAGTTCCATTCGAATACGCGCATGTTTTTATATACCTACTATATGGATGCCAGCCCTGACAAGTAAAAAAATGCTTTATTTGAAAAACAGCGCTATGTGTTGCACGTTAAAGCAACACACGCTCTACTAAATATATTACGATTCCATTTCAACGTTTCCGATTGCAGTGATAAATTTCATTTTCATGGATTTCAATGTATTTAAATTTTGATATAATTATTTTGTGTGATATTGTGTTGTAACTGAGCTGCGTTTTTTACTATACCGTTCATTTCGTGAGTATAGTTTAGTTTTTTTTTTATTGTTTTCATTTCTTTTTTATACTGTTCTTCTTATTTTTCAGTGGCTGTGCCACAGCAACGCGTGGCCGGGTACAGCCAGTATATAATATATCTCAATCCCAAGGTTTCTCATGCTAATGACGGTCAATTCATTCACCTTCCGGTAATTTTGGGAACCGCAAATCTTCTCCTCTAGAAGGTTACCTAGAGAGCATAACCAATTAATAGAGCAAGTGAGGAGTTACTCCATCACCTACACTACGTTACCACCATCACCTATACTACCGTTACCACCATCACCTACACTACCGTTACCACCATCACCTACACTACCGTTACCACCATCACCTACACTACCGTTACCACCATCACCTATACTACCGTTACCACCATCACCTATACTACCGTTACCACCATCACCTACACTACCTTTACCACCATCACCTACACTACCGTTACCACCATCACCTACACTACCGTTCCCACCATCACCTACACTACCGTTACCACCATCACCTACACTACCGTTACCACCATCACCTACACTACCGTTACCACCATCACCTACACTACCGTTACCACCATCACCTACACTACCGTTACCTCCATCACCTACACTACCGTTACCACCACCACCTACACTACCGTTACCACCATCACCTACACTACCGTTACCACCATCACCTACACTACCGTTACCACCATCACCTACACTACCGTTACCTCCATCACCTACACTACCGTTACCACCACCACCTACACTACCGTTACCACCATCACCTACACTACCGTTACCACCATCACCTACACTACCGTTACCACCATCACCTACACTACCGTTACCACCATCACCTACACTACCGTTACCTCCATCACCTACACTACCGTTACCACCACCACCTACACTACCGTTACCACCATCACCTACACTACCGTTACCACCATCACCTACACTACCGTTACCTCCATCACCTACACTACCGTTACCACCACCACCTACACTACCGTTACCACCATCACCTACACTACCGTTACCACCATCACCTACACTACCGTTACCACCATCACCTACACTACCGTTACCCCCATCACCTACACTACCGTTACCACCATCACCTACACTACCGTTACCACCATCACCTATACTACCGTTACCACCATCACCTACACTACCGTTACCACCATCACCTACACTACCGTTACCACCATCACCTACACTACCGTTACCACCATCACCTACACTACCGTTACCACCATCACCCACACTACCGTTACCACCATCACCTACACTACCGTTACCACCATCACCTACACTACCGTTACCACCATCACCCACACTACCGTTACCACCATCACCTACACTACCGTTACCACCATCACCTGCACTACCGTTACCACCATCACCTACACTACCGTTACCACCATCACCTGCACTACCGTTACCACCATCACCTACACTACCGTTACCACCATCACCTGCACTACCGTTACCTCCTCCGTTGTCAGCCGGGCTCCACATAACGGTGAGAGGCCTCATGAGGTCTGCCACTTTAGCTTCTGGATAATGGTAAGTTACGTTACAACAATTTAGTTTTCTTTTTTTAGTTGTGATATTCTGTAAATTTGTTGTCCGTCACTTACATTGTAAGTAGTGTAAGTTAGTGGGATTACTTATAACTTATGATCACCTAATTTTGTTTTTGTTTTTTAGTTTGTAGGATCAAAATTTTCCCCGTAAAATGTACTTATTGTGTTGATGTTGAAGTTGTGTTTGACCTCTTCTAGTTCATTTAATTTTCTTTCTGATCCATTCACCTGGGCTGTAGGAGACTCGAACACAGACCCCATGTGTGTAAGGCTGAAGCTCTACCGACCGAGCTATTGAGCAGTCTTAATAAGGAAAGTTCCCAGCACCAGCATCCTGCTGCCAAACCTGAATGAGGGAAAGCAGAAAATTCCAGTGAAAAATTCCAGTAGAAAATTTAGTGCAAACTGTTTCCACGGATGTATGGATGACAATTGAAATTTTCTTTCGACTTAGATGCCTAATATTTCCTCACATGCTAGACCCTCACCCGAGTCCAGCTTCCACTCATTCCCGCTCATTATATTGGAATTCATTGTAAACATTTCCTCCTGCTCAACAACTTCTCCTGAAGGAAGTATGGTTAGATTCAAGTCTTTTCTGACTCTCTTCACTTTAATTCCGTCGACAGATGCGGTTCTTCCTCCTCTTCATAGTACCCCTCGCCACGAGGCTCAGGGGGGGGGGCCCTCAGGTAAATTGAGCACTTGTTTTAGTTTCGTTGAGAGCGTACGAGGCTGGGGCTCCACGCCTGGTTTGCTTAATGCCTCTATATTGAGGTCAGTGACTGAAGGGTGCTCTTTGTGTACTCACCTAGTTGTGCTTGCGGGGGTTGAGCTCTGGTTCTTTGGTCCCGCCTCTCAACCGTCAATCAACACGTGTACAGATTCCTGAGCCTATTGGGCTCTATCATATCTACACTTGAAACTGTGTATGGAGTCAGCCTCCACCACATCACTTCCTAATACATTCCATTTGTCAACCACTCTGACACTAAAAAAGTTCTTTCTAATATCTCTGTGGTTCATTTGGGCGCTCAGTTTCCACCTGTGTCCCCTTGTGCGTGTGCCCCATGTGTTAAATAGCCTGTCTTTATCTACCCTATCAATTCCCTTGAGAATCTTGAATGTGGTGATCATGTCCCCCCTAACTCTTCTGTCTTCCAGCGAAGTGAGGTTTAATTCCCGTAGTCTCTCCTCGTAGCTCATACCGCTCAGCTCGGGTACTAGTCTGGTGGCAAATCTTTGAACCTTTTCCAGTTTAGCCTTATCCTTGACTAGATATGGACTCCATGCTGGGGCTGCATACTCCAGGATTGGCCTGACATATGTGGTATACAAAGTTCTGAATGATTCTTTACACAAATTTCTGAATGCCGTTCGTATGTTGGCCAGCCTGGCATATGCCGCTGATGTTATCCTCTTGATATGTGCTGCAGGAGACAGGTCTGGCGTGATATCAACTCCCAAGTCTTTTTCTTTCTCTGACTCCTGAAGAATTTTCTCTCCCAGATAATACCTCGTATTTGGCCTCCTGCTCCCTGCACCTATCTTCATTATATTACATTTGGTTGGGTTAAACTCTAACAACCACTTGTTCGACCATTCCTGCAGTTTGTTTAGGTCTTCTTGAAGCCTCAAACAGTTCTCTTCTATCTTAATCCTTCTCATAATTTTGGCATCGTCCGCAAACATTGAGAGAAATGAATCTATACCCTCCGGGAGATCATTTACATATATCAGAAACAAGATAGGACCGAGTACAGAGCCCTGTGGGACTCCACTGGTGACTTCACGCCAATCGGAGGTCTCACCCCTCACCGTAACTCTCTGCTTCCTATTGCTTAGGTACTCCCTTATCCACTGGAGCACCTTACCAGCTACACCTGCTTGTCTCTCCAGCTTATGTACCAGCCTCTTATGCGGTATTGTGTCAATGGCTTTCCGACAATGCAAGAAAATGCTGTCCGCCCAGCCCTCTCTTTCTTGGTTAATCTGTGTTACCTGGTCATAGAATTCTATTAAGCCGGTCAGGCAAGATTTACCCTCCCTGAACCCATGTTTTCGATTTGTCACGAAGTCCCTTCTCTCCAGATGTGCTACCAGGTTTTTTCTCACGATCTTCTCCATCACCTTGCATGGTATACAAGTTAAGGACACTGGCCTGTAGTTCAGTGCCTCTTGCCTGTCGCCCTTTTTGTATATTAGGACCACATTCGACGTCTTCCATATTTCTGGTAGGTCTCCCGTCTCCAGTGACCTACTATACACTATGGAGAAAGGCAAGCAAAGTGCCTCTGCACACTCTTTCAGTACCCATGGTGAGATCCCGTCTGGACCAGCAGCCTTTCTAACATCCAGGTCCAGCAGGTGTCTCTTGACCTCCTCTCTAGTAATTTCAAACTCTTCCAAGGCCGCCTGGTTTACTTCACTTTCTCCTAGCACAATGACCTCACCTTGTTCTGTTGTGAAGACCTCCTGGAACCTCTTGTTGAGTTCATCACACACCTCTTTGTCATTCTCTGTATACCTGTCCTTGCCTGTTCTAAGTTTCACTACCTGTTCTTTCACTGTTGTTTTCCTTCTGATGTGACTGTGGAGTAGCTTTGGTTCGGTCTTGGCTTGGTTTGCTATATCATTTTCATAACTTTTCTCTGCTTCTCTTCTCACCCTGACATACTCATTCCTGGTTCTCTGGTATCTCTCTCTGCTTTCTGGTGTTCTGTTATTCCGGAAGTTCCTCCACGCCCTTTTGTTCAGTACCTTTGCTTCCATACATGCCCTATTATACCATGGATTCTTCTTTTGCTTCTCGGATTTTTCCTTTTGGGCCGGGATGTATCTGCTTACTGCCCCCTGACACTGTTGGGTGACATAGTCCATCATATCTTGTACAGACTTAGCTCTGAGATCTGTGTCCCAAGGTATTTCCCTTAGGAAGCTTCTCATCTCCTCATAATTTCCCTTTCGGTATGCCAGCCTTTTGTTTCCTAGTTCTTTTTTGGGGGGGATAATTCCTAGCTCTACTAGGTACTCAAAGTTCAATACACTGTGATCACTCATTCCCAAGGGCGCTTCCATCTTGACTTCCCTTATATCCCAATCATTTAGGGTAAATATCAGATCAAGCATTGCTGGTTCATCTTCTCCTCTCATTCTTGTTGGATCCTTGATATGCTGGCTTAGAAAGTTTCTTGTTGCCACGTCCAGCAGCTTAGCTCTCCATGTTTCTGGTCCTCCATGCCGGTCTCTGTTCTCCCAATCTATCTTCCCATGGTTGAAGTCTCCCATGATTAGTAGTCCAGATCCATTCCTGTTAGCAACAGAAGCTGCTCTCTCCATTATGTTAATAGTGGCCATATTGTTTCATATTCCTCTCTGGGTCTTCTGTCATTTGGTGGCGGATTATATATGACTACGACTATAATTTTTTGCCCTCCAGTTGTTATTGTTCCTATTATGTAGTCACTGAAACCTTCATATCCCTGAACAACCAACTCCTCAAAATCCCAGCCTTTTCTTACCAGCAGAGCTACACCACCCCCACCTCTTCCTTCTCTCTCTTTCCTCATAACATAATAGTCCTGTGTGTGTATATGTGTATATGTGTATATGTGTGTGTGTGTGTGTGTGTGTGTGTGTGTGTGTGTGTGTGTGTGTGTGTGTGTGTGTGTGTGTGTGTTTCTTACCACTTACTGGGCCGCCGTGGGAATTCGTAGCCCATAATAGCCACAAGTAATTTCCTTCACTCTTTCTAATGTGCATTTAAGTGCATGAAACGTTTGGCTATTTTAGGATTAATGCTGCAAATTATACCTTTGAAACTCAAATTGTTCGACATATTAGATATAACTGGAATATTACACACACACACACACACACACACACACACACACACACACACACACACACACACACACACACACACACACACACACACACACACACATATTATATATATATATATATATATATATATATATATATATATATATATATATATATATATATATGTATATATATATATATATATATATATATATATATATATATATATATATATATACATATAAATATATATATATATATATACACACACACACACACACACACATACATATATCTCCAGGACACTGGTCGCGTGCTGTCATCAACAAAGCCTCGTACTAAGTTATGTTTACAATATATTCTCAAGAGATTTCGATGATATCGTGCGAAGATGCAATGTAATCCTACACCTTTTGATGCTTGGGAATGAAATTTTTCTCCAACTGTTCCATAACATGCAGACGAGATTACAGTGAGGAACATGGGATAATATGCCCTCATTAATGAGTGGATCAAGGTAATGTAATGCCACTGTGAAATATATTTATGCTCTGGGGATCTTGAATCTTTTATTTGGTATAAACTACACTCTTAGAGCACGAGGTAAGTGTGCTTCATATTAATGGTGCAGGATCAGGTAGCATGCCGCTGTTTACAGATGACTACCGTCTCATTATTCATATAAAACAAGCAAATTGGAAAGTAAATATGATAGTCATGGGAAAATATAAAGACACATACACACACTCTCAGAGGAACTGACAGGGCAGAAATGACACAGTATATTTAAAGTTTATATATTACATTTATTTATTTTATTTTTAACAAGATTATTTAACACAGGAGGCACACGTACAATGGCGACAGAGGTGAAAATTGAGTAACCAAATGAGCCACAGTGACATTAGAAGGAACGTTTTCAGTGTCAAAGTAGTTAGTAAATGGAATGCATTAGGAAGTGATGTGGTGGAGGCTGACTCCATACAGTTTCAAATAGCTTATATATATATATATATATATATATATATATATATATATATATATATATATATATATATATATATATATATATATATATATATGTATGTTGTTAAATATGACCGAAAAAGTAAGATTAATAATTCTAACACGAATTTTCTCAATATTTCAATATTTCTTATGTTTTCACTGTAGATGGTAATTGAAAAATCAATTCTCCAAAATTCATTTTTTATTTTTAGTCTGACGCGATACTTGAACGCATTTCCCAATAACTTATTACAATTTCAAAGACTTTGGTGTACACACACACAACTATAACCTGCAAACACTAAACAAAGTTTTACAATACTATCATTTACACAGCTTTTATCTTATATACCCGCAATTAGGTGAGGTGATATGTTACAACAGTTTTGGATGAGGTGAAGAAAACCTTCAACACAAGACAGAACACGGTTCAATGGGTATAGATGAAAGGGAAGAATGGAAGTAACTGCAAAGGGCCTATTGGCCCATATTTCTTGATGCTTCTATATTGGTGCGGAGTCTTGAAGTGGGTAGAATATAGTTGTGCATTAATTGGCTGTTGATTGCTGGTGTTCACTTCTTGATGTGTAGTGCCTCGCAGACGTCAAACCGCCTGCTATCGCTGTATCTATCGACGATTTCTGTGTTGTTTGTTAAGACTTCTGTGGTGATGGTCTGGTTGTGGGAAGAGATTATATGTTCTTTAATGGAGCCCTGTTGCTTATGCATCGTTAATCGCCTGGAAAGATATGTTGTCTAGCCTATACACTGTGTTCTTTGAGGCTTACAGTCCCCAAGTGGGCATTTGAAGGCATAGACGACGTTGGTCTCTTTTAAAGCGTTCTGCTTTGTGTCTGGAGTTTCTCATGAGTAGGTTGGCCGTTTTTTTGGTTTTATAGTAAATCGTCAATTGTATCTTCTAGTTTTGGTCTGTAGGGATAACTTTCCTATTAACAATATCTTTCATGACCCTTTCCTTCGTTTTATGAGCTGTGGAAAAGAAGTTCCTGTAAAATAGTCTAATAGGGGGTACAGGTGTTGTGTTAGTTGTCTCTTCAGAGGTTACATGGCGTTTCACCTTCCTTCATATGATGTCTTCAACGAAACCATTGGAGAAGCCGTTGTTGACTAGGACTTGCCTTACCCTACAGAGTTCTTCATCGACTTGCTTCCATCCTGAGCTGTGGCCGAGAGCACGGTCGACATATGCGTTAACGACACTCCTCTTGTACCTGTCTGGGCAGTCACTGTTGGCATTGAGGCACATTCCTATCTTTGTTTCCTTAGTGTAGACTGCAGTGTGGAAACCTCCGCTCCTTTCCATGACTGTTACATCTAGAAAGGGCGGCTTCCCATCCTTCTCCATATCGTAAGTGAAACGCAACACAGAATTCCGCTGAAATGCCTTCTTCAGCTCCAGCAGATGTCTGACATCAGGTACCTGTGTAAAAATGTCGTCAACATACCTGCAGTATATGGCCGGTTTTAAGTTCATGTCGACTAAGACCTTTGTTCGATGGTACCCATGTAGCAATTCGCAAACAGGACACCTAGGGGAGAACCCATAGCGACCCCATCTACTTGCTTATACATGTGCCCATCCGGGCTCAAGAAGGGTGCCTCTTTAATACAAGGTTTTTGAGTAGTTTCCTTATAAGGTTTTCTGGTATGTCAAGAGGAGTACAGGCCGGATCACGATACACTCTGTCTGCTATCATCCCGATTGTTTCATCCACAGGTACGTTGGTAAACAGTGATTCCACGTCCAACGAGGCTCTTATACCTGTGGCCCGTGTTCTCCGCAGTAAGTCAACAAATTCCTTTGGAGACTTCAGGCTGAAGGCGCAAGGGACATAAAGAGTCAGCAAGCCGTTGAGTCGCTTCGCCAGTCTGTACGTGGGTGTTGGTATCTAGCTGATGATTGGCTGAAGTGGGTTTCCAGGCTTGTGTGTCTTGACATTTTCATATGCATATCCAGGTTTGTATTCTCCAATAATCTTTGGCAGGTGGAGTCCGGATTTCTTGGCATTCACAGTTTCGATCAATTTGTTGACCTTTGCTTTCAACTCTGCTGTAGTGTCCTTCATTACCCTTTGGAATTTAGATTGGTTAGAGAGTATGAGGTTCATTTTTGCCAGATATTCGTCTTTTTTAAGAATGGCGTATATTGGCGACTTGTCACCTCTCCTGACGGCTATCTCTTTGTTGTCACAAAGGCTCTTAGCTGCCGCTTTGAGCTCGGGGGACAGTATGGTGCTTCTGTAGTTGCCTGGAGTCATTCCTCCTTCTGCAATAAGTTCTGCTTGTAAGGTGTCTTTGGTGGTGACCTTCTTTTGTGTCTCGAGGTTGAGTATGTCGTCCAACAGGATCTCTAACTCCACTTTCCGGGCCATCTCACTTGGTCTGCACATAACGTGACAGTTTATACCCAGATTTAGGAGAGTGACTTGGTCCTCAGTGAGGTTGATTCCAGCAAGGTTCAGGAAGCCGTCTCTTGGTCGTGGAATTGCCATAGGTCCTCCATATAATGTTGTTAGTTTCTTGATTATCCTGGTTAATCTAGAAACTAACAACATTACATGGAGGACCTATGGCGATTCCACGACCAAGTGACGGCTTCCTGAAGCTTGCTGGAATCAACCTCACTGAAGATCAAGTCACTCTCCTAAATTTGGATATAAACTGTCACGTTATGTGCAGACGAAGTGAGATGGCCCGGAAAGTTGAGTTGGAGATCCTGTTGGACGACATATTGAACCTCGAGACACAAAAAGAGGTCGCAACCAAAGACACCTTATAAGTAGAACTTATTGCAGAAGGAGGAAAGACTCGATGCAACTACAGAAGCACCATACTGTCCCCCGAGCTCAAAGTGGCAGCTAAGAGCCTCCGTGAGAACAAAGAGATTGTCGTCAGGAGAGGGGACAAGTCGCCAATATACGTCATTCTTAATATCTGGCGAAAACGAACCTCATACTCTCTGACTCATACTCTCTAAATTCCAAAGGGTAACGAAGGACACTACAGGCGAATTGAAAGCAAAAGTCAACAAATTGATCGAAACTGTGAACGCCAAGAAATCCGAACTCCACCTACCAAAGATTATTGGAGAATACAAACCTGGATATGGGTAGTAAAATGTCAAGACACACAAGCCTGGAAACCCACTTCGGCCAATCATCAGCTAGATACCAACACCCACGTACAGAATGGCGAAGTAACTCAATGGCTTCCTGACCCCTTATGTCCCTTGCGCCTTCAGCCTGAAGTCTCCAAAGGAATTTGTTGACTTACTGCGGGGAACACAGGCCACAGAGATAAGAGCCTCATTGGACATGGAATCACTGTTTACCAACGTATCTGTGGACGAAACAATAGGGATGATAGCAGACAGAGTGTATCGTGATCCACCTTGTACTCGTCTTGACATACCAGAAAACATTCTAAGGAAACTACTCAAAAACCTTGTATTAAAGAGGCACCCTTCTTGAGCCCGGATGGGCACATGTATAAGCAAGTAGATGGGATTGCCATGGGTTCTCCCCTTGGTGTCCTGTTTGCGAACTTCTACATGGGTACCATCGAACAAAAGGTCTTAGTCGACATGAACTTGAAACCCGCCATATACTGCAGGTATGTTGACGACATTTTTACACATGTCGAGTCTCCTGCTATCGCTGTATCTATTGATGATTTCTGTGTTGTTTGTTAAGATTTCTCTGGTGATGGTTTGGTTCTGAGAGGATATTATATATTCCTTTATGGAGACCTGTTGTATATGCATTGTTAATCGCCTGGAAAGAGACGTTGTTGTCTTGCCTATATACTGAGTTCTTTGGGGCTTACAGTCCTCAAGTGGGCATTTGAAGGCAATGACGACGTTGGTTTCCTTCAAAGCGATCTGTTTTGTGTCTGGAGAGTTTTTCATGAGTAGGTTGGCCGTTTTTTTCGCTTTATGGTAAATCGTCAATAGTATTTTCAGAATTTTGTCTGTATTGATAACGTTCCTATCAACAATATCTTTCAGGACCCTTTCCTCTGTTTTATGAGCTGTCGAAAAGAAGTTCTTGTAAAATAGTCTAATAGAGGGTACAGGTGTTGTGTTAGTTGACTCTTCAGAGGTTGCATGGTATTTTACCTTTCTTTTTATGGTCTTCAACAAAACCATTAGAGAAGCTGTTGTTGACTAGGACCTGCCTTAACCTACAGAGTTCTTCATCGACTTGCTTCCATCTTGAGCTGTGGCTGAGAGCACGGTCGATGTAAGCGTTGACAACGCTCCTCTTGTACCTGTCTGTGCAGTCACTATTGGCATTGAGGCACATTGCTATGTTTGTTTCCTTAGTGTAGACTGCAGTGTGGAAGCCTCCGCTCCTTTCCATGACTGTTACATCTAGAAAGGGCAGCTTCCCATTGCACTCCATCTCGTAAGTGAAACTCAACACAGAATTCCACTCAAATGCCTCCTTCAGCTCCTGCACACGTCTGACATCAGGTACCAGTGTAACAATATCATCAACATACCTGCAGTATATGGCAGGTTTCAAGTCCATGTCAACTAAGACCTTCTGCTGGATGGTACCCATGTAGAAGTTCGCAAACAGGACACCTAGGGGAGAACCCATGGCGACCCCATCTACTTGCTTATACATGTGCCCATCTGGGCTCACGAAGGGTGCCTCTTTAGTACAAGCTTGGAGTAGTTATCTTAGAATGTTTTCTGGTATGTCAAGAGGAGCACAAGCCGGATCATGATACACTCTGTCCGATATCATCCCGATTGTTTCATCCACAGGTACGTTGGTAAACAGTGATTCTACGTCAAATATGGCTCTTACCCTGTGGGCCGTGTTCCCCACAGTAAGTCAACAAATTCCTTTGGAGACTTCAGGCAGAAAGGTACAAGGTACATAAGGAGTCAACAAGCCGTTGAGTCGCTTAGCCAGTCTGTACGTGGGGGTGGAATATTGGCTGATGATTGGCCAAAGTGGGTTTCAAGGCTTGTGGGTCTTGACATTTCCATACGCATATCCAGGTTTGTATTCCCAAATAAACTTTGGCAGGTGTTGTCCGGATTTCGTGGCGTTCACAGTTTCGATCAATCTGTTTACCTTTGTTTTCAATTCGGCTGTAGTGTCCTTCGTTATCCATTGGAATTTAGTTTGGTCAGAGAGTATGAGGTTCATTTTCGTCAGATATTCGTCTTTTTTAATAATAACGTATATAACATATACGTTATTCTCCAAGCGTGCTAGCGTGACTCAACCAGCGTGCTAGCGTGACTCTACCAGCGTGCTAGCGTGACTCTCCCAGCTTGCTAGCGCGACTCTCCCAGCGTGCTAGCGTGACTCTCGCAGCGTGCTAGCGTGACTCTCCCAGCGTGCTAGTTCTTGGACTGTCAGAAAGTCTTTGACACAGTACCTCATAAAAGGCTGTTACAAATGTTGGAGCAACAGACAGGAGTAAAAGGTAAGGTGCTTCAGTGAATTAGGGAGTACCTAAGCAACAGGAAACAGCGAGTAACTGTGAGGGGGGGGGGAGACATCAGAATGGCGAGATGTCACCAGCGGAGTCACACAGGGCTCTGTACTTGGACCCATCCTGTTTCTAAAATATGCAAACGGTCTTCTAGAGGGTATTGACTCATTCCTCTCAATCCTTGCTGACGATGCAAAAGTTATAAGAAGAATTAAGACAAATGAAAACATACAGAAACTACAGGATAACCTGGACGAACTGGAGGAATGATCCAGAAAATGACTATCAAGTTTAACTCAGAAAAGTTTAAAGTATTGAAATTAGGCAAAGGGAACAGAAGGCTGAACACAAGGTACCATCTGGGAGGTGATATCCCGCAAGAGTCAAATAAAGAGAAAGATCTGGGAGTTGATATCACACCGAACCTGTCCCCAGAGGCCCACATCAAACGCATATCATCAGCGGCATATGCTAGATTAGCCAACATAAGAACTGCCTTAAGAATCTTGTGTAAGGAATCTTTCCAGACCTTGAATACCACTTATGTCAGACCAATCCTGGGGTATGCAGCTCCAGCCTGGAGTCCATGCTTAGTTAAACACATAACAAAGTTAGAAAAGATTCAGAGGTATGCTACCAGACTCGTCCCAGAACTGAGAGGTATGAGCTACGAGGAGAGGCTAAAGGAGCTAAACCCCATGTACCTGGAAGATAGAAGGGTAAGGGGGAGACATAATTACCACCTACACAATTCTCTGGGGAATTGACAAGGTGGACAAATATAAATTATTTAGCACGGGTGGAACACAAAGGAACACAGGTGGATTCTTAGTACCCAAACGAGCCACAGAGACATTAGAAAGAGATTTTTCAGTGTCAGATTAGTTAACAGAGGTAATGCATTAGGCAGTGATGTGGTGGAGGCTGACTCCATACACAGTTTCAAGTGTAAATATGATAGAGCCCCGTAGGCTCCGGAATCTGTATACCAGTTTAGAGACAGTTGAGAGGCGGGACCAAAGAGCCAAAGCTCAACCCCCGCAAGCACAACTAGGAGTAAATACACACACACATGCGGTAGTGCTGGCGATTTACAGGTCACGGACCCGGGGTCAACTTCCGGACTTTACAGAATCAAATGGTGTGAAAGTATTTTCCCTGATGCCCTGTTGGTACACCAGGAAATACCTCACTGGCACTTATTTTCTGCGGGCTCCATCCTGTACTCACCTAGTTGTGCCTACGGGGGTTGAGCTCTGGCTATTTGGTCCCGCCTCACAACTGTCAATCAACTGGTGTACAGATTCCTGAGCCTATTGGGTTCTATCATATCTACACTTGAAACTGTGTATGGAGTCAGCCTCCACCACATCACTGCATAATGCATTCCATCTGTTAACTAATCTGACACTGAAAAAGTTCTTTCTAACGTCCCTGTGGCTCATTTGCAGTCTCCGTGGTGTAGTGGTAAGACACTCGCCTGGCGTTCCGCGAGCGCTATGTCATGGGTTCGTATCCTGGCCGGGGAGGATTTGCTGGGCGCAATTCCATAACTGTAGCCTCTGTTTAACGCAACAGTAAAATGTGTACTTGGATGAAAAAACGATTCTTCGCGGCAGGGGATCGTATTCCAGGGACCATAGGATTAAGGACTTGCCCGAAACGCTACGCGTACTAGTGGCTGTACAAGAATGTAACAACTCTTGTATATATCTCAAAAAAAAAAAAAAAAAAAAAAAAATTGGGGGACTCGGTTTCCACCTGTGTCCCCTTGTTCGCGTACCACCAGTGTTGAATAGTTTATTTTTATCTACCCTGTCAATTCCTTTGAGAATTTTGTAGGTTGTGATCATGTCTCCCCTTACTCTTCTGTCTTCCAGAGTCGTAAGGTGCATTTCACGCAGCTTTTCCTCGTAACTCATGCCCTTAGTTCTGGGAGAAGCCTAGTGGCATATCTCTTAACTTTTTCCAGCTTCGTCTTGTGCTTGACAAGGTATGGGCTCCATGTTGGGGCCGCATACTCCAGGATTGGTCTTACATATGTGGTGTACAAGGTTCTGAAAGATTCCATACACAGGTTCCTGAAAGCAGTTCTGATGTTACCCAGCCTCGCATAGGCCGCTGATGTTATTCTTTTGATGTGGCCTTCAGGAGACAGGCTTGACGTGATATCAACTCGTGAAGGACTTCATATCTCATTTGGTATACAGTGACTGGCCTCCTAATTCTTCCTCCAAGTTTTATTACCTTACATTTACTTGGGTTGAACTTTAGTAGCCATTTTTCGGACCATTCCTTCAGTTTTTCTAGATCATCTTGTAGCCTCATACTATCCTTCTTTGTCTTGATCCTCCTCATAGTTTTTGCATCATCAGCAAACATCGAGAGGAACGAGTCAATTCCGTCTCGGAGATCATTTACGTATGTCAAAAACAGTATAGGCCCAAGGACTAATCCCTGTGGGACTCCACTGGTGACTCCCTGCTACTCAGAGATCTCACCCCCTCACGGTGATTCGCTGTGTCCTGCTGCTTAGGTACTCCCTTATCCAGTGGAGTACCTTCTCTTTCACTCCTGCCTGCATCTCCAGTTTGTGCACTAGTCTCTTATGTGGTCCTGTCAAAAGCTTTCTGGCAGTCCAGAAATATGCAGACACATTATACATAATACACACACACACACACACACACACACACACACACACACACACACACACACACACACACACACAGTCTGCTGGTAAGAAAAGGCTGGGATTTTGAGGAGATGGATATTCAGGGCTGTGAAGGTTTCAGTGACTACATAGCAGGTACTGTAACAAATGGAGGGAAAAAAATTATAGTCGCAGTCATATATAATCCACCACCAAATGACAGAAGACCTAGACAGGAATATGATAGAAACAACATGGCCACCATTAACATAATAGAAAGAGCAGCTTCTGTTGCTAGCAGGAATGGATCTGGACTACTAATTATGGGAGACTTCAACCATGGGAAGATAGATTGGAAGAACAGAGACCCGCATGGAGGACCAGAAACATGGAGAGCTAAGCTGCTGGACGTGGCAACAAGAAACTTTCTAAGCCAGCACATCATAGAACCAACAAGAAGGAGAGGAGAAGATGAACCAGCAATGCTTGATTTGATATTTACCCTAAATGAATGGGATATAAGGGAAGTTAAGATGGAAGCGCCCTTGGGAATGAGTGACCGCAGTGTATTGAACTTTGAGTACCTGGTAGAGCTAGGACTTATCTCCCCCCAAAAAGAACTAGGAATCAAAAGGCTGGCATACCGAAAGGGGAATTATGAACAGATGAGAAGTTTCCTAAGTGAAATACCTTGGGACACAGACCTCAGAGACAAGTCTGTACAGGGTATGATGGACTATGTTACCCAAAAGTGTCAGGAGGCAGAAAACAGGTTCATCCCGGCCCAAAGGGAAAAATCCGAGAAGCAACAGAAGAATCCATGGTATAATAGGGCATGTATGGAAGCGAAGAAACTGAACAAAAAGGCGTGGAGGAACTTCCGGAATAACAGAACACCAGAAAGCAGAGAGAGATACCAGAGAACCAGGAATGAGTACGTCAGGGTGAGAAGAGAAGCAGAGAAAAATTTTGAAAATGATATAGCAAACAAAGCCAAGACCGAACCAAAGCTAAACCACAGTCACATCAGAAGGAAAACAACAGTGAAAGAACAGGTATTGAAACTTAGAACAGGCGAGGACAGGTATACAGAGAATGACAGAGAGGTGTGTGAGGAACTCAACAAGAGGTTCCAGGAGGTCTTCACAATAGAACAGGGTGAGGTCACTGTGCTAGGAGAAAGGGAGGTAAACCAGGCGGCCTTGGAGGAGTTCGAAATTACGAGAGAGGAGGTCAAGAGACACCTGCTGGATCTGGATGTTACAAAAGGCTGTTGGTCCAGATGGGATCTCACCATGGGTACTGAAAGAGTGTGCAGAGGCACTTTGCTTGCCACTCTCCATAGTGTATAGTAAGTCACTAGAGACGGGAGACCTACCAGAAATATGGAAGACGGCGAATGTGGTCCCAATATACAAAAAGGGCGACAGACAAGAGGCACTGAACTACAGGCCAGTGTCCTTGACTTGTATACCATGCAAGGTGATGGAGAAGATCGTGAGAAAAAACCTGGTAACACATCTGGAGAGAAGGGACTTCGTGAAAAATCGCCAACATGGATTCAGGGAGGGTAAATCTTGCCTTACAGGCTTGATAGAATTCTACGATCAGGTGACACAGATTAAGCAAGAAAGAGAGGGCTGGGCGGACTGCATTTTCTTGGATTGTCGGAAAGCCTTTGACACAGTACCGCATAAGAGGCTGGTACATAAGCTGGAGAGACAGGCAGGTGTAGCTGGTAAGGTGCTCCAGTGGATAAGGGAGTATCTAAGCAATAGGAAGCAGAGAGTTACGGTGAGGGGTGAGACCTCCGATTGGCGTGAAGTCACCAGTGGAGTCCCACAGGGCTCTGTACTCGGTCCTATCTTGTTTCTGATATATGTAAATGATCTCCCGGAGGGTATCGATTCATTTCTCTCAATGTTTGCGGACGATGCTAAAATTATGAGAAGGATTAAAACAGAAGAAGACTGTTTGAGGCTTCAAGAAGACCTAGACAAGCTGAAGGAATGGTCGAACAAATGGTTGTTAGAGTTTAACCCAACCAAATGTAATGTAATGAAGATAGGTGTAGGGAGCAGGAGGCTAGATACAAGGTATCATCTGGGAGAGGAAATTCTTCAGGAGTCAGAGAAGGAAAAAGACTTGGGGGTTGATATCACGCCAGACCTGTCTCCTGCAGCACATATCAAGCGGATAACATCAGCAGCATATGCCAGGCTGGCCAACATACGAACGGCATTCAGAAACTTGTGTAAAGAATCATTCAGAACTTTGTATACCACATATGTCAGGCCAATCCTGAAGTATGCAGCCCCAGCATGGAGTCCATATCTAGTCAAGGATAAGACTAAATTGGAAAAGGTTCAAAGGTTTGCCACCAGGCTAGTACCCGAGCTGAGAGGTATGAGCTACGAGGAGAGACTACGGGAATTAAACCTCACTTCGCTGGAAGACAGAAGAGTTAGGGGGGACATGATCACCACATTCAAGATTCTGAAGGGGATTGATAGGGTAGATAAAGACAGTCTATTTAACACAAGGGGAACACGCACAAGGGGACACAGGTGGAAACTGAGTGCCCAAATGAGCCACAGAGATATTAGAAAGAACTTTTTTAGTGTCAGAGTGGTTGACAAATGGAATGCATTATGGGGTGATGTGGTGGAGGCTGACTCCATACACAGTTTCAAGTGTAGATATGACAGAGCCCGATAGGCTCAGGAATCTGTACACCTGTTGATTGACGGTTGAGAGGTGGGACCAAAGAGCCAGAGCTCAACCCCCGCAAACACAACTAGGTGAGTACAGTGTGTTTGTTTGTGTGTGTGTGTGTGTGTGTGTATTCATCTAGTTGCATTCACCTAGTTGTGTTTGCGGGGGTTGAGCTTTGCTCTTTCGGCCCGCCTCTCAACTGTCAATCAACTGTTTACTAACTACTATTTTTTTTCACATCACACACCCACATCACACACCCACACCCACACCCACACACACTCGGGAATCTGTGCACCTGTTGATTGACGGTTGAGAGGCGGGACCAAAGAGCCAGAGTTCAACCCCTGCAAAAACAACAAGGTGAGTACAACTAGGTGAGTACACACCAGGAAGCAGCCCGTGACAGCTAACTCCCAGGTACCTATTTACTGCTAGGTAACAAGGGCATTCAGGGTGAAAGAAACTTTGCCCATTTGTTTCTGCCTGGTGCGGGAATTGAACTCGCGCCGCAGAATTAAAAGTCCTGCGCGCTATCCACCAGGCTACCGGGCCCCTTGCATGTGTGTGTGTGTGTGTGTGTGTGTGTGTGTAAAATATATAAATATATGTAGTACAGGGTAGAGTCACAGTTGTTGTTAACTACATTAGACAAGTGATAGTTAGGGAGGCGGGGTACAAGAGCTAGCAGGTCTATCCTACAGGCACAAACGATAACACTCACACACACACACACACACACACACATACACACACACACACACACACCTGTATCACTGACAAGCATCCCCTGTAAAATACTGGAAAGAATAATTAGGCTACGACTGGTTGCACACCTGGAGAACATTAGGTTTGTGAACAAACATCAACATGGGTTCTGGACAGGGAAATCGTGCCAAACAAACCTTCTGGAATTCTATGATAAAATAACAAGGATTAGACAGGACAGAGATGGTTGGGCAGACTGCATATTTCTGGACTGCCAAAAAGCCTTTGATACAGTACCGCACATGAGACTGCTGTTCAAGCTCGAGAGGCAGGCGGGGGTGGGGGGAAAGGTCCTAGCATGGATAAGGAACTACCTAACAGGAAGGAGCCAAAGAGTTACGGTAAGGGGCGAGAAGTCGGACTGGCGAACAGTAACAAGTGGAGTACCACAAAGATCGGTGCTGGGACCAATTCTATTTCTTGTATATGTTAATGACATGTTTACGGGCATAGAGTCCTACATGTCGATGTTTGCGGATGACGCAAAGTTGATGAGAAGAGTTGTGACAGATGAGGATTGCAGGATCCTCCAAGAGGACCTGAACAGGTTGCAGAGATGGTCAGAGAAATGGCTACTGGAATTCAACACGAGGTAATGTAAAGTTATGGAAATGGGACTAGGAGATAGGAGACCAAAGGGACAGTACACAATGAAGGGGAACAGCCTATCTGTAACGACGCGTGAAAGATACCTGGGGGTGGACGTAACACCTAATCTATCTCCTGAGGCGCATATAAATAGGATAACGACAGCAGCGTACTCTACACTGGAAAAGTTAGAAAATCATTCAGAAACCTAAGTAAGGAGGCATTTAGGGCGCTTTATACTGCCTACGTAAGGCCAGTCTTAGAGTATGCCGCCTGTTACGGCCCTCTTGGGTCGCAACGGGTTCTTTCTCTGATGTTAATAGAGTTTGGGTATCCGGCCCCAAGTTAGTAGTGGATTTCGAGGGGTGTGCTCCGTAACGCAAGTAAATTAAAGGGGAACGGATAAAACTGCACTTAAAACTTAAATATATAATTATTTCATTACCAATAAATAAGTATATAAACCGTCACACGCTGTTACTATTACTACACTTATTTACAATCACTTGTCTTCCTCCAAAGACTCAGGACGTTTCACGGTGCTCAACGATGCTTAGCCCTTGGTCCTCTTGTCGTGGCCTCTCGATTAATCCTTAGATTCTCGTAACGAGTCTACCCTGGCCACAGGCCAGCCAAATCACAATACCACTGGGTGCACCGTCGTGGAGGCCGTCAACCACAAATCCAGCCTATAGCTGGCAGGTTCCAATCAGCAAAGCTGTGTAGGCCACTCCACGACCGATACTAGGGTTGTGAGCCCTAGGCAGGAGCTTCGTGTGATTCCACAGATCACTCTCCTCACCACAACACACTAATGGCTAGTCTTCTCCACCAGTCAGCCCCGGGTATGACAATCCCTGGTTCTGCCACCTCACAGGCAGGCTAACATAACAGTGTTCATCCGGGAGGTAACTCACAACTTCAGCAGCAAATGCGTGGAGGTTCTACGGCTGCCTTAGGTAGACTGATCCACTGTCCGATTCAGCAGTCCCAGGTCGACTCTGTAATCAGACATGTCATCAGTACTGGTTACACTCTAGGACACCTCACTTACAAGCTTAGACACAAACGCCCACCTATCCACTCCATAGATGGCGTTGCTGTCTAAGCGTCACCTCACCAGAGGTCAGCAGCGACTGTGTTATGAGCTGATCAGGACGGGAAACCAGCCCTTGTGGCCAGTATATCTCGTCCTCACTAGATGGCGTCGTCCATTTGGAGGGGGTTTCGGGAGCTGACCCACAGATGGCGCGGTCGTCACTGCTCCGTGCTCGAACGCTGGGCTCAGGTCCGTAACACCGCCTCATCATGGAGTCCCCATCTGAAGAAGCATAAAATGAAACTGGAAAAGGTTCAGAGGTTTGCAACGAGACTCGTCCCAGAGCTACGAGGGATGGGGTATGAGGAGCGCCTGAGGGAACTGTGCCTTACGACACTAGAAAGAAGAAGGGAGAGGGGGGACATGATAGGAACGTATAAGATACTCAGAGGGATTGACAGAGTGGACATAGACGAAATGTTCACACGGAATAGTAACAGAACGAGGGGACATGGATGGAAGCTTGAAACCCAGATGAGTCACAGATGTTAGGAAGTTTTCTTTTAACGTGAGAGTAGTGGGAAAATGGAATGCACTTGGGGAACAGGTTGTGGAAGCAAATGCTATTCATAATTTTAAAACCAGGTATGATAGGGAAATGGGACAGGAGTCATTGCTGTAAACAACCGATGCTCGAAAGGCGGGATCCAAGAGTCAATGCTCAATCCTGCAGACACAACTAGGTGAGTACAATTAGGTGAGTACACACTGATATTGAAAATACTTTTGAAATAGGAAGAAATATTCACAGGTTTAGAGTGGTGAACAACTCTACTTTTCAGCCATAAATCCCCGGTTCGTGCCCTGGTCGGGGCAGGAATAATAAAGCAGCTTTTCCTTACCTTATTTCTCTGTTGGCCAAGCAATAAATTGGTACTTTAGGATTAGACAGCTGTTGTGGCCTGCATCCTGGCCTATGAGTAAGAAATATTTACTCATACATATGTGCAGGAATAATCACAAAAACGACACACACACACACACACACATATATATATATATATATATATATATATATATATATATATATATATATATATATATATATATATATGTCGTACCTAGTAGCCAGAACGTACTTTTCTGCCTACTATGCAAGGCCCGATTTGCCTAATAAGCCAAGTTTTCATGAATTAATTGTTTTTCGACTACCTAACCTACCTAACCTAACCTAACCTAACTTTTTCGGCTACCTAACCTAACCTAACCTATAAAGATAGGTTAGGTTAGGTTAGGTAGGGTTGGTTAGGTTCGGTCATATATCTACGTTAATTTTTACTCCAATAAAAAAAAATTGACCTCATACATAATGAAATGGGTAGCTTTATCATTTCATAAGAAAAAAATTTGAGAAAATATATTAATTCATGAAAACTTGGCTTATTAGGCAAATCGAGCCTTGCATAGTAGGCTGAGAAGTACGTTCTGGCTACTAGGTACGACATATATATATATATATATATATATATATATATATATATTAGTATATTTTGGTAGCAATCTTTCCTGTAGACATATATTATTAAATATGACCGAAAAAGTAAGATCAATAATTCTAACACGAATTTTCTCTATCTTTCTTACGTTTCTTTTCAAAGTTGATGGTAATTCAAAGATCAATTCTCCAAAAATCATTTTTATTTCTAGTCTGACGCGACACTTGAGCGCGTTTCGTAAAACTTATTACATTTTCAAAGACTTTAGTTTACAAACACACAAATGAAACTGAATAGAGCTTACACATCTTTCGAGTTTATATCTACATTTGGGTGAAGTGGATGAGGTGAAACCAAACTTTCAACAATACGTATTGAATGGGTATTAAATTCAAACACAAGACAGAACATGAAACAATGGGTATTGAATTTGTTTTAAATTCAAACACAAGACAGAACACGAAACAATGGGTATTGAATGGGTATTAAATTCAAACACAAGACAGAACACGAAACAATGGGTATTGAATGGAAGTAATTGTAAAAAGCCTATTGGTCCATATTTCTTGATGCTGCTATATTGGAGCGGAGTCTTGAAGTGGGTAGAATATAGTTGTGCATTAATTGGCTGTTAATTGCTGGTGTTGACTTCTTGATGTGTAGTGCCTCGCAGACGTCAAGCCGCCTGCTATCGCTGTATCTATCGATGATTTCTGTGTTGTTTGCTAAGATTTCTCTGGTGATAGTTTGTTTGTGGGAAGAGATTATATGTTTCTTAATGGAGCCCTGTTGCTTATGCATCGTTAAACGCCTGGAAAGAGATGTTGTTGTCTTGCCTATATACTGGGTTTTTTGAGGCTTACAGTCCCCAAGAGGGCATTTGAAGGCATAGACGACGTTGGTCTCTTTTAATGCGTTCTGCTTTGTGTCTGGAGAGTTTCTCATGAGTAGGCTGGCCGTTTTTCTGGTTTTATAGTAAATCGTCAGTTGTATCTTCTGATTTTTGTCTGTAGGGATAACGTTTCTACTGACAATATCTTTCAGGACCCTTTCCTCCGTTTTATGGGCTGTGGAAAAGAAGTTCCTGTAAAATAGAATAATAGGGGGTATAGGTGTTGTGATAGTTGTCTCTTCAGAGGTTGCATGGCGTTTCACTTTCCTTCTTATGATGTCTTCCACGAAACCATTGGCGAAGCCGTTGTTGACTAGGACCTGCCTTACCCTACAGAGTTTTTCGTCGACTTGCTTCCATTCTGAGCTGTGGCTGAGGGCACGGTCGACATAAGCGTTAAAAACGCTCCTCTTGTACCTGTCCGGGCAGTCACTATTGGCATTCAGGCACATTCCTATGTTTGTTTCCTTAGTGTAGACTGCAGTGTGGAAAACTCCGCTCCTTTCCATGACTGTTACATCTAGAAAGGGCAGCTTCCCATCCTTCTCCATCTCGTAAGTGAAACGCAACACAGAATTCTGCTCAAATGCCTCCTTCAGCTCCTGCAGATGTCTGACATCAGGTACCTGTGTAAAAATGTCGTCAACATACCTGCAGTATATGGCCGGTTTCAAGTTCATGTCGACTAAGACTTTTTGCTCGATGGTACCCATGTAGAAGTTTGCAAACAGGACACCTAGGGGAGAACCCATGGCGACCCCATCTACTTGCTTATACATGTGTCCATTCGGGCTCAAGAAGGGTGCCTCTTTAGTACAAGTTTGGAGTAGTTTCCTTAGACTGTTTTCTGGTATGTCAAGAGGAGTACAGGCCGGATCACGGTACACTCTGTAGGATATCATCCCGATTGTTTCATCCACAGGTACGTTGGTAAACAGGGATTCTACGTCCAACGAGGCTCTTATCCCTGTGGCCCGTGTTCCCCGCAGCAAGTCAACAAATTCCTTTGGAGACTTCAGGCTGAAGGCGCAAGGGACATAAGGAGTCAGCAAGCCGTTGAGTCGTTTCGCCAGTCTGTACGTGGGTGTGGGTATCTGGCTGATGATTTTCCGAAGTGGGTTTCCAGGCTTGTGTGTCTTGACATTTTCATATGCATATCCAGGTTTATATTCCCCAATAATCTTTGGCAGGTCGAGTCCAGATTTCTTGGCGTTCACAGTTTCGATCAATTTGTTGACCTTTGCTTACAGTTCGGCTGTAGTGTCCTTCGTTACCCTTTGGAATTTAGCTTGGTCAGAGAGTATGAGGTTCATTTTCGCCAGATATTTGTCTTTTTTAAGAATGACGTATATTGGCAACTTGTCGCTTCTCCTGACAACTATCTCCTTGTTCTCACGAAGGCTCTTAGCTGCCGCTTTGAGCTCGGGGAACAGTATGGTGCTTCTGTAGTTGCCTCGATTCTTTCCTCCTTCCGCAATAAGTTCTGCTTGTAAGGTATCTTTGGTGGTGACCTTCTTTTGTGCTTCGAGGTCGAATATGTTGTCCAACAGGATTTCCAACTCCACTTTCCGGGCCATCTCACTCGGTCTATACATAACGTGACAGTTTATACCCAGATTTAGGAGAGTGACTTGGTCCTCAGTGAGGTTGATTCCTGCAAGGTTCAGGAAGCCATCTCTTGGTCGTGGAATTGCCATAGGTCCTCCATATAACGTTGTTAGTTTCTTGATTATCCTTGTTTCAGTGCTGAGGTGATGTCGGTCTGTGAGGATGTCGAGGTGTTGTTCAATGCGAGTACGGAGACTTTCGTCGGTGTTGCTGTTTCTCCATTTGTTTGTAGCATGAAGTAGTTGCGCTTTGTTGTCTTTGATTTCATTTTCTGCCTTGTATATCTGATCACGAATCAGATCTTGGCGATATTTTATCGTGAAGGCTTGATTCCTTGCTGCTGGGTCGTGCGTTTTAATATTAGTATATTTTGGTAGTAGTCTTTCCTGTAGACATATATTATTAAATATGACCGAAAAAGTAAGATTAATAATTCTAACACGAATTTTCTCTATCTTTCTTACGTTTCTTTTCACTGTTGATGGTAATTCAAAGATCAATTCTCCAAAATTCATTTTTATTTCTAGTCTGACGCGACACCCATTGTTTCGTGTTCTGTCTTGTGTTTGAATTTAATACCCATTCAATACCCATTGTTGAAAGTTTGATTTCACCTCATCCACCTCACCCAAATGTAGATATAAACTCGAAAGATGTGTAAGCTCTATTCAGTTTCTGTTGTATGTTTGTAAACTAAAGTCTTTGAAAATGTAATAAGTTTTACGAAACGCGCTCAAGTGTCGCGTCAGGCTAGAAATAAAAATGAATTTTGGAGAATTGATCTTTGAATTACCATCAACAGTGAAAAGAAACGTAAGAAAGATAGAGAAAATTCGTGTTAGATTTATTAATCTTACTTTTTCGGTCATATTTAATAATAATAATAATATATATATATATATATATATATATATATATATATATATATATATATATATATATATATATATATATATATATATATATATATATATATATATATATATATATACATATGCATATCCAAAAGGAAAACGAAACGAAAACTTTCGGAATTTGCGTTTAATTTCCATGTGGACATTTAAACACATACACACACATGCATATGTGACACCAAACACATATTAAACACTGCACACATAACACACACGTGTACTCGGTCCTTGAGAAAACCACAAGAGGATTGAATGGGAACCAAACTGTTACTGATCGCTCTTGTTCACAGCAGGTAATTGGGGACCTGGTGATTAACTTTTTGACGGATCGTGTTCCAGGGGAACACCTGTTTAGCTGTTACCAATGGGAAGGGAGTTATAAGCCTACAACTCCAAAACACACTTGTAGTAACACAGTATGAACAAATAACTAGAAATGGCCTAGAGGCAGTACAATGAACAGGATTGACGGCATGTGGATCACAGGTCAACTTCCTAGTTCTCGGGGATTTTGTTCATAAGAAAAATGACTGGGCAACGGAGAATTACCATTGAGAGCGAGAAACTTGGTGGGAGCGAAAGTATTGATCCTACTATATAGGCATGATCAATAATTCCTGTTCCTGCTGCACCATGTAACTCAAAAAAAGAATGATGACCCAACATAGTTAAACCTGGAAGTGGAGGGAACTATTAGTTGAAAGCGTCAAGCTATTACAACTGTAATGATCCTTTGAAGGAGTCAGGATAAGGATTTGGGATGGGAATGGGGGAAGGAATGGTGCCCACCCACTTGGACGGTCGGGGATTGAACGCCGACCTGCAGGAAGCGAGGCCGTTGCTCTACCGTTCAGCCCAAGTGGTTGGACAGCTAAGCCTAGAGTGTGCCCAGAGCTAAATTCACCTGGGAAACCGTTTGGCGGCAGTGATCGCTGTAACATAGTGCTTGACATCACAGTACTTTGGAACGTCTCAGTGCTCAGAGGCAACAAAACAGTACATACCATTAAAAAGATTGAGCCAAAAATATCAACAGAAACTCACTGTTAAACAGATAATACGAACCGGAAACCAGACACGAGTAAGCTTAGGAGACAGCACAGACAACATAATATACGCACACTGAGACATCATACTAACGAGATATATACTAATGAGAAAATCCACTCGGGCTGTGAGGTGGGCGCGAACCAGCGACCAAGGCACTGCCAAGCCGCATACTCTACCACTGTACCAACACTGACATGGTAAAAGTCATACAACCGGAGTTTTACACAAAATCACAGAAAGCGTGGAAAACCGTTCATTTTAATTCATCAAAACATGATTTATTCAGCTGATAACAGGAAACTTTCACAATGTATAAAAACAATCAGGTTTTCTCTCAAATAAAAATTAATATTTGTTTATTTTGTTGGTTTAGCATAGTTAGGTTAGGTTAGATATGATTTGGTTAGGTTAGGTTAGTTCAGTTTAGGTTAGGTCAGGTTAGGTTAAGTTGGGCTTTGTTAGGTCAGGTTAGAATGGTTAGAAGAGGTTAGGTCAGGTTATGTCAGGTTAGGTTAGGCTAGGTCAGATTAGGTCAGTTCAGGTTTGGCTAGGTCAGGTCAAGTTAGGTTTGGTCAGGGTTAGGTTAGGCTAGGCTTGATTATGTTAAGTTAGGCTAGGTCAGGTTAGGATGGTTAGACTAGGTTATGTCAGGTTTTGTCAGGTTAGGTTAGGCAAGGGCAGGTTAAGTCAGGTCAGGTTAGGCTAGGTCAGGTTAGGTTAGGTTAGATCAGGTTATACTAGGTCAAGCTAGGATAGATCATGTTAGGCTATTTAGTTACGTTACTGTCACGTTGATGCGTGTTTACACAACAGACTGACGGTGACCAAATCACGTTTCCACTGATAGCTTCAAACATGGGCTAGTGACTTACAAGGCAAATATTGACGTGTATTTATTTTAACAATTCAGTATGAGAAATACAACGATCTGTGTTGGCTCAAAACATTGATCCAAGCTCTACTGGCCAATGTTGGCTCAAAAAATTGATCCAAGCTCTACTGGCCAATGTTGGCTCAAAACATTGATCCAAGCTCTACTGGCCTCTGTTAGCTCAAAACATTGATCCAAGCTCTACTGGCCTCTGTTGGCTCAAAACATTGATCCAAGCTCTACTGGCCTCTGTTAGCTCAAAACATTGATCCAAGCTCTACTGGCCTCTGTTGGCTCAAAACATTGATCCAAGCTCTACTGGCCTCTGTTAGCTCAAAACATTGATCCACGCTCTACTGGTCTGTGTTGGCTCAAAACATTGATCCAAGCTCTACTGGCCTATGCTAGCTTCATATCGATCCTGACTCTGGTGGCTGGAGACTGCGAGCTGCTGTTTGACTTTCATCTATTTTCCAATATAGGATATTGGACCCGAGAAATGTTTCTCCTTTAAAGCTTTTTATATGACCCGGAGTTTTTAGTTTGTTTATGATGGAGTGCAATGTCGTGTAACCTGAGTTTTGTCAGTCACGCGTTATTGATAAATCAGCGAGTTATCCGAGAGTTGGAGCAGCTTCAATAGCTGTTGATGGCGGGGCAGATCAATTGACTGAGGTAAATGTTGTCAGTGAAGTTGTTGTCATTTTAATGTGAGTTCTTGAATGTGTATGTTGTCAGTGAAGTGACATTGTTCAATGTGTATGTTGTCAATGAAGAAACTTTGTTCAATATGTGTGTTGTCAGTGAAAAAACATTGTTCAGTGTGTGTGTTGTCAGTGAATCAATGTGGATATAATGGTTAATGCTGAAACAATATTGATCAGCATCAATGCTCTAGGTAAAGCCACAATACTTTACAAAGATGGTATTGAAACAACAGTCTCTCTCGCCTAAGTCAATGTAAAGTATTTACTGAATCTGGTCTCACAAAGTTTTCACGAAGGCATCAGGTAAATAAACACTGGCGGCCAATCAAGGTAATAATGCATTTATTTTAAGCTTAGCTGACTTGTTTAAAGTAAATATAGAAACTGCTTAATACGACAGAAGTAGAAATACTCCAAGTAAAAACAAGGTTTTATAAACGATAAGAAGTACAAATAGTACCAAATTAGTTTGATATTAATACCATATAAGCAAATAAATAAAATACACATTCTGGCTAGAGTATAAATAAAGTGATAACTGAATTATTTCAAGATTCGTATGACAGTGTTCAGTGAGATTCAATAATGATTTTAGACTCGGGCGAAGAAAGAATATAAGTATATCTTTGCTAACGTTTGGAAGATAACACACTCGGAGAATAGAGTGAACGTATGCCCAGCTCCTGCTCTCAGGATAGTGTGAACTTTCAGATCTTGCTCTGAGGATAGCAGGAAAGATGAGATCTTGCTCTGAGGATAGCGGAAAAGGTAAGATCTTGCTCTGAGGATAGCATAAAAGATGAGATCTTGCTCTGAGGATAGCAGAAAAGATGAGATCTTGCTCCGAGGATAGCAGAAAGGGTGAGATCCTGCTCCGAGGATAGCAGAAAGGATGAGATCTTGCTCCGAGGATAGCAGAAAGGATGAGATCTTGCTCCGGGGATAGCAGAAAGGATGAGATCTTGCTCCGAGGATAGCAGAAAAGATGAGATCTTGCTCCGCAGATAGCAGAAAAGTTGAGATCTTGCTCCGAGGATAGCAGAAAAGATGAGATCTTGAGTAGTGTAGTATGTGACTAGAGCGACGCGCGCCATCTGAGCAGGTGGAGCGCAAGGGGTTTTGGGGGATTTTCCCGGAAGTTGTGGCGTGTCGGACGCGTGTGAGCGTCCGGTGTTTGGATATGCGGTCAGGAAAGATGGGAGGTCATGTTGTTGGGGGTGTAGAAGAGTATGTGGGGTATGTGGTAGAGTAAGAAATACGAGGATATGAGTGGAATATGTGGAAAGAGTAGTTAAATATGTATGTGTGTTTGCCGTAGACTTAATCCTGTGTGTAGATAATAGTTTTGATTAAAGTTGATAGTAAGTACGCTATGTAGAGGCTGAGTGTAGGTGTGAGGGGTCCCAACATAGGCTGATATGTTGCTTGGGGTGGGGGAGGGGTGAGGGGAGCTTCCCCTCGGCATGAGAGTGCTTAGGGTCATTTGTGGTTTTTTGACATCCATTATTTTCTTGGAGCTATGCACACAGCCGGAAGTGCGAGGAGGAGGGTAGGAGAGAGCAAAGTCCAGCAGGAGGGATGTGGTCCATTTGCCTTAATGGTTTTTCGATGTCTTCAGAGTAGTCTGGAGATGTTCACCCCAGCAGGGCTCTCCCTCCACTGCGGATTCGTTAAGGAGGGGCGACGTTCTTACTTCCGCCAGCAGGTCCTCACCTGCCAACCATCAATCACTCCCACCCCTCATCCCCTCCTCTCCCCATACCATCAGGGGTCCCCTCTCCCTCCCCTCCATTACCTTCTAGAGTAGGGCACCCCTCTCCCCCTTACCTTCTAGGGTGGTACGGACCAGGATCACATACCGTCACATCGACCTGAGAAGTGTCACCACATGGCACATCACTTAGTAAACTCAGTCAAAGTCAGTAGGTTAGCGTTTACTAAAACAGGGAAACATTTTTTGGCGGGGAGCGAACCTTAGGTGTACCATCTCTCTCTCTCTCTCTCTCTCCTGACACTCTCACTGGGACATAGCAAAGGCGTGCCATGGGCACAACATACAAATTCCATCAAGAACTACCTACATGTTGCTAAACAGTGCAATCTCACACAAGGCAGTCATATGGGCAGTAAAGGCTTGCAGAGACGCATAAAGGAGTCCAGGACTGAACCCCACAATTCATTTTTAGCTAAGCAAGTTACAATCATGACGAGCTAGTTACAAAATTCAATATAAGTTAACCCATCGTCACGGGAGATGCGATCTCTACCTACAAATTGTTCTTGTTAACTGTGATCACAACATCTGCTGGCACAAAAAAATATCATTGAAATGTATGCGTGTCTACTCAATCTCCTTCACCTCTTCTTCCTACACCCATTACTGCTGTGCAGACCTTGTAACACACAACGGCGTTATCATAGCAAGACAATGTCACAGAATGTTCAAGACTCCTGAATGAATGAAACAGCAATCCGTCTCGTTAAGGTCTAACCTTCGTGGTGGTTTGAGGCATAGTGAGATGGACGAGGTACTGGGATGGCCTTACCCTCTCCCTATCCACCCCCAAAAAAACCCTACCCCCCTCCCACCCCCCTCCCAAGCCCAAACCATCAAGCATCACTTCACCCTTCCCAGACCGGATGTTCTGTGCAAAGCCTTTAGTATTATTTCTGATCATATGTGAAACCTTGTATCGCAACGTGACCAACATGGTATCATCATTCTTTGCTTAAATAGCATTTTTTAAGAATATCGAGAGTCATAAGCGGGTCTTCAATCTTATTATTCTAGCAAATCATAAGTTGTTGTAAACACAACTGCATGGGATACACATAGCAGTCAGTGGTTTCTCTCTCTCTCTCTCTTGCTCTATTCAGATAATTTTATAGTTGGGGGAAAAATAACATCAATTCCTTTCTCCTGCCGCCGATGTTCACATATCTTTTTTCATTTCACTTAGACTGACAGCGCACCAGAGGATGGAAGACTAATGTCAATTTTTCGAGCCCCCATCACTCTCACCCATATAACCTTGTAACGTAGCACGACCAACATGATGACATCATTCTTTGCCCAAATATCAATAATGTAACGTGACCAATATGGTAACTTCGTTCTTTGCCCAAATATCATTTTAAGAGTAACGAGCAACTTTCTATCCGATGTCTGAATATTGAAATGTGAACCCCATTTAGCCAAACACAATATCTCCATTACATCTCATACCATATAAATATTACGGTCTGCAAGTTTTAGACCTCTGTAACACATTGTAATGTAACGCAAATCAACTTTCTGCAGTCCAAATAACATTATGAAATTATGACTTAGTCCATCTCCACTACATCTCCTACCATATAAATATTACTGTCTACCAGTTTTAGCCTCTGTAATACATTGTAACGTAACGCGGAAATCAAATTTCTACAGACCAAAATAACATTTTTAAATTAAAGTATGACTTAGTCCATCTCCATTACATCTACCATATAAATATTACGGTCTACCAGTTTTAGCCCTCTGTAACACAATGTAACGTAACGTAACACAGAAATCATCAACTTTCTGCAGTCTAAAATGTCATTTTGAAAAGAAAAGTGAGACTTAGTCCATCTCCATTACATCTCCTACCATATAAATATTGGTGTCCACCAGTTTTAGCCTCTGTAACACATTGTAACGTAACGTGGAAATCAACTTTGTCTGATGACCAAATAACATTATTGAAAATGTCAACCATGTCATTTCGTTACGTTACATTGTGTTGCAGTCTCCGTGGTGTAGTGGTAAGACACTCGCCTGGCGTTCCGCGAGCGCTATGTCATGGGTTCGTATCCTGGCCGGGGAGGATGTACTGGGCGCAAATCCTTAACTGTAGCCTCTGTTTAACACAACAGTAAAATGTGTACTTGGATGAAAAAACGATTCTTCGCGGCAGGGGATCGTATTCCAGGGACCATAGGATTAAGGACTTGCCCGAAACGCTACGCGTACTAGTGGCTGTACAAGAATGTAACAACTCTTGTATATACCTAAAAAAAAAAAAAAAAAAAAAAAAAAAAAAAAAAAAAAAAAATGTTTAGCCATTACATCCACACACAAAGAAAAATATTACCGCTTTTCTTTGAGAAACTTATATGTGGTGATCATATCTCCAGAGTCCACACAATAAGCCACACATCACCCATCTTCTGTTTTCAAATCACAGCTCGCATCTAATTTAATGTTATTTTTTTTTTTTTGCAGAAACTATGTTTTGAGAATATGCTCAATGTCAGCAATTACTATTCGTATCATCAAAGTTCTTTCAGTCATCAAAATAAGCAGAGGTGTCGCATAAACCACTAAAGATCTGATGTATGCAAGGTACATCATTTTGACAATTCTGTCACCGACCCGCCTTAGCGAGATGACTGTGCGCAACAGTACCCTAGCACTCTTAATAATTTTATTCAAGCACTGTTAACATAGCATAATGTAAGATTTTTTTCACATTTCATATCGCGTGTGTAGATTTAATTTTAACAAAAAGTGAAACACGAGAGCATGAACTAATAGGGTTGAGATAGGAGGAAAGGCTTTGTGGAAGATAAAAGAGCCGAGGAAACATGTTCCCTACCTATATTACTATTATTTCTTGCAGACCTGCAGACCTGTCCAGAAAAGCAGTCAGTCAGTCACTCAGTCAAACATTTTTATAGTTAAAAGTTTTTCATCTTAAAAAACAGGGACTACTAGTCTTCATTTTTTTCTTCTATCAAATCAAATAGACGCGAAGGCCGCTTCCTATTGTTGTTGTCTGTCTGTCTATCGCTTGACTACGTTAAGGACCGCAATATCCCACACCATACATGCTACGGGCTCTCACTAGTCAATAAACACAATTATGTATCATTTCTCTACTAAATAGCACTCCGAATCATCTTTGCACATTTTAATTTTACATTGTCACGTGCACAGCCATCAAAGGGGAATCTCACTACTGCATGGATGTCGTGTGTGTGTGTGTGTGTGTGTGTTAAATAAAAGGTCCTTACATAGCTTACCATTTTCTTTGAGAAACTTATATGTGGTGATCATAACTCCCGAGCCCACACAAATAACCCACACCAACCCACATCCATATTGAGACAGAGAGAGAAGGCAAACATAGCTTGGTTATTGCATCTAGTTTTAAAAAGGGGTAAGAATAAGAAGAGTCATGCTCCATAAAAATACTTTACAGCATCCATTATTTATGTGCAGTAAGAGGGAAACGGGGTCTGCACATACAATTTCCAAGCATTACAGCGCTATCGAGGTAAACATAACATAAAGACAATAATGTGGTAGTAGTATGCTATTAATCAGTTAGTCAAAACTTAACATAACAGATATGATTTCACAGAGTTTTTAACCTTTGCAAGTTTTTCAATGTTTTCTCTTCACTTGTGCTAAGTGAGTCAGACAAAATGTGACATTTCATTATTAGCCAGGTAATACGCTATTAGCTAGATAGTCAAAACATATAACACCCATTATTTCACAGGAATTTTTTCTAGCAAATATGCTTCCTTTAAGCAGTTCAACACATCAAACACCAGCAGTCCGCGAAATTCCTTTTAGTCAATAATCATCCTTTACAGTATTTCTTGACTAAAATAGCACTCCAAAACATAAGTGGTCATTTTTATTCTCACTGTCGCACTATAGTCAATAATTTGTTTCGCAGAGTGACAAGTTATGCTTAGTGACGAGATTTCTCGGTGAGCATAGTTTAAGAGAGTTCACACTGTATTAATTATGGTCATGGATATCTTATGTTTATGAAGATCATTACTTCTGATTTTTAACATTTTTCTTGCCCCAACTTTTCAGTCTTCTCATATTCTTTTCAAATAAAGTTTGCTTACTGTTTTCCAGTAGATTGGCTTCCCATTACATATATTAATCCATTTTCAAATTCAATTTAGTTTCTTTTCAATATCACAGCTTTGTTGTTCCCCTGCCAGTATCTACTTCAAGACCTCGTATTATCAATGTCATTACTACTATCATCAACCATGTATTGATGTCTCAGACATTCAGTTAACAACTTAGTAAGTGTTTAATGAACGTGAGAATCACTTCATGCGCGCTCATTTTAGTTTAGTTTAAAGTTTTCCATCTTGAATTAATACTACTATCACCAACTATGCATTGGATAGCTCAGGCATTCAGTTAACAACTCAGTAAGTGAAAATCACTTCATGTGAACTCATTTTTAGTTAAGGATAAGGTTTTTCCATCGTGAAATACTATTATCTTTAACCAGGTATTGGGTGGCTCTACCATTCAGTTTACAACTCCGTAACTGTTTACTGAACATAGATATCCCTCAATGCGACCTCATTTTTTAGTTTAAAGTTTCTTCATCGTAAAAAAATAAAATATTACTATCACAAACCATGTATTGGGTGGCTCAACCATTCAGTTTACAACTCGGTAACTGTTTACTGAACATAGATATCCCTCCATGCGACCTCATTTTTTAGTTTAAAGTTTCTCCATCGTAAAAAGATAAAATATTACTATCACAAACAATGTATTGGGTGGCTCAACCATTCAGTTTACAACTCGGTAACTGTTTACTGAACATAGATATCCCTCCATATGACCTCATTTTTTAGTTTAAAGTTTCTCCATCGTAAATAAAAAATAAAATATTACTAGCACAAACCTTGTATTGGCCGGCTCCGGCATTCAGTTTACAACTCAGTAAGTGTTTACTGAATGCAAAATCGCTACATGTGTGGTCATTTAGTTTAAAGTTTCTCAATCTTAAAATATTACTATCATCATCAACCATGCATTGGCTGGCATAGTCTTTCAGTTTACAATTCAGTGAGTGTTAACTGAACGTGGAAATTATCACATGTGTGAGCATTTAGTTTAGTTTTAAGTTTCACAATCTTAAATTATATACAATCATCAACCCCGTATTGGGCTCTCGGGCATTCAGTTATCCACTCGGTAAATGTTTACTGCACGTCGAAATCATTTCCTGTGTGCCCATTTTTTACTTGAACCCGTCTCCACTCCAAACCAGTCAGGACCTAGGGTCCCGACTCGGACCGCAGGTCCGGTTTGAACTGCTGGTGTTTGAACTTTAAGCATGTGTTGAACTGCTTAAAGGAAGCATATTTGCTAGAAACAATTCCTGTGAAATAATGGGTGTTATATGTTTTGACTATCTAGCTAATAGCGTATTGCCTGGCTAATAATGAAATGTCACATTTTGTCTGACTCACTTAGCACAAGTGAAGAGAAAACATTGAAAAACTTGCAAAGGTTAAAAACTCTGTGAAATCATATCTGTTATGTTAAGTTTTGACTAACTGATTAATAGCATACTACTACTACATTATTGTCTTTATGTTATGTTTACCTCTATAGCGTTGTAATGCTTGGAAATTGTATGTGCAGATCCTGTTTCCCTCTTACTGCACATAAATAATGGATGCTGTAAAGTATTTTTATGGAAAATAACTCTTCTTTTTCTTACCCCTTTTTAAAACTAGATGCAATAACCAAGCTATGTTTGCCTTCTCTCTCTGTCTCAATTAGGATGTGGGTTGGTGTGGGTTATTTGTGTGGGCTCGGGAGTTATGATCACCACATATAAGTTTCTCAAAGAAAATGGTAAGCTATGTAAGGACCTTTTATTTAACACACACACACACACACACACACGACATCCATGCAGTAGTGAGATTCCCCTTTGATGGCTGTGCACGTGACAATGTAAAATTAAAATGTGCAAAGATGATTCGGAGTGCTATTTAGTAGAGAAATGATACAAAATTGTGTTTATTGACTAGTGAGAGCCCGTAGCATGTATGGTGTGGGATATTGCGGTCCTTAACGTAGTCAAGCGATAGACAGACAGACAACAACAATAGGAAGCGGCCTTCGCGTCTATTTGATTTGTTAGAAGAAAAAAATGAAGACTAGTAGTCCCTGTTTTTTAAGATGAAAAACTTTTAACTATAAAAATGTTTGACTGAGTGACTGACTGACTGCTTTTCTGGACAGGTCTGCAGGTCTGCAAGAAATAATAGTAATATAGGTAGGGAACATGTTTCCTCGGCTCTTTTATCTTCCACAAAGCCTTTCCTCCTATCTCAACCCCATTAGTTCATGCTCTCGTGTTTCACTTTTTGTTAAAATTAAATCTACACACGCGATATGAAATGTGAAAAAAGTCTTACATTATTCTATGTTAACAGTGCTTGAATAATATTATTAAGAGTGCTAGGGTACTGTTGCGCACAGTCATCTCGCTAAGGCGGGTCGGTGACAGAATTGTCAAAATGATGTACCTTGCATACATCAGATCTTTAGTGGTTTATGCGACACCTCTGCTTATTTTGATGACTGAAAGAACTTTGATGATACGAATAGTAATTGCTGACATTGAGCATATTCTCAAAACATAGTTTCTGCAAAAAAAAAAAAATAATAACATTAAATTAGATGCGAGCTGTGATTTGAAAACAGAAGATGGGTGATGTGTGGCTTATTGTGTGGACTCTGGAGATATGATCACCACATATAAGTTTCTCAAAGAAAAGCGGTAATATTTTTCTTTGTGTTTGGATGTAATGGCTAAACATGGTTGACATTTTCAATAATGTTATTTGGTCATTAGACAAAGTTGATTTCCACGTTACGTTACAATGTGTTACAGAGGCTAAAACAGGTGGACACCAATATTTATATGGTAGGAGATGTAATGGAGATGGACTAAGTCATACTTTCATAATGTTATTTGGACTGCAGAAAGTTGACTTGCGTTACGTTACAATGTGTTACAGAGGTCTAAAACTGGTGGACACCAATATTTATATGGTAAGAGATAAAATGGGGAATGGACTAAGTCTCACTTTTCATTTCAAAATGACATTTTGAACTGCAGAAAGTTGATGATTTCTGCGTTACGTTACGTTACATTGTGTTACAGAGGGCAAAATGGCAGATAGTAATGTTTATATGGTAGGAGATGTAATGGAGATGGACTAAGTCATACTTTCATAATGTTATTTGGACTGCAGAAAGTTGATTTGCGTTACATTACAATGTGTTACAGAGGTCTAAAACTTGCAGACCGTAATATTTATATGGTATGAGATGTAATGGAGATATTGTGTTTGGCTAAATGGGGTTCACATTTCAATATTCAGACTTCTGATAGAAAGTTGCTCGTTACTCTTAAAATGATATTTGGGCAAAGAACGAAGTTACCATACTGGTCACGTTACATTATTGATATTTGGGCAAAGAATGATGTCATCATGTTGGTCGTGCTACGTTACAAGGTTATATGGGTGAGAGTGATGGGGGCTCGAAAAATTGACATTAGTCTTCCATCCTCTGGTGCGCTGTCAGTCTAAATGAAATGAAAAAAGATATGTGAACATCGGCGGCAGGAGAAAGGAATTGATGTTACTTTTCCCCCAACTATAAAATTATCTGAATAGAGCAAGAGAGAGAGAGAGAGAAACCACTGACTGCTATGTGTATCCCATGCAGTTGTGTTTACAACAAATTATGATTTGTTAGTATAATAAGATTGAAGACCCGCTTATGACTCTCGATATTCTTAAAAAATGCTATTTGAGCAAAGAATGATGATACCATGTTGGTCACGTTGCGATACAAGGTTACATATATGATCAGAAGTAATACTAAAGGCTTTGCACAGAACATCCGGTCTGGGAAGGGTGAAGTGATGCTTGATGGTTTGGGCATGGGAGGGGGGTGGGAAGGGGGTAGGGGTTTGGTGGGGGTGGATGGGGAGAGGGTAAGGCCATCCCAGTACCTCGTCCATCTCACTATGCCTCAAACCACCACGAAGGTTAGACCTTAACGAGACGGATTGCTGTTTCATTCATTCAGGAGTCTTGAACATTCTGTGACATTGTCTTGCTATGATAACGCCGTTGTGTGTTACAAGGTCTGCACAGCAGTAATGGGTGTAGGAAGAAGAGGTGAAGGAGATTGAGTAGACATGCATACATTTCAATGATATTTATTTGGGCCAGCAGATGTTGTGATCACAGTTAACAAGAACAATTTGTAGGTAGAGATTGCATCTCCCGTGACGATGGGTTGACTTATATTGAATTTTGTAACTAGCTCGTCATGATTGTAACTTGCTTAGCTAAAAATGAATTGTGGGGTTCAGTCCTGGACTCCTTTATATGTCTCTGCAAGCCTTTACTGCCCATATGACTGCCTTGTGTGAGATTGCACTGTTTAGCAACATGTAGGTAGTTCTTGATGGAATTTGTATGTTGTGCCCATGGCACGCCTTTGCTATGTCCCAGTGAGAGTGTCAGGAGAGAGAGAGATGGTACACCTAAGGTTCGCTCCCCGCCAAAAAATGTTTCCCTGTTTTAGTAAACGCTAACCTACTGACTTTGACTGAGTTTACTAAGTGATGTGCCATGTGGTGACACTTCACAGGTCGATGTGATGGTATGTGATCCTGGTCCGTACCACACTAGAAGGTAAGGGGGAGAGGGGAGCCCCACTCTAAAAGGTAATGGAGGGGAGGGAGAGGGGACCCCTGATGGTATGGGGAGAGGAGGGGATGAGGGGTGGGAGTGATTGATGGTTGGCAGGTGAGGACCTGCTGGCGGAAGTAAGAACGTCGCCCCTCCTTAACGAATCCGCAGTGGAGGGAGAGCCCTGCTGGGGTGAACATCTCCAGACTACTCTGAAGACATCGAAAAACCATTAAGGCAAATGGACCACATCCCTCCTGCTGGACTTTGCTCTCTCCTACCCTCCTCCTCGCACTTCCGGCTGTGTGCATAGCTCCAAGAAAATAATGGATGTCAAAAAACCACAAATGACCCTAAGCACTCCCACGCCGAGGGGAAGCTCCCCTCACCCCTCCCCCACCCCAAACAACATATCAGCCTATGTTGGGACCCCTCACACCTACACTCAGCCTCTACATAGCGTACTTACTATCATCATTAATCAAAACTATTATCTACACACAGGATTAAGTCTATGGCAAACACACATACATATTTAACTACTCTTTCCACATATTCCACTCATATCCTCGTATTTCTTACTCTACCACATACCACACATACTCTCCTACACCGCCAACAACATGACCCTCCCATCTTTCCTGACCACATATCCAAACGCCGGACGCTCACACGTGTCCGACACGCCACAACTTCTGGGAAAATCTCCCAAAACCCCTTGTGCTCCACCTGCCCAGATGGCGCGCGTCGCTCTAGTCGCAGGGGTGCCACCCACCCAGATGGCGCGCGTCGCTCTAGTTACATATTACACTACTATCTTGCTCCGAGGATAGCAGAAAAGATGAGATCATGCTCCGAGGATAGCAGAAAAGATGAGATCTTGCTCCGAGGATAGCAGAAAAGATGAGATCTTGCTCCGAGAATAGCAGAAAAGATGAGATTGCTCCAAGGATAGCAGAAAAGATGAGATCTTGCTCCGAGGATAGCAGAAAAGATGAGATCTTGCTCTGAGGATAGCAGAAAAGATGAGATCTTGCTCCGAGGATAGCAGAAAAGATGAGATCTTGCTCCGAGGATAGCAGAAAAGATGAGATCTTGCTCCGAGGATAGCAGAAAAGATGAGATCTTGCTCCGAGGATAGCAGAAAAGATGAGATCTTGCTCCGAGGATAGCAGAAAAGATGAGATCTTGCTTCGAGGATAGCAGAAAAGATGAGTTCTTGCTCCGAGGATAGCAGTAAAGATGAGATCTTGCTCCGAGGATAGCAGAAAAGATGAGATCTTGCTCCGAGGATAGCAGAAAAGATGAGATCTTGCTCCGAGGATAGCAGAAAAGATGAGATCTTGCTCCGAGGATAGCAGAAAAGATGAGATCTTGCTCCGAGGATAGCAGAAAAGATGAGATCTCTCTCCGAGGATAGCAGAAAAGATGAGATATTGCTCCGAGGATAGCAGAAAAGATGAGATCTTGCTTCGAGGATAGCAGAAAAGATGAGATCTTGCTCTGAGGATAGCGGTAAAGACTATATGTTGCTCTAAGGATAGCGGTAAAGACTATATGTTGCTCTAAGGATAGCGGAAAACAGTAGATCTTGCTCTATGGATATCGTTAATGTTCAGATCCTTATTTGAGGATATCCTAAACATGAACGTTCACATTCACTTTTGTGAACGTTCACGTTCACAAAAGGCTGTTACAAAGGTTGGAGCAGCAGGCAGGAGTAAAAGGTAAGTTGCTCCAGTGGATAAGGGAGTATCTAAGAAATAGGAAACAGCGAGTAACTGTGAGGGGGGAGACATCAGAGTGGCGAGATGTCATCAGCGGGGTTCCACAGGGCTCTGTACTCGGACCCATCCTGTATCTAGAATATGTACACGACCTTCCTGAGGGTATAGACTCATTCCTCTCAATGTTTGCTGATGGTGCAAAAATTATGAGAAGAGTCAAAACAGATGAAGATAGACAAAGACTCCAGGACGACCTGGACAAACTAGAGGAATGGTCTAGAAAATAGCTTCTAAAGTTTAACTCGGGAAAGTGTAAAGTAATGAAACAAGGCAAGGGGAGCCGAAGGCTGAACACAAGGTACCATCTGGGAGGTGAAATCCTGCAAGAGTCAAATAGAGAGAAAGATCTGGGGGTCGATATCTCACCGAACCTGTCCCCAGAGGCCCACATCAAAAGGATATCATCAGCGGCATATGCTAGACTGGCCAATATAAGAACTGCCTTTGCAAACTTGTGTAAGGAATCGTTCAGGACCCTGTATACCACTAATGCCAGACCAATCCTGGAGTATGCAGCTCCAGCCTGGAGTCCATACTAGTTAAACACATAACAAAGTTAGAAAAGATTCAGAGGTATGCTACCAGACTGGTCCAAGAACTGAGAGGTATTAGTTACGAGGAAAGGCTAAATGAGCTGAACCTCACAACCCAGGAAAACAGAAGAGTAAGGAGAGACATGATAACCACCTACAAAATTCTCAGGGGAATTGACAGGGTGGACAAAGACAAACTCTTTAGCACGGGTCGAACACGAACAAGGGGACACAGGTGGAAACTTAGTACCCAGATGAGCCACAAGAGACGTTAGAAAGAATTTTTCAGTGTCAGAGTAGTTAATAAATGGAATGCATTAAGTAGTGTTGTGATGGAGGCTGACTCCATACAGTTTCATATATAGATAGATATGAAAGCCCAATAAGCTCAGGAATCTGTACACCAGTTGATTGACAGTTGAGAGGGGAGACTAAAGAGCCAGAGCTCAACCCCCGCAAAAATAACTAGGTGAGTACATCCCTCTCTGAGGTTGACCAAAATGTTCAGATATTACCGCGATGGTAATTTATACTTTGGTCAGAATATATTTTAACCAAGTTTGTATAAGTTAACATTAAAAATGTATTTCTCCAACTCGTGTTATTTCTAATACAAATATTAGCAGCGCGGGTAAAATGTTATACAATAACCCTTGCGAATTCATTTAACTTTTAAATCAATACCAATCTAATTTGATGTTAAATTTTGAGTATGAGTTAGAATGAGTTAGGAAGCGTTAGAGAATAGAAGTGTGGCACGAGTAGGGTTGTTAGTTGTGCTGCTCTGGTTAGTGAGTGTCGTTAGAAGTGTATCGCTGGTTATAGTAAGGAAATGAGGAGGAGCAGTGGTGAGGATTCGAACCTGTGCACTAAGGGGGGTATGAATCCTTTCCCAGGCACACGCCCCAGACAACTAAGCCACGACATGGTCTGGGGGGCGTGTGTGCTTGGGAGTATTCACCGCATGGGTTCGAATCCTCATGACGGCTTCTACGGATATTCTCACTGATACTTCACGTTAGTGTGATTACTCTGTTTATATACTTTTTGTGTCTGCAGGATTGAGCTATTAGCTCTTCGGCCCCGCCTTTCTAACCAATCTATTTGGTTATCAATCTATCAGTCTACCTGCGTGTTGTTAGCATATATCACTGGTTAGAAAACGTTGTTAGTCGTTTACCACATGTTAGAGAGTACTATTAATAGTGTATGTATATACACATTCAACTATGGCCATTCATACACCTGGACCAACCCGGCGATCATACATTATGTTTCCTGGCGGTCTAGTCTTTAAATACAGTTATCTATTTGCAAACCAACTTTTACTCAGTTCTTTCTAAATCTAAACTTATTGATTATATATTCAGTTGTTTTATGTAAGCTTGTTAAATTCGTAATTTTAATTCTATATTTATATTCTCAAATTATAGAATTTGTAAATTTTTCTTCAATCATATTTTCAAATAATTTTTGTCTTTATTGAGAATGCAAATTACGGTTTAAAATGTTCCTACAAACAGCTGTCGAAATTCCCGTAATTAAAATCACTCTTTTTCTGAACACCTTAAAACAGATGATTCTAAATCTGAACACCTTACGGCAGGTGATTCTAATTCTGAACACCTTAAGGCAGGTGATTCTAATTCTGAACACCTTAAGGCAGGTGATTCTAATTCTGAACTGTATGATCGGTGCCTGACATAACAGGTACAGCTGATGGCAACCTTTAGATAACCAGTTACTAGAGCGTCTATAAATAATCACTAGAATCCAATTAGCAACATTTCGAACATTAAAACATTGCATTATAAATCCATCTCGCACTCAGAAATGTCGTATTTCCTCGTTGTCCAGCTGTCAGCTCCAACATTTGTCCTTATAACTGTCCATCCGCTAATGTACTGTCCGTTTTAACATTCTGTCCAAGTCATCCTGAAGCTGTATTTAGTCCTAGTCTGAATGTGTGTCCCAAGATTAATTTGATTGATGCTGTGAATTCTATATGTCGTTACCCGACACGACAGACGGCACACGACCGAGTCTGTGAGCTGTCTATTTCAGAATCCAATACAGAATATTCCTGAAACAGTTATGAATTTATCCACTTATCAAATATTCATGAGATTATCATGTCCTAAACCGGTGTTTGAACCGAATGGTGAGTAATTTGAGTAATACAGCAGGGGTTACAGAGAGGTTTTGTGTAGCGTCAGAGATTAGTGTTGGTACTGTACTGGTGTAGTGTTGTTAGTGGTAATGTAGGCACATGTTAGAGAGAGGTTGTGCTGGAGGACGTTCAAGGTAAGAACACATTAGTGGATAAACAGGTATTGGAGCTTCTAAAGTCCTCTCACCTTTCCTCTATTCGTTCATATATTAATTAAACAATTATAACTTCATTTGTTTGCTTTGGTACAGCAAAGTGAGTACCATGGTGAGTAACGGTGAGTAATCTGGCTATTTATCCTGACTGCTATCGTTGACATAACGATGTGGTAACCCAGCACTCACAGAGAAGGAACCAATAGCACCAACAACTACTCACAGGAGAAAGACTGCCAAGAAAGAGGTGAAGGTTCAAGGACAACACAGATCACCATTACGAGAATTAATCAAGAAAATATAATTAATTAGGGTTACCTCTTGCCAAGTAGGCTCTCTATCACCGCAGATAATTAGCGTTACCTCCTGCCAGGTAGGCTCTCTATCACCGCTGATAATTAGCGCTACCTCCTGCCAGGTAGGCTCTCTATCACCGCAGATAATTAGCGCTACCTCCTGCCAGGTAGGCTCTCTATCACCGCAGATAATTAGCGTTACCTCCTGCCAGGTAGGCTCTCTATCACCGCTGATAATTAGCGCTACCTCCTGCCAGGTAGGCTCTCTATCACCGCAGATAATTAGCGCTACCTCCTGCCAGGTAGGCTCTCTATCACCGCAGATAATTAGCGTTACCTCCTGCCAGGTAGGCTCTCTATCACCGCTGATAATTAGCGCTACCTCCTGCCAGGTAGGCTCTCTATCACCGCAGATAATTAGCGCTACCTCCTGCCAGGTAGGCTCTCTATCACCGCAGATAATTAGCGTTACCTCCTGCCAGGTAGGCTCTCTATCACCGCTGATAATTAGCGCTACCTCCTGCCAGGTAGGCTCTCTATCACCGCAGATAATTAGCGCTACCTCCTGCCAGGTAGGCTCTCTATCACCGCAGATAATTAGCGATACCTCCTGCCAGTTAGGCTCTCTATCACCGCAGATAATTAGCGTTACCTCCTGCCAGGTAGGCTCTCTATCACCGCAGATAATTAGCGCTACCTCCTGCCAGGTAGGCTCTCTATCACCGCTGATAATTAGCGCTACCTCCTGCCAGGTAGGCTCTCTATCACCGCAGATAATTAGCGTTACCTCCTGCCAGGTAGGCTCTCTATCACCGCAGATAATTAGCGCTACCTCCTGCCAGGTAGGCTCTCTATCACCGCAGATAATTAATTTAGTGGACAGTTAATGGGACAGGTGATAAACGAGACAGGTGCTTGCTCACTCACAGGCTGCCACGACACGGGCACGCTGTCACACCACACAACAACCACACACACACTAGCAAGGACACATAAACAAGGGTGCACATAAACAAGGGCGCACATAAACAAGGGCGCACATAAACAAGGGCGCACATAAACAAGGGCGCACATAAACAAGGGCGCACATAAACAAGGACGCACATAAACAAGGATACACATAAACAAGGGCGCACATAAACAAGGGTGCACATAAACAAGGATACACATAAACAAGGGCGCACATAAACAAGGGCGCACATAAACAAGGGCGCACATAAACAAGGACGCACATAAACAAAGGCGCACATAAACTAGGGCGCACAAAAACAAGGGCGCACATAAACTAGGGCGCACATAAACAAGGATACACATAAACAAGGGCGCACATAAACAAGGGCGCACATAAACAAGGGCGCACGTAAACAAGGGCGCAAATAAACAAGGGCGCACATAAACAAGGATACACATAAACAAGGGCGCACATAAACTAGGGCGCACATAAACAAGGGCGCACATAAACAAGGGCGCACATAAACAAGGGCGCACATAAACAAGGGCGCACATAAACAAGGATACACATAAACAAGGGCGCACATAAACAAGGGCGCACATAAACAAGGGCGCACATAAACAAGGGCGCACATAAACAAGGGCGCACATAAACAAGGATACACATAAACAAGGACGCACATAAACAAGGGCACACATAAGCAAGGGCGCACATAAACAAGGGCACACATAAACAAGGGCGCACATACACTAGGGCGCACATAAACAAGGGCGCACATAAACAAGGGCGCACATAAACAAGGGCGCACATACACTAGGGCGCACATACACTAGGGCGCACATAAACAAGGGCGCACATACACTAGGGCGCACATAAACAAGGGCGCACATACACTAGGGCGCACATAAACAAGGGCGCACATAAACAAGGGCGCACGTAAACAAGGGCGCACATAAACAAGGGCGCTCATAAACAAGGATACACATAAACAAGGGCGCACATAAACAAGGGCGCACATAAACAAGGGCGCACGTAAACAAGGGCGCACATAAACAAGGGCGCTCATAAACAAGGATACACATAAACAAGGGCGCACATAAACAAGGGCACACATAAACAAAGGCGCACATAAACAAGGGCGCACATAATCAAGGGCACACATAAACATGGACGCACATACACTAGGGCGCACATAAACAAGGACGCACATAAACTAGGGCGCACATAAACAAGGGCGCACATAAACTAGGGCGCACATAAACAAGGGCGCACATAAACAAGGGCGCACATAAACAAGGGCGCACATAAACAAGGATACCCATAAACAAGGGCGCACATAAACATGGACGCACATACACTAGGGCGCACATAAACAAGGACGCACATAAACTAGGGCGCACATAAACAAGGACGCACATAAACAAGGACGCACATAAACAAGGGCGCACATAAACAAGGGCACACATAAACAAGGGCGCACATAAACAAGGGCGCACATAAACAAGGGCGCACATAAACAAGGACGCACATAAACAAGGACGCACATAAACTAGGGCGCACATAAACAAGGGCCCACATAAACAAGGGCGCACATAAACAAGGGCGCACATAAACAAGGGCGCACATAAACAAGGACGCACATAAACAAGGGCACACATAAACTAGGGCGCACATAAACAAGGACGCACATAAACAAGGGCGCACATAAACTAGGGCGCACATAAACAAGGGCGCACATAAACTAGGGCGCACATAAACAAGTTCGCACATACACTAGGGCGCACATAAACAAGGGCGCACATAAACAAGGGCGCACATAAACAAGGGCGCACATAAACTAGGGCGCAAATAAACAAGGGCGCACATAAACAAGGGCGCACATAAACAAGGGCGCACATAAACAAGGGCGCACATAAACAAGGGCACACATAACCAAGGGCGCACATAAACTAGGGCGCACATAAACAAGGGCGCACATAAACAAGGGCGCACATAAACAAGGGCGCACATAAACAAGGGCACACATAAACAAGGGCGCACATAAACAAGGGCGCACATAAACAAGGACGCATATAAACAAGGGCACACATAAACAAGGACGCACATACACTAGGGCGCACATAAACAAGGGTGCTCATAAACAAGGGCGCACATAAACAAGGACGCACATAAACAAGGGTGCTCATAAACAAGGGCGCACATAAACAAGGACGCACATAAACAAGGACGCACATAAACAAGGGCGCACATAAACAAGGACGCACATACACTAGGGCGCACATAAACAAGGGCGCACACAAACAAGGACGTACATAAACAAGGACGCACATACACTAGGGCGCACATAAACAAGGGCGCACATAAACTAGGGCGCACATAAACAAGGACGTACATAAACAAGGGCGCACACAAACAAGGACGTACATAAACAAGGGCGCACATAAACAAGGACGCACATACACTAGGGCGCACATAAACAAGGGGGCACATAATCAAGGGGGCACATAAACAAGGACGCACATAAACAAGGGCGCACACAAACAAGGACGTACATAAACAAGGGCGCACATAAACTAGGGCGCACATAAACAAGGACGCACATAAACAAGGACGCACATAAACAAGGGCGCACGTAAACAAGGGCGCACATAAACAAGGACGCACATACACTAGGGCGCACATAAACAAGGGCGCACATAAACTAGGGCGCACATAAACAAGGACGCACATAAACAAGGGCGCACATAAACTAGGGCGCACATAAACAAGGACGCACATAAACAAGGACGCACATACACTAGGGCGCACATAAACAAGGGGGCACATAATCAAGGGGGCACATAAACAAGGGCGCACATAAACAAGGGCGCACATAAACAAGGGTGCACATAAACATGGGCGCACATAAACAAGGACGCACATAAACAAGGGCGCACATACACTAGGGCGCACATAAACAAGGGCGCACATAAACAAGGACGCACATACACTAGGGCGCACATAAACAAGGGCGCACATAAACAAGGACGCACATACACTAGGGCTCACATAAACAAGGGCGCACATAAACAAGGGGGCACATAAACTAGGGCGCACATAAACAAGGATACTTTTACAAGGACAACATAAACAATAACATTGAATACCGTCCGTTCATTACCACAGTGATGAAGCTGGACCGTTCAGTACCACAGTGATGAAGCTGGTCCGTTCATTACCACAGTGATGAAGCTGGACCGTTCAGTACCACAGTGATGAAGCTGGACCGTTCATTACCACAGTGATGAAGCTGGACCGTTCAGTACCACAGTGATGAAGCTGGTCCGTTCATTACCACAGTGATGAAGCTGGACCGTTCAGTACCACAGTGATGAAGCTGGACCGTTCAGTACCACAGTGATGAAGCTGGTCCGTTCAGTACCACAGTGATGAAGCTGGACCGTTCAGTACCACAGTGATGAAGCTGGTCCGTTCAGTACCACAGTGATGAAGCTGGACCGTTCAGTACCACAGTGATGAAGCTGGTCCGTTCAGTACCACAGTGATGAAGCTGGTCCGTTCAGTACCACAGTGATGAAGCTGGACCGTTCATTACCACAGTGATGAAGCTGGACCGTTCAGTACCACAGTGATGAAGCTGGACCGTTCAGTACCACAGTGATGAAGCTGGACCGTTCATTACCACAGTGATGAAGCTGGACCGTTGAGTACCACAGTGATGAAGCTGGTCCGTTCAGTACCACAGTGATGAACCTGGTCCGTTCAGAACCACAGTGATGAAGCTGGTCCGTTCAGTACCACAGTGATGAAGCTGGTCCGTTCAGTACCACAGTGATGAAGCTGGACCGTTCATTACCACAGTGATGAAGCTGGACCGTTCAGTACCACAGTGATGAAGCTGGTCCGTTCAGTACCACAGTGATGAAGCTGGTCCGTTCAGAACCACAGTGATGAAGCTGGTCCGTTCAGTACCACAGTGATGAAGCTGGTCCGTTCAGTACCACAGTGATGAAGCTGGACCGTTCAGTACCACAGTGATGAAGCTGGACCGTTCATTACCACAGTGATGAAGCTGGACCGTTCAGTACCACAGTGATGAAGCTGGACCGTTCAGTACCACAGTGATGAAGCTGGACCGTTCAGTACCACAGTGATGAAGCTGGACCGTTCAGTACCACAGTGATGAAGCTGGACCGTTCATTACCACAGTGATGAAGCTGGACCGTTCAGTACCACAGTGATGAAGCTGGACCGTTCAGTACCACAGTGATGAAGCTGGACCGTTCAGTACCACAGTGATGAAGCTGGTCCGTTCAGTACCACAGTGATGAAGCTGGTCCGTTCAGAACCACAGTGATGAAGCTGGTCCGTTCAGTACCACAGTGATGAAGCTGGACCGTTCAGTACCACAGTGATGAAGCTGGACCGTTCAGTACCACAGTGATGAAGCTGGACCGTTCATTACCACAGTGATGAAGCTGGACCGTTCAGTACCACAGTGATGAAGCTGGACCGTTCAGTACCACAGTGATGAAGCTGGTCCGTTCAGTACCACAGTGATGAAGCTGGACCGTTCATTACCACAGTGATGAAGCTGGACCGTTCAGTACCACAGTGATGAAGCTGGTCCGTTCATTACCACAGTGATGAAGCTGGACCGTTCATTACCACAGTGATGAAGCTGGACCGTTCAGTACCACAGTGATGAAGCTGGTCCGTTCAGTACCACAGTGATGAAGCTGGACCGTTCAGTACCACAGTGATGAAGCTGGACCGTTCAGTACCACAGTGATGAAGGTCATGGAGAATGCACCAAGAGATCAATAAAGAGGACATGATGCCCCAAGAGATCATTAAAGAGGACATGATGCACCAAGAGATCATTAAAGAGGACATGATGCACCAAGAGATCATTAAAGAGGACATGATGCCCCAAGAGATCATTAAAGAGGACATGATGCCCCAAGAGATCATTAAAAAGGACATGATGCCCCAAGAGATCATTAAAGAGGACATGATGCACCAAGAGATCATTAAAGAGGACATGATGCCCAAGAGATCATTAAAGAGGACATGATGCACCAAGAGATCATTAAAGAGGACATGATGCCCCAAGAGATCATTAAAGAGGACATGATGCCCCAAGAGATCATTAAAAAGGACATGATGCCCCAAGAGATCATTAAAGAGGACATGATGCACCAAGAGATCATTAAAGAGGCCATGATGCACCAAGAGATCATTAAAGAGGACATGATGCCCCAAGAGATCATTAAAGAGGCCATGATGCACCAAGAGATCATTAAAGAGGACATGATGCCCCAAGAGATCATTAAAGAGGACATGATGCCCCAAGAGATCATTAAAGAGGACATGATGCCCCAAGAGATCATTAAAGAGGACATGATGCCCCAAGAGATCATTAAAGAGGACATGATGCACCAAGAGATCATTAAAGAGGACATGATGCCCCAAGAGATCATTAAAGAGGACATGATGCACCAAGAGATCATTAAAGAGGACATGATGCACCAAGAGATCATTAAAGAGGACATGATGCACCAAGAGATCATTAAAGAGGCCATGATGCACCAAGAGATCATTAAAGAGGACATGATGCCCCAAGAGATCATTAAAGAGGCCATGATGCACCAAGAGATCATTAAAGAGGACATGATGCCCCAAGAGATCATTAAAGAGGACATGATGCCCCAAGAGATCATTAAAGAGGACATGATGCCCCAAGAGATCATTAAAGAGGACATGATGCCCCAAGAGATCATTAAAGAGGACATGATGCCCCAAGAGATCATTAAAGAGGCCATGATGCACCAAGAGATCATTAAAGAGGACATGATGCACCAAGAGATCATTAAAGAGGACATGATGCCCCAAGAGATCATTAAAGAGGACATGAAGCCCCAAGAGATCATTAAAGAGGCCATGATGCACCAATAGATCATTAAAGAGGACATGATGCCCCAAGAGATCATTAAAGAGGACATGATGCCCCAAGAGATCATTAAAGAGGACATGATGCACCAAGAGGTCATTAAAGAGGACATGATGCCCCAAGAGATCATTAAAGAGGACATGATGCCCCAAGAGATCATTAAAGAGGACATGATGCCCCAAGAGATCATTAAAGAGGACATGATGCCCCAAGAGATCATTAAAGAGGACATGATGCACCAAGAGATCATTAAAGAGGACATGATGCCCCAAGAGATCATTAAAGAGGACATGATGCACCAAGAGATCATTAAAGAGGACATGATGCCCCAAGAGATCATTAAAGAGGACATGATGCCCCAAGAGATCATTAAAGAGGACATGATGCCCCAAGAGATCATTAAAGAGGACATGATGCCCCAAGAGATCATTAAAGAGGACATGATGCCCCAAGAGATCATTAAAGAGGACATGATGCACCAAGAGATCATTAAAGAGGACATGATGCACCAAGGGGGCCACAAACTTGTGTAATAAACTTGAGCTTCATGGTTCTGGTGTCGTACTTGAATAATGTATAAGCCTCGTGTACCAGGCATACGCCGACTCTTCATTTATGCTAACAGCAGAAGTGACGTTATACTAGAATGTCTGCTCATATTGTACCTTTGTCACATATAAAATATATTATTTAATGTGTGCTCATATTTTTAATATTATACTTACAGGTAGTTTATCTTGCAGACGAGCAATTCTTCTTTGTGTTAAAACTGTTGATTTTGAGAGCTGAATCACCACTAAAAATACGGTGTTTTATGATACTCGCCATGATCTTACTGCCTCTGGTGTTACTGCCTCTGGTGTTACTGCCTCTGGTGTTACTGCCTCTGGTGTTACTGTCTCTGGTGTTACTGCCTCTGGTGTTACTGCCTCTGGGGTTACTGCCTCTGGGGTTACTGCCTCTGGTGTTACTGCCTCTGGTGTTACTGCCTCTGGTGTTACTGTCTCTGGTGTTACTGCCTCTGGTGTTACTGCCTCTGGGGTTACTGCCTCTGGTGTTACTGCCTCTGGTGTTACTGCCTCTGGTGTTACTGCCTCTGGGGTTACTTCCTCTGGGGTTACTTCCTCTGGGGTTACTTCCTCTGGGGTTACTTCCTCTGGGGGTTACTTCCTCTGGGGTTACTTCCTCTGGGGTTACTGCCTCTGGTGTTACTGCCTCTGGGGGTTACTTCCTCTGGGGTTACTGCCTCTGGGGTTACTGCCTCTGGGGTTACTGCCTCTGGGGGTTACTTCCTCTGGGGGTTACTTCCTCTGGGGGTTACTTCCTCTGGGGTTACTGCCTCTGGGGTTACTGCCTCTGGGGTTACTGCCTCTGGGGTTACTGCCTCTGGGGTTACTGCCTCTGGTGTTACTGCCTCTGGTGTTACTGCCTCTGGGGTTACTTCCTCTGGGGGTTACTTCCTCTGGGGGTTACTTCCTCTGGTGTTACTTCCTCTGGGGTTACTGCCTCTGGTGTTACTGCCTCTGGGGTTACTTCCTCTGGGGGTTACTTCCTCTGGGGTTACTGCCTATGGGGTTACTGCCTCTGGGGTTACTTCCTCTGGGGGTTACTTCCTCTGGAGTTACTGCCTCTGGGGTTACTGCCTCTGGGGTTACTGCCTCTGGGGTTACTTCCTCTGGGGGTTACTTCCTCTGGGGTTACTGCCTCTGGTGTTACTGCCTCTGGGGTTACTTCCTCTGGGGTTTACTGCCTCTGGTGTTACTTCCTCTGGGGGTTACTTCCTCTGGGGGTTACTTCCTCTGGGGTTACTGCCTCTGGTGTTACTTCCTCTGGGGGTTACTTCCTCTGGGGGTTACTTCCTCTGGGGTTACTGCCTCTGGGGTTTCTTCCTCTGGGGGTTACTTCCTCTGGGGGTTACTTCCTCTGGGGTTACTGCCTCTGGGGTTACTGCCTCTGGTGTTACTTCCTCTGGGGGTTACTTCCTCTGGGGGTTACTTCCTCTGGGGTTACTGCCTCTGGGGTTACTGCCTCTGGGGGTTACTTCCTCTGGGGGTTACTTCCTCTGGGGGTTACTTCCTCTGGGGTTACTGCCTCTGGTGTTACTTCCTCTGGGGGTTACTTCCTCTGGGGGTTACTTCCTCTGGGGTTACTGCCTCTGGGGTTTCTTCCTCTTTGGGTTACTTCCTCTGGGGGTTACTTCCTCTGGGGTTACTGCCTCTGGGGTTACTGCCTCTGGGGTTACTGCCTCTGGTGTTACTGCCTCTGGGGGTTACTTCCTCTGAGGGTTACTTCCTCTGGGGGTTACTTCCTCTGGGGTTACTTCCTCTGGGGTTACTGCCTCTGGGGTTACTGCCTCTGGGGTTACTGCCTCTGGGATTACTGCCTCTGGGGTTACTTCCTCTGGGGGTTACTGCCTCTGGGGTTACTTCCTCTGGTGTTACTTCCTCTGGGGTTACTGCCTCTGGGGTTACTTCCTCTGGGGGTTACTTCCTCTGGGGGTTACTGCCTCTGGGGTTACTGCCTCTGGGGTTACTGCCTCTGGGGTTACTGCCTCTGGGGTTACTGCCTCTGGGGTTACTGCCTCTGGGGTTACTGCCTCTGGGGGTTACTTCCTCTGAGGGTTACTTCCTCTGGGGTTACTTCCTCTGGGAGTTACTTCCTCTGAGGGTTACTTCCTCTGGGGTTACTGCCTCTGGGGTTACTTCCTCTGAGGGTTACTTCCTCTGGGGTTACTTCCTCTGGGGGTTACTGCCTCTGGGGTTACTTCCTCTGGGGTTACTGCCTCTGGGGTTACTGCCTCTGGGGTTACTTCCTCTGGGGGTTACTGCCTCTGGGGTTACTGCCTCTGGGGTTACTGCCTCTGGGGTTACTGCCTCTGGGGTTACTTCCTCTGGGGTTACTTCCTCTGGGGTTACTTCCTCTGGGGGTTACTGCCTCTGGGGTTACTGCCTCTGAGGGTTACTTCCTCTGGGGTTACTGCCTCTGGGGTTACTTCCTCTGGGGTTACTTCCTCTGGGGTTACTTCCTCTGGGGGTTACTGCCTCTGGGGTTACTTCCTCTGAGGGTTACTTCCTCTGAGGGTTACTTCCTCTGGGGTTACTTCCTCTGGGGGTTACTGCCTCTGAGGGTTACTTCCTCTGGGGTTACTGCCTCTGGGGTTACTTCCTCTGGGGTTACTTCCTCTGGGGTTACTTCCTCTGGGGGTTACTGCCTCTGGGGTTACTGCCTCTGGGGTTACTGCCTCTGGGGTTACTTCCTCTGGGGGTTACTTCCTCTGGGGGTTACTGCCTCTGGGGTTACTGCCTCTGGGGTTACTGCCTCTGGGGTTACTGCCTCTGGGGTTACTGCCTCTGGGGTTACTTCCTCTGGGGTTACTTCCTCTGGGGTTACTGCCTCTGGGGGTTACTTCCTCTGAGGGTTACTTCCTCTGGGGTTACTGCCTCTGGGGTTACTTCCTCTGAGGGTTACTTCCTCTGGGGTTACTGCCTCTGGGGTTACTTCCTCTGGGGTTACTTCCTCTGGGGTTACTTCCTCTGGGGTTACTGCCTCTGGGGTTACTTCCTCTGGGGGTTACTTCCTCTGGGGGTTACTTCCTCTGGGGTTACTGCCTCTGGGGGTTACTTCCTCTGGGGGTTACTTCCTCTGGGGTTACTGCCTCTGGGGTTACTGCCTCTGGGGGTTACTTCCTCTGGGGTTACTTCTCTTATGGACAGTCTATCTTCAGGAGGTTACAGTTGTGGTGGAAGTGACAGATCTAGGGACAGCGGCGGTTCTGTCATTAAACTTTATGGGGAACTTTTATTGAGTCGTTGTCATACTTTACTATTTGTGTGTGTGTGTTTGTGTGTGTGTGTGTGTGTGTGTTTGTGTGTGTGTGTGTGTGTGTGTGTTTGTGTGTGTGTGTGTGTGTGTGTGTGTGTGTGTGTTTGTGTGTGTGTGTGTGTGTGTGTGTTTGTGTGTGTGTGTGTGTGTGTGTGTGTGTGTGTGTGTGTGTGTGTGTGTGTGTGTGTGTGTGTGTGTGTGTGTGTGTGTGTGTGTGTGTGTGTGTGTGTGTGTGTGTGTGTGTGTGTGTGTGTGTACTCACCTATTTGTGCCTGCAGAATCGAGTCGTTGGCGCTTGAACCCCGCCTTTATTTCCGCCTATTGTTTAAAGCAATGACTCCAGTCCTACTTCTCTATCATACCTACTTTTAAAGCTATAATGAGTGTTTGCTTCCACAATGAGCTCTTCTGGTCCATTCCATTTCCCCACTACTCTCACGCTAAAAGAACACTTCCTAACATCTCTCTGACTCATCTGAGTTTCCAGCCTCTACCCATGTCCCCTTGATTCCGTGTGAACATTTCGTCTATTTCCACCCTGTCAATCCCCTTTTTATTTTGTATGTTGCTATCATATCTCCCCGCTTCCTCCTTTTTTCTAACGCCATCAGGTTCAATTCCTTCAATCACTCTTCATATCCCATCCCATACAACTCCGGGACTAACCTTTTCCAGTTTCCTAATGTGTTTCTTTAGGTAGGAACTCCATGATGAGGCGGCATACTCTAAGACTGGTCTCACGTAGGCAGCGTAAAGCGCCCTAAAAGTTTCCTTACTTAGGTTTCTGAATGACGTTCTAACCTTTGCTAGCATAGAGTACGCTGCTGTCGTGTTCCTATCTACGTGTGCTTCAAGAGATAGATTTTTGGTTGCGTCTACTTCCAGGTCTCTTTCTCGAATCGTCACAAGAAGGTAGGATTCCATTCATTATATACTGACCTTTGGTCTCCTGTCACCTAGTCCCATTTCCAGAACTTTACACTTTCTCGTGTTGAACTCCAGTAGCCATTTCTCTCACCATCTCTGCAACTTGTTCAAGTCTTCTTGCAGTATCCTACAATCTTCATCTGTCACAACTCTTCTCATTAGTTTCGCGTCATCCACGAACATCGACATATAGGACTCGACTCCTGAAGACATGTCGTTCACGTATATTAGAAATAGAACTGGTCCCAGCACCGATTCTTGAGGTACTCCACTCGTTACTGTTCGCCAGTCCGACTTCTCACCCCTTACCGTTACTCTCTGGCTCCTTCCTGTTAGGTAGTTCCTTACCCATGATAGGGCTTTTACACTTTCTCCCGCCTCTCTCTCAAGTTTGAATAGCAGTGACCTGTGTGGTACTGTGTCAAAGGCTTTTTGACAGTCCAGGAATATACAGTCTGCCTATCCTTTCCTGTCCTGCCTTATTCTTGTTACTTTATCATAGAATTCCAGAATTTTTTTAGGCATGATTTCCTTTCTCTGAACCCATGTTGGTGTTTGTTTACATACCTAATGTTCTGTTCTCTAGGTGTGTAACCAGTCTTAACCTGGTTATTCTTTCAAGTTCTTTATAGGGGATGCTTGTCAGTGATACTGGTTTGTAGTTAAGTACCTCTTCTCTATCTCTTTTTTTGAAAATTGGTACCACATTTGCCTTCTTCCAGCAGCTGGACAATTCTCCCGACATAAGTGTCTCATTAAAGATCATTGCCAGAGGCACACTGAGGGCCTGCACTGCTTCTTTTAGTATCCACGGTGATACCTTGTCTGGTCCAATTGCTTTAGTTTCATCCAGTGTTGTTAGTTGTTTCATTACTTTCTCTGCTGTCACTTCTAAATCCGTTAGTCTCTCATCTTGGGTCATCTCCTCCTCAAACAATGGGAGCTGCTCAGGCTCGGTTGTGAACACTCCATGGAAACTGGCATTCAGTGCCTCGCAGATTTCCTTGTCACTTTCCATATATGCCCCTTCTGTTTTCCTTAGTCTTGTCACTCAGTCGTTCACCGACATTTTCCTTCTTATATGACTTTGTAGTAATTAAGGTTGCTTTCTCGCTTTCATAGTAACATCGATTTAATAATTTCTTTCCGATACTCTCCTTAAGTTAATGTATTCATTCCTAGCTCTTTTGCATCCTACTGTCCTCTGTCCTTTGTCCTCTGTCCTTTGTCCTCTGTCCTTTGTCCTGTCGTTTGTCATATTTCCTCTGTCCATTCTCCACTCCCTCCTGCTTCTCATTTTTGCTTCCTGGCACTGTTTAATAAACCATGGGTTTTTATATTCCCTCCAACTTTTTTTTTATTTTACTGTTGGTATAAAATTCTCTTCGTCCTCCTTGCATTTCCACTTAACTAAGTCCATCATATCTTGAAATATTTTTCTTCTTAGTTCTTCCTCCCACTGCACGTCTCCCAGATATTCTCTTATCCTCCTGTAGTCCCTTTTCCTATAGCCTACTCTCCTTTCACAGACCTCTTGCCCGTGGTCACAATTTTGAAATGAATCATGTGGTCAAGCACTAGGACACAATTATCATTGGCTCCTAGTGGTATTTCATGTTCCATATTGGTAATGTGTTCCTCGTTCTGGGCGAAAATGAGGTTTAATTGACTTGGTGTAATCCCTCTCTTTCCCTTGTCTTCCTTCACATGTTGTGTTAGGAAATTCCTGTCAATAACGTCGACTAATTTTGTTCCCCACGTTTCTTCCCCACCATGGGGGGGATTTCTTACAAGAAGAAAAGGACAAAAATAGCCAGGAGAATGGTACTGATAAAGGAAAGAACATGTGAAGGGTTAGGTAATAACATGGAGCACACAGATATCATAACAACATTGATATATAAGGGCAGAGAGAGGGCGGCACAGTGGCAGTGACCCACAACCCCACACACACGGACCCATACACAAATATGAAGAGAAAACCCATAATCAGACGACGAGTCCCCCAGGATGGTGCAGGAAGAGGTCATCACATGATAGCAGAGTCACTAGTTATGACACTTCTCTCGGGGAGAATACAATGAGACACAAGGAAATCTTCCGAGAAGGATAAGAATGAGAGTTAATTGAGACACTCCACCTTGTCTTCGTAACTCCGTGTTGCGAGTCCTTCATTACTTCAGGGGTTTTAAAATGTAAATGAATGTCTTTTGCAACAATTTATTCAAACCAATTTTCTAACATGACTGTTAAGTAAACTGTAGATGTACACTAGTGGTCTACGTCCCTTGTCAGAGATCCTCACAATATTCTCAACCCTTCATGTTATGTAGAGTGGTGCAGGAAGCTTCATGTTATGTAGAGTGGTGCAGGAAGCTTCATGTTATGTAGAGTGGTGCAGGAAGCTTCACGTTATGTAGAGTGGTGCAGGAAGCTTCATGTTATGTAGAGTGGTGCAGGAAGCTTCATGTTATGTAGAGTGGTGCAGGAAGCTTCACGTTATGTAGAGTGGTGCAGGAAGCTTCATGTTATGTAGAGTGGTGCAGGAAGCTTCACGTTATGTAGAGTGGTGAAGGAAGCTTCACGTTATGTAGAGTGGTGCAGGAAGCTTCATGTTATGTAGAGTGGTGCAGGAAGCTTCATGTTATGTAGAGTGGTGCAGGAAGCTTCACGTTATGTAGAGTGGTGCAGGAAGCTTCACGTTATGTAGAGTGGTGAAGGAAGCTTCACGTTATGTAGAGTGGTGCAGGAAGCTTCACGTTATGTAGAGTGGTGCAGGAAGCTTCACGTTATGTAGAGTGGTGCAGGAAGCTTCACGTTATGTAGAGTGGTGCAGGAAGCTTCACGTTATGTAGAGTGGTGCAGGAAGCTTCACGTTATGTAGAGTGGTGCAGGAAGCTTCACGTTATGTAGAGTGGTGCAGGAAGCTTCATGTTATGTAGAGTGGTGCAGGAAGCTTCACGTTATGTAGAGTGGTGCAGGAAGCTTCACGTTATGTAGAGTGGTGCAGGAAGCTTCACGTTATGTAGAGTGGTGCAGGAAGCTAGAAGAATAAAGAAGCTTATAAGAAAAAACTACCAAATTAGGTGTGAGGAGAGGACCAATCAGATCAAGCAGCCTTGTAACAAGAATCATCGGTGATTACATATAAATTCATATATAACACTTAACGTCATATATATGGCATCTGAAGTGCAGATATATAGACGTTATTGTGACCATATTGCAAAGATAACATATGTGTCAGCAGTGATATAGTTATGTGTCAACAATGGTACAGTTATGTGTCAACAGTGATACAGTTATGTGTCAACAGTGATACAGTAATGTGTCAACAGTGGTACAGTAATGTGTCAACAGTGGTACAGTTATGTGTCAACAGTGGTACAGTAATGTGTCAACAGTGGTACAGTTATGTATCAACAGTGGTGCAGTTATGTGTCAACAGTGGTACAGTTATGTGTCAACAGTGGTACAGTTATGTGTCAACAGTGGTACAGTTATGTGTCAACAGTGGTACAGTTATGTGTCAACAGTGGTACAGTTATGTGTCAACAGTGATACAGTTATGTGTCAACAGTGGTACAGTTATGTGTCAACAGTGGTACAGTTATGTGTCAACAGTGGTACAGTTATGTGTCAACAGTGGTACAGTTATGTGTCAACAGTGGTACAGTTATGTGTCAACAGTGATACAGTTATGTGTCAACAGTGATACAGTTATGTGTCAACAGTGGTATAGTTGTGTGTCAACAATGGTATAGTTATGTGTCAACAGTGGTACAGTTATGTGTCAACAGTGATACAGTTATGTGTCAACAGTGATACAGTTATGTGTCAACAGTGATACAGTTATGTGTCAACAGTGGTATAGTTGTGTGTCAACAATGGTACAGTTATGTGTCAACAGTGGTACAGTGATGTGTCAACAATGGTACAGTAATGTGTCAACAATGGTATAGTTATGTGTCAACAATGGTATAGTTATGTGTCAACAATGGTATAGTTATGTGTCAACAATGGTATAGTTATGTGTCAACAATGGTACAGTTATGTGTCAACAATGGTATAGTTATGTATCGCCTGTGTTCAGACACTCTGGGGCCGCCATAACATCGTCACTCTCTGGACGAACGGACGCGATTGGGTCAGTTCCCCGGCTGAGCCGTCAATATCATTGGCTAAACATTGTGATGAACAATATTACCTTCTCTCTGGTCAAGCGGAGAACACTAGTAATATCAAGCGAGACGAAGGTGTACTAGATCACTATTGTTAATAACTATGAATCAACTCCTTGTTGCATCTTGCATACGGGTCTTCGTAACACTGCTGCTTAATTAAGGAATTGTTAACACTTAGTGAATCTTGGTTCTGATCTCGATTTCCTTGGCCGAACGGAGACGCTTGAGAACATTTTATTTTATCTGCTGCCAATGTTCACTTTGTGGTAAATGGATGCCAGGGAGTCAGGAGACTGTTGTGGTCTACATCCTGAGGATGGTCAGTCGTAGGCCTAGAGAGACCTGGATAAGCTTAATAGGTTTGGTGTCCGGGACAATGGGACAATAAATATCCTGGCCAACTGTTGCAGGACAACATTGCTGGCAGGATTATACAACTTTGTGTCAACTCTGCTGATAAAAGTGGTCATTGTTTAATACATAACAACAATCACATACCAATTGTTGTCAAACGGAAAGTTAGAGCAGTTCATAACAAAAATTATAATTAGTTCATTTTCATACTGACCAATTATTGCACCTGATAAAAATATATGGGAGACCCATTACCCAGATTGATGAGCACTGTAGCAAGGTTAAATGTACGCGCGCGTGCGCGCGCGTACACACACACATACACACACACACACTCTCACACACACACACACACACACACACACACACACACACACACACACACACACACACACACACACACACACACATACACACACACACACACACTGGGGGGGAGTGTGTGGACACACACTGGGGCCTCGTTGCCTGGTGGATAGCGCGCAGGACTCGTAATTCTGTGGCGCGGGTTTGATTCCCGCACGAGGCAGAAACAAATGGGCAAAAGTTTCTTTCACCCTAAGTGCCCCTGTTACCTAGCAGTAAATAGGACTAACCTGGGAGTTAGTCAGCTGTCACGGGCTGCTTCCTGGGGTGTGTGTGTGTGGTGTGGGGAAAAAAAAAAGTAGTAGTTAGTAAACAGTTGACTGACAGTTGAGAGGCGGGCCGAAAGAGCAAAGCTCAACCCCCGTAAAAACACAACTAGTAAACACACACACACACACACACACATACACACACACACACACACGTGTCTGTGTATTTGTGTGGGTGTGTATTCACCTGGTAGTATTCACCTAGTTGTGCTTGCGGGGTTGAGCTCTGCTCTTTCGGCTCGCCTCTTAACTGGCAATCAAACAACTGTTACTAGCTACTAACTATTTTTTTCCCCACAAACACACACACACATACAAGCTTCATACATGGAACTCTGACAGCAGATGGGAGGAAGATTGTGATCTTGGTAATCTACAATCCCCCACCAAACAGTAGAAGACCCAGGCAGGAGTATGATGAAAACAACAAGGCATGTATAGATGAACTGCAGAAGGCAGCAACACTAGCCCACAGAATGAGAGCGAAGCTGCTGATCATGGGGGACCTAAATCATGGAGAGATAAATTGGGAATCAAGGAATCCCCATGGAGGGGACGAAACGTGGGGAGCAAAGGGGAGCAAAATTAGTAGATGTTATAGACAGGAATTTCTTAACACAACATGTGAAGGAAGACACAAGGGAAAGAGGAGGAGATGCACCTAGCCTATTAGACCTGATTTTCACCCAGAACGTAGAAGATATCGAGAATTTAGAGCATGAAATACCTCTAGGGGCCAGTGACCATTGTGTCCTAGTCTTTGACTACATGATGGAATTCAAACTTATGACCATGGGACAAGAGATCTGGGAAAGGAGAGTTGACTACAGGAAAGGGGACTATAAGAGGATAAGGGACTATCTGGGGGAAGTGCAGTGGGAGGAAGAAATTAGAGGAAAAACAGTCCAAGATATGATGGACCTAGTCATACAGAAATGCCAGGAGGCCGAAGAGAGATTTATACCAACAGTAAAGGGAAAAAATAAGAAGGAATATAATAACCCATGGTTTAATAGACAGTATCAGGAAGCAAAAATGGCCATCAGGCGGGAGTGGAGGAAGTACAGAAGACAAAGAACAGAGGACAACAGGATCAGATACAACAGAGCTAGGAACGATTACATTAACATAAGACGAACATCGGAAAGGGACTATGAGAACGATATTGCAATCAAAGCGAAAAAACAACCTAAGTTACTACACAGTCATATAAGAAGAAAAATGTCGGTGAACGACCAAGTGACAAGACTAAGGAAGACAGAGGGGGCATATACTGAAAGTGACAAGGAAATCTGCGAGGCACTGAATGCCAGTTTCCATGGAGTG
>NC_091152.1:45362538-45395038 GCF_040958095.1 Procambarus clarkii | reverse complement strand
GACGAACTCTGACTGACAAACGCAGGAGGAGAATCGCAACTGGAACAAACACAGAGGACGGGGGGGGGGGGGGGGGGGGGTGGAACAGGAAGACTGGATGAAGGAAGTACTCCAGCAAATGTGGAATGAATTCAGTGAAGGACTGAGGGTAATGAGGGAGACAGTAGCCATCCTGCAAGATGATCTAAGGGCAGCAAAGGAGGCGATAAGATGCCTAAAGGAGACTCTTCCACAATACCAGACACAAACCGTACCTCAGGGAGATGGGAATGCTACTGTGGAGGGGACCACCACAACCCAGCTCTCATTTGCTGAAATGCTTAAAAAGAGCCTTGACGCTAGGTCTGCAGTTAAGGAAGTTGCCATGGAAGTGGCTTCCTCTCAGGAAGCAGCTAGATGTACTAGCCGGCTGATAGAGAGAAAAAGAGCAGTAGTAGTAGCAGGTATTAAAGAGCAAACAGGGACCAGCCCAAAGGAGCGGAGAGACAAGTACAAAAACGAAGTTACCAAGATCCTTAAAGAGGTAAGGATGGAGGGAACTGACCAAAATGTTGAAAAGGTTTTCAGGCTTGGAAAGTTCAACAAGGACAGGGACCGAATGATAAAGGTGGTATTCATGAGTGAAATCACGAAAGAGGAACTGTTAGCAAGGAAGAGCGGTCTAGCAAATGTTCCGAAGTTCAAAAAAGTATTCCTGCAGAGGGATATGACAAGGGAAGAGAGAATACAGGCAGCAGACCGGAGGAAGGAGGGAGAGAGAAAGGATTCAGAGTACCACAACCCGGAATCCTACAATCCCAGAGGGAAGTGGTGAACCCTCCTCAAACAGTGCAACAGCCACAGGGATTGGGGCACCACCCCCACATTCTACCCAACAGACACCCAACCTGCCCCATCCCCTGTCAGCCCCCCACTAAGTACCCACCTAGGGCACCCTCCCCCCACCCACCCCCCTCCTCCCACTCACCCCCTCTCCCCAGGACCTCCCTTCTCCCCCATCCCCCAAGCCCTCCGTTCTCCCACATGTCTTCCCGTCTCTCGCACCCCCAAGCCCTCCTTTCTCCCCCGCCCCCCTAAGCCCCCTTACTCTCCCCCACCCCACCTAAGTCTTCCCTCTCCCCCACTCCCCTAAACCCTCCCCTCTTCCTCACCCACCTCAGCCCTCCTTTTTCCCCCATGCCCCCAAGCCCTCCATCCTCTTCTTCCCTCTCCAAGCCCCCCTCTCCCCTATCCCCCAAAGCCTCTCCTCCCCCATGCTTCCCCAACCCTCCCTCTCTCACCCCCCCCCCAACCCTCCCCCTCTCACTCCCCCCACCAACCCTCACCCTCTCACTCTCTCCCCTACCCTCCCCCTCTTACCCTCCCCCTCTCCCCCCCCAAAGCCCTCCCTCCTCCACCAGTCTCCCCGTGCCAGATCCCCCCAGCTCTCACTCACCCCAGATCCCAAAGGTCCCCCCAAGAGGAGAAGCAGAAGAGAGTCAGTTTCAAGGTGATGTACTCGAACATAGATGGGATCACAAGCAAGACAAGAGAACTAAGGGAAAGAGCACAAGAAGTGAACCCAGATGTAATCGGACTCACTGAAACAAAACTCTTTGGAATCATAACGAATGCCGTGTTTCTCCAGGAGTACACAGTAATAAGGAAAGAGAGGAAAGGTAGGGGAGGAGGCGGAGTGGCCCTACTCATGAGAAAGGAATGAAGTTTTAAGGAGATGGCCATCCCGGGCTGTGAGGAGTTCAGAGACTACATAGCAGGCACCATGACAATGGGAGGACCAAGAATAGTAGTAGCAGTAATATACAACCCTCCACCAAATGACAGAAGACCCAGTCAAGAGTATGAAAACAACAATATGGCAGTTAACACTATAATTGAGAGGGCAGCCTCTGCTGCCTGTAGAAATAGATCCCACCTGCTCATCATGGGCGACTTCAATCACGGAAGGATTGTCTGGGAGAACAAGGAACCGCATGGAGGCGAGGATACGTGGAGAGCCAAACTATTGGAGGTGGTGACAAGAAACTTTTTAACCCAGCATGTCGGAGAACCCACAAGGATGAGAGGCAATGACGACCCAGCGAGACTCGACCTAGTCTTCACTCTGAACGACTCCGACATAAGAGAAATCGGTTTTGAGGACCCAGTAGGAATGAGCGACCACAGTGTACTGGTGTTGAGTACTTGATTGAAGAAGGGTTATTGAACTCGAGGAGGGATACCGAAACCAAAAGGTTAGCATACCGAAAGGGAAACTATGAGGGGATAAGAAAATTCCAAACAGATATAGCATGGGAAACAGAGCTCAGGGGAAAGACGGCCCAAGGTATGATGGATTACATCACGCAGAAATGCAAGGACGCAGAAAACAAGATTGTCCCAGTCCAAAAGGAAAACAGAGAAATGAAAATGAGAAATCCATGGTTTAATCAGAGATGTAGTCTAGCTAAGCAGCAAAGTAAAAGGGCATGGAGAAACTATAGGAATAACAGGACACTGGAGAGCAGAGAAAGATACCAGAATGCAGGAATGAATATGTCAGGATGAGAAGAGAGGCAGAAAGACAATACGAAAATGACATTGCAAGCAAGGCAAAGACTCAGGAGAAAATGTGTCCTGAGAAAGACACATCAGGAGAAAAACAACAGTAAAGGAACAGGTTATGAAATTAAGGATAGGGGCGGAAGGATTCGCTACAAATAACAAGGAAGTGTGTGAGGAATTAAATAAGAAATTCAAGGAGGTCTTCACCTTAGAGCAAGGAGAAATTCCAGAGGTAAAAGAGCGGAATAGCTAACCAGGAACCACTGGAAGACTTTGAGGTTACCAGCGGGGAAGTAAGGAAGTGTTTACTAGAGTTGGATGTGACAAAGGCTATAGGCCCAAATGGAATCTCCCCTTGGGTTCTAAAGGAAGGAGTAAGAAAACTGTGCCTACCACTCTCCATAGTGTATAACAAATCACTGGCAACAGGGGAACTGCCAGATATTTGGAAAGCAGCTAACGTAGTCCTGATATACAAGAAGGGGATAGACAGGAGGCACTGAACTACAGGCCAGTGTCCCTAACCTACATACCATGCAAGCTGATGGAGAAGATTGTGCGAAAAAAACTAGTGGAGCATCTGGAGCGAAGGAACTTTGTAACACAGCATCAACATGAGTTCAGGGATGGCAGGTCCTGCCTCACAGGGTTACTTGAATTCTACGATCAGGCAACAAAAATAAGGCAAGAAAGAGAAGGGTAGACAGACTGCATATTTTTGGATTGTCAGAAAGCCTTTGATACAGTGGCACACAAGAGGCTAGTGCGAAAGTTGGAGATGCAGGCTGAAGTGAAAGGGAAGGTACTCCGGTGGATAGAGGAATACCTAAGCAACAGGAGACAACGAGTCTGTGTGAGGGGTGAGGTCTCAGATTGGCGAGACGTTACAAGTGGAGTCCCGCAGGAGTCAGTCCTTGGCCCTATCCTGTTTCTGGTATATGTAAATGATCTCCCAGAGGGTATAGATTCGTTCCTCTCAATGTTTGCCGACGATGCAAAAATTATGAGGAGGATTGAAACAGAGGATGATAGTAGGAGGCTACAAAATGACCTAGATAGACTGAGTGAATGGTCCAACAAATGGCTGTTGAAGTTCAACCCGAGTAAATGCAAAGTAATGAAACTAGGCAGTGGAAACAGGAGGCCAGACGCAGGATACAGAATAGGAGATGAAGTACTTAATAAAACAGACAGAGAGAAAGGTCTAGGAGTTGATATCACACCAAACCTGTCTCCTGAAGCCCACATAAAGAGAATAACGTCTGCGGCATATGCGAGACTGGCTAACATCAGAACGGCGTTCAGGAACCTGTGTAAGGAATCATTCAGAATCTTGTACACCACATATGTAAGACCAATCCTGGAGTATGCGGCGCCAGCATGGAGCCCGTACCTTGTCAAGCACAAGACGAAGCTGGAAAAAGTCCAAAGTTATGCCACTAGACTAGTCCCAGAACTAAGAGGCATGAGTTCCCTGGAAACACAAACCGAAACTGTTTCTATTTTCCGCTTGTCACAACTTGTAATAAAGTTGTTACATCTTGGCTTAACGTGTTTATGACGTATTAGAAAGTTGTTACAACTTGCTATATTGGTTGTTATAACTGGTTAGGAGGTGTTAAAACTTGTTCGAACGTTGTACCAACGTCGTAGTTTAGGTGTGTGTTTGGCGGGTTATGAGGAAAGGCTGCGGGAAATGCACCTTACGACACTGGGAGACAGAAGAGTAAGGGGGGACATGATCACAACCTACAAAATCCTCAGGAGAATCGACCGGGCAAACAAGGATGAACTATTCAACACTGGAGGGACGCGAACAAGGGGACACAGGTGGAAGCTGAGTACCCAAATGAGCCACAGAGACATTAGAAAGAACTTTTTCAGTGTCAGAGTAGTTAGTAAATGGAATGCATTAGTCAGTGATGTGGTGGAGACTGACTCCATACACAGATTCAAATGTAGATATGATAGAGACCAGTAGGCTCAGGAATCTGTACACCAGTTGATAGGCGGGACCAAAGAGCCAAAGCTCAACCCATGCAAGCACAATTAGGTGAGTACAATTAGGTGAGTGAGTACACACACACACACACACACACATACCCAGGAAGCAGCCCGTAACAGCTGTCTAACTCCCAGGTACCTATCAACTGCTAGGTAACATGGGCAGTTTTTCAGCCTGATGCCCCTATGTATTCTCGCTGGCGCCGGGAATCGAACCCTGGCCACAGGATTACGTGTCCTGCGTGCTGACCACACAGCCACCGGCGCCCCCGGTGGCTGTGTGTATTAAACTTATTGTACTCACCTAGTTGTGTTTGCAGGGGTTGAGCTCTGGCTCTTTGGTCCCGCCTCTCAACCGTCAATCAACAGGTGTACAGATTCCTGAGCCTATCGGGCTCTATCATATCTACACTTGAAACTGTGTATGGAGTCAGCCTCCACCACATCACCCCTAATGCATTCCATTTGTCAACCACTCTGGCACTAAAAAAGTTCTTTCTAATATCTCTGTGGCTCATTTGGGCACTCAGTTTCCACCTGTGTCCCCTTGTGCGTGTTCCCCTTGTGTTAAATTGACTGTCTTTATCTACTCTATCAATTCCCTTGAGAATCTTGAATGTGGTGATCATGTCCCCCCTAACTCTTCTGTCTTCCAGCGAAGTGAGGTTTAATTCCCGTAGTCTCTCCTCGTAGCTCATACCTCTCAGCTCGGGTACTAGTCTGGTGGCAAACCTTTGAACCTTTTCCAGTTTAGTCTTATCCTTGACTAGATATGGACTCCATGCTGGGGCTGCATACTCCAGGTATGACATATGTGGTATACAAAGTTCTGAATGATTCTTTACACAAGTTTCTGAATGCCGTTCGTATGTTGGCCAGCCTGGCATATGCCGCTGATGTTATCCACTTGATATGTGCTGCAGGAGACAGGTCTGGCGTGATATCAACCCCCAAGTGTTTTTCCTTCTCTGACTCCTGAAGAATTTCCTCTCTCAGATGATACCTTGTATCTGGCCTCCTGCTCCCTACACCTATCTTCATTACATTACATTTGGTTGGGTTAAACTCTAACAACCATTTGTTCGACCATTCCTTCAGCTTGTCTAGGTCTTCTTGAAGCCTCAAACAGTTCTCTTCTGTTTTAATCCTTCTCATAATTTTATCATCGTCCGCAAACATTGAGAGAAATGAATTGATACCCTCCGGGAGATCATTTACATATATCAGAAACAAGATAGGACCGAGTACAGAGCCCTGTGGGACTCCACTGGTGACTTCACGCCAATCGGAGGTCTCACCCCTCACCGTAACTCTCGGCTTCCTATTGCTTAGATACTCAATTATCCACTGGAGCACCTTGCCAGCTACACCTGCCTGTCTCTCCAGCTTATGTACCAGCCTCTTATGCGGTACTGTGTCAAAGGCTGTGTCAATCCAAGAAAATGCAGTCCGCCCAGCCCTCTCTTTCTTGCTTAATCTTTGTCACCTGATCGTAGAATTCTATCAAGCCTGTAAGGCAAGATTTACCCTCCCTGAACCCATGTTGGCGATTTGTCACGAAGTCCCTTCTCTCCAGATGTGTTACCAAGTTTTTTCTCACGATCTTCTCCATCACCTTGCATGGTATACAAGTCAAGGACACTGGCCTGTAGTTCAGTGCCTCTTGCCTGTCGCCCTTTTTGTATATTGGGACCACATTCGCCGTCTTCCATATTTCTGGTAGGTCTCCCGTCTCCAGTGACTTACTATACACTATGGAGAGTGGCAAGCAAAGTGCCTCTGCACACTCTTTCAGTATCCATGGTGAGATCCCATCTGGACCAACAGCCTTTCTAGCATCCAGATCCAGCAGGTGTCCTCTTGACCTCCTCTCTCATAATTTCGAACTCTTCCAAGGCCGCCTGGTTTACCTCCCTTTCTCCTAGCACAGTGACCTCTCCTTGTTCTATTGTGAAGACCTCCTGGAACCTCTTGTTGAGTTCTTCACACACCTCTGTCATTCTCTGTATACCTGTCCTCGCCTGTTCGAAGTTTCAATACCTGTTCTTTCACTGCTGTTTTCCTTCTGATGTGACTGTGGAGTAGCTTTGGTTCGGTCTTGGCTTTGTTTGCTATATCATTTTCAAAACTTTTCTCTGCTTCCCTTCTCACCCTGACGTACTCATTCCTGGTTCTCTGGTATCTCTCTCTGCTTTCTGGTGTTCTGTTATTCCGGAAGTTCCTCCATGCCCTTTTGTTCAGTTTCTTCGCTTCCATACATGCCCTATTATACCATGGATTCTTCTGTTGCTTCTCGGATTTTTCCCTTTGGGCCGGGATGAACCTGTTTACTGCCTCCTGACACTTTTGCATAACATAGTCCATCATACCCTGTACAGACTTATCTCTGAGGTCTGTGTCCCAAGGTATTTCACTTAGGAAACTTCTCATCTGTTCATAATTCCCCTTTCAATATGCCAGCCTTTGATTCCTAGTTCTTTTTTGGGGGAGATAAGTCCTTGCTCTTCCAGGTACTCAAAGTTCAATACACTGTGGTCACTCATTCCCAAGGGCGCTTCCATCTTAACTTCCCTTATATCCCACTCATTTAGGGTAAATATCAAATCAAGCATTGCTGGTTCATCTTCTCCTCTCATTCTTGTTGGTTCTTTGGTGTGCTGGCTTAGAAAGTTTCTTGTTGCCACGTCCAGCAGCTTAGCTCTCCATGTTTCTGGTCCTCCATGCGGTCTCTGTTCTTCCAATCTATCTTCCCATGGTTGAAGTCTCTCATAATTAGTAGTCCAGATCCATTCCTGCTAGCAACAGAAGCTGCTCTTTCTATATGTTAATGGTGGCCATGTTGTTTCTATCATATTCCTGTCTAGGTCTTCTATCATTTGGTGGTGGATTATATATGACTACGACTATAATTTTTTCCTTCCATTTGTTATGGTACCTGCTATGTAGTCACTGAAACCTTCACAGCCCTGAATATCCATCTCCTCAAAATCCCAGCCTTTTCTTACCAGCAGAGCTACACCACCCCCACCTCTTCCTTCCCTCTCTTTCCTCATAACATAATAGTCCTGTGGGAACACTGCGTTTGTTATCGTTTTCGTGATCTTTGTTTCTGTGAGGGCTATTATGTCTGGGTTTTCCTCTAGTACACGTTCTCCAAGCTCATTTGCTTTATTTGTAATTTCATCTATGTTAGTGTACATCGCTTTGAGGCTCACTTTCTTCTGTCCCTTCTCAAATCGCCTCCTTGGTGAATGTTCTGCTGGTGGGGGAGGCTGTTCCATGGGTGTGAATACCTGTGAGGTGGATAACAGGGGTCTCAGAGGATACTGGGATGAGGGGCGGGGGGATCCAGTGAAGGGGGAGGGACAGGGAGGGTATGGGGTGAAAGGGGAGGGAGGACGGGAAGGAATGGGGGGGAGGGAGGACTCGGGAGGAGGGGAGGGGTAAGAAGGGTGGGGATTGGGTGTGGGGGGAGGGAGATTTGGCTGAACATTTGAGTGGGGGCAGGGAGGGTTTGGGGTGGGGGGGTTTTCTATGCAGAGGAGGGAGGTGGGGTTGTCCTCTCTTCTGGTGTTACTGGGTAGCTGGTTGTGGGTTCCCCCTCGCTTCTCGGGGTGTTGTGTTGGGTGCTGTGACTTCCTGGTATTCCCATCTCGCCCTGCGCTTCTTCCTTGCTTCTGCCGCCACGGCTCTCTCCTCCCTTGTCATGTCTTTCTGGAGGAATACATTTTGAATTTTCCCACGTTTTTCAGGGAGCTCTTCCTTGATAGGATTTTCTCCATTGTGCTCTTCGTTTGCAAACACTATCTTTATCATTCGGTCTCGGGTCTTTGTTGTACCAGCCTAGCCTGAAAACCTTCTCAATGCTATGCTCAGCCCCTTCCATGTCTAGTGCCTTTAGTACTTCATTCACTGCTGCTTTGTCCTTGTCAATCCACTCTGTCCTATTAGAGCCTTCCTGCTCTTTAATACCTACAGCAACCACTGATCTGTTCCTTTCCAGCAGTTGGCTAGTGGAGCGTGCCGCCTCCTGTGAGGTGGCTGCTTTCAATAGCCACCTCCATCACTGCAGTCATTACTTCAGAGTTATTTTTTTTAGTTATTTCCGCAAATGTTGCTTTTATTGTGGCATTCTCATCCAAAAAAACTATTACCACCTTCTTCCTGGATGGTTTTCAGATTCTCAGCCTCGATACCATTCTCTTTGAGGGCTCTAATCTCCTCCTTTGCTGTTGTCATCTCTCTTTTCAGGTTGCTTATTTCGTGTATGTATTGCTTATTTCGTATGTGTGTATGTGTGTTTGTACTCACCTAGTTGTGTTTGCAAGGGTTTTATCTTCAGCTCTTTGGTCCTGCCTCTCAACCATCAATCTACTGGTGAACACATTCCTGAACCTACTGGGCTGTCATAACTACATTGAAACTGTGTATATTCAGCCTCCACCACATCACTTTCTAGTGCATTCCATTTACTAAAAATGGGGGGTGGAGGCCTGGTCGAGGACCGGGCTGCGGGGACACTAAAAGCCCCGAAATCACCTCAAGATAATAATACTAATACTAATAATAATAATTATAATCATGTTTCCCCGATCTCTCCTGTCTTCCAGCGACGTGAGGTACAGTTCATGCAGACTTTCCTCGTAACTCATGCCTCTTAGTTCTGGGACTAGTCTAGTGGCATACGTCTAATAAAGTAGCATTTTTCCAGCTTCGTCTTGTACTTGACAAGGTACAGGCTCCATGCTGGGGCCGCATACCCCAGGATTGGTCTTACATATGTGATATGCAAGGTTCTGAAGGATTCCTTACATAGGTTCCAGAAGGATGTTCTGATGTTAGCCAGCCTCGCATGTGCCACTGATGTAATTTTTTGAGGTGGGTTCCAGGAGACATGTTTGGTGTGATATCAACTCATAGATTTTTATCTCTGTCCGTGTCATGAAGGACTTCATCTCCCATTTGGTCTCCGGTGTCTGGCCTCCTATATCCTCCGCCTAGTTTCATCACCTTACATTTATTTACTTGGGTTGAATTTTAGTAGCCATTTGTTGGATCATGCCTTCAGTGTGTCTAGGTCATCTTGTAGCTTTATACTATCTTCTTATGTCCTAATCCTCCTCATAATTTTTGCAACATCACCAAATATAGAGAGGAACGAGTCTATTCCCTATGGGAGATCATTTACATATATCTGAAACAGTATAGGTCCAAGGACTGATCCCTAAGGGACTCCACTGGTGACGCCTCGCCACTCACAAAGACTCATTGTCATCTGTTGATTAGGTACCCCCTTATCCAGTGGAGTACCTTTCCTTTCACTCCTGCATCTCCAACTTATGCACTAGTCTCTTATATGGTACTGTGTCAAAGGTTTTCTTGCAATCCAGAAATATGCAATCTGCCCAGCCCTCTCTGTCTTGCCTGATTTGTGTTGCCTGGTCATAGAATTCAATTAATCCTGTGAGTCGTGACTTGCCATTCATGAACCCATACTGTGGTTGTGTACAAAGTTCTTTTGCTGCAGATAGGGGCCTGGTAGCTGAGTGGACAGAACATGGGATTCGTAACATGGGATTCAACCGCCGCAAGCACAACTAGGTGAATACACTACGTGAATACTAGTTTTTTTGCACACTCTTTTCCATCACCTTTCATTGTATGCAAGAACTACAAGCCAGCTACACTGGCTTGTAGTTCAGTGCCTCCTGCCTATCACCCTTCTTGTAAATTGGGACTACATTGACCGTCTTCCTAATTCTTGGCAGTTCACCTGTTACCAGGGATTTGTTGTACACCATGGAGAGTGGCAGGCACAGAGCTTCTGCTCTTTCCTTTAGTATCCATGGTGAGATTCCATCCGGGCCTAGAGCCTTTGTCACATCCAAATCTAGGAGTTGCTTCCTCACCTCCCCACTGGTAATCACAAACTGCTCTAGTGGTGTCTGGTTAGATATTCCCTCTCGTATCTCTGGGACTTCTCCTTGCTCTACTGTGAAGACCTCCTGGAATTTCTAATTGAGTTCTTCGCACACTTCCTTGTCTTTAAATCTGAATCTGTCTGCCCCAATCCTCAATTTCATTACCTGTTCGTTCACTGTTGTTTTTTTCTCCTGACATGGCTGTGCAGCAATTTCTTGAGCACTTTCCCTAAGTTCTCTTGCCTTGCTTGTGATCCCAACTATGTTTGAGTACATTACTTTGAAGCTGACTTTTGTCCACCCTCAGTTTCTGTTGATCCCACTGGAGTTGGGGGACAAGCGGTGTCTGGGGGAGGACCTACGAAGGACCTGGGGGACCTGGGGTGTGAGGGGGTTTGGGAGGATCTGGTACAGGGGGGCTGGGATGGTCTGGGGTGTGTGGCTGACAGGGTCTGATGTTGGGGTCAATTAGGGCATGAGATGGGAAAGTAGGGGGGGGGGTTATGTGGTGGAGGGGAGAGAGGGGTTGGGAAATGCAGGGAAGCCTAAGGGTTGGGGGGGGGCAGGAAATCATTGGTTGGGGAGTGAATTGTGAGTTGGTTAACAAGGTCTCAGCGGATTCTGGGGCGAGGGGGTGGAGGGTCAAGGAAAGTGGGGACAGGGAGTGTATGGGGTGAGGGAGGGGGGGACAGGGAGGGTATAGGGAGAGGGGAGAGGGAGGGTTGAATGAACATTTTAATGAGGACAGGGAGAGGTCAGGATAAGGGGGGGATTCTATAGGGAGGAAGATGGGGGTGTTGTCCTCTGCTCTGGGGTTGCTGGGGGTGTTGGTTGGGAGTTTCATACTCCCCCCTCAGGTGTGTGTGTGTGTATTCACCTAGTTGTGTTTGTGGGGGTTGAGCTTTGCTCTTTCGGCCTGCCTCTCAACTGACTGTTTACTAACAACTTTTTTTCCACGCCACACATACACACACCCCAGGAAGCAGCCCGTAACAGCTGACTAGCTCCCAGGTACCTGTTTACTGCTAGGTAACAGGGACATTCAGGGTGAAAGAAACTTTGCCCATTTGTTTCTGCCTGGTGCGGGAATCGAACCCTCGCCACAGAATAACGACTTCTGCGCGTTATCCACGAGGCTACCAGGCCCCAGCTGGTAGCTGTGTACTCACCTAATTGTGCTTGCGGGGGTTGAGCTCTGGCTCTTTGGTCCCGCCTCTCAACCATCAATCAACTGGTGTACAGATTCCTGAGCCTATTGGGCTCTATCATATCTTACATTTGAAACTGTGTATGGAGTCAGCCTCCACCACATCACTTCCTAGTGCATATTTACTAACTACTCTGACACTAAAAAGTTCTTTCTAATGTCTCTGTGGCTCATTTGGATTCTAAGTTTCCACTTGTGTCCCCTTGTTTGTGTCCCTCCTGTGCTGCAGAGTTTGTCTTTGTCCACCCTGTCAATTCCCCTGAGAATTTTGTAGGTGGTTATCATGTCTCCCATTATTCTTCTGTTTTCCAGGGATGTGAGGTTCAGCTCATTTAGCCTTTCCTCGTAGCTCATTCCTCTCAGTTCCGGGACGAGCTTGGTGGCATACCGCTGGATCTTCTCTAACTTTGTCTTGTGTTTAACTAGGTATGGACTCCAGGCTGGAGCTGCATACTCCAGGATTAGGTCTTACATAAGTGGTATACAGGGAACTGAAACGATTCCTTACACAAGTTTCTAAAGGCAGTGTTATGATCCCAGGCAGCCGAAAAACGAGTCTCCCCTCTGAGAATTATTCTATCAAGCCTGACCCTGACTAGAAGGTCTGGGAAATACAGAGGTGATAACATAGATGTAAAATAGTTGGTTGGATATAATAAACAATTTGAGATTATGGGCAGTAAATAAGAAAATAGATAAATGACTGGTTAGGAGATGTGGATAATTTGCTGGAGGCATGAGGCTCGCTTTGGAGGGCTTAATCTCACTTGAGCGCCAGACATCACAGGGGGAAGCTGTGCTCCGTTTGAGCTCCCTTCAGAAAGGAACCCCTAGTGATATATCTCCAAGAGAAGAGAAGTGTGCAGACGTTCCAGCTGTGGAATCGAGCTGGGAACGTTGTGGTCTCAAGTCCTGGATGGCGAGGAGTGTTTATTAAGCCGTCCAGAGACATTAGTCCAGAGACATTATCGTGGGCCGTGGGAGTGCCCTGACCAGACTCCGTCAGAGGGAGGTGCGCCCTCTTACCACAGATCTGTGGTAAGCATGATTTAAGCCAATCTATAGCGATTACTTGTAGTTGGTCGTGTGCCCAGTGACAGTAGCAATGTTTATTGATAAGTTAGACATGTTTTGATAAGGCAGAAAGCCTGAAATAAGAGTGGAGAGGGAGAAACGCCCTAGAGGGCGTAGCGACGACCATCTCCTCTGAGTGCTGGCAGGTGATTGAGGGAGCCCAGCTCCTGGCGGAGGACCCTCCCATAGTGAGTGAGGCCCGCCTGGCGAGGTGGAGCATGGACCAACCCAAACCGGGGGAGTCCACTCTCACAGTATGTAGAGAGCAGATAGATGTTGGAGGCAAACATATTGTGTGATTATTTTTGTTTATGTGTTTAAGGGGAAACATTTTTATTGGAGTGTCAATGGGTTGCAGGTTTGTCTTTGGGAAAGAAGTTGCTGAGAACTTCGAAGCCAGCACAGAGAGAGTAGTTGATGAGACTCCAAGGTAGTGGAGGAGAGGACCTCTAGCTGTGAGGAGGAGCAGTGAAGAGGAGTGTCACGTGCTTCTGTAGAGGTGGTGAAGCACCATAGTTTCTCGAGGAAACTTCATGGTGTAGCAGCCAGGAGAGCTGTGGAGGACCCTAGCGGAAGTGGTGAAGCACCGTAGTTGCTCAAGGAAAACTTCATGGTGTAGCAGCCTGGAGGAGCTGCAGAGGATCCTGGTAGTTAAACCCAGAAGAACCTGAAGAGATCAAGGTAGTGAACTTCCAGATGTGGAAGGGAAGTCTAAATGATTACTTGTAGGGAGTTGATAGAGTGTTTGTCATTAGCGTGCAAGACGCAGTGAAAGGTGAGTGATAGTTTGCCATTTTTGTACCAAGGAGTTTACACTGAAGTATAGAGTTACAGTCGTAGGCTGGATTACCTACAGATGTATGTGTTCTAGGACTGATAGGGTGATCGATTGATCATTGTTGTGTATCAAGGAACATTTATACTGATATATATATATGTTATTGCACTCATACGCCAATTTTCCTTGTACATGTTTATAGATATATATATTCTCTTGCTGATAGCGCAACATTGTATTATAAGACTTGACCTACTTGAGGAGGTTGGTAATATTAGGTGGTGAATCAGGAGATAGAATACCACTTGATAAGCTGATGATAGAGTTCTGCTGGTGTTGGAGTGCAACCTGACTGAAATAGTATAGAGTGCATAATTCAATTTATTCATTATTATTATATGTATGTATTGTGTATGTGCTTTGTCCAGTAAATGTATTCAAATTTGCTGGTGTTTGCCCTTGTCCTAGTGAGGCTTCCCAGGAAGTAGTAAAGAAGGAGAGAGAGAGAGAGAGAGAGAACCAAGAACCACTGCTGTGGACAGGATAGGACGGAAAACTAGTAAGTCAAAAGGAAATGAGGAGATCATATCACATAAGGAGAGAGTGGGGAGTCACAGCGGCTCGAGTGGGTGTGTGCACGTGACAAAGAGGCTAGTGTTGGAGCCCCATCCCCTAAATGTGTGACGTTGAGCCCCTCTCCAAGAGCCAGAAGCACCTAGTGTGATCTCCTAGCGAAGTATAAGCACTACCGAGTTGTGGGTTGGGTTGTCCAGAAAGGAGGATCAACACGACAACACCACCAACCCACACTAAAATAGCAGTTCTTATGTTGGCCAGTCTAGCATATGCCGCTGATGATATCCTTTTGATGTGGGCCTCTGGGGACAGGTTCGGTGTGATATCAACCCCCAGATCTTTCTATTGACTCTTGCAGGATTTCACCTCCCAGATGATACCTTGTGTTCAGCCTCCTGCTCCCTTCGCCTAATTTCATTACCTTACACTTTCCTGAGTTAAACTTTAGCAGCCATTTTCAAGACCATTCCTCCAGTTTGCCCAGGTCATCCTGTAGTCTCTGACTATCTTCATCCGTCTTGATTCTTCTCATAATTTTTGCATCATCAGCAAACATTGAGAGGAACGAGTCTATACCCTCCAGAAAATCGTTTACTTATATTAGAAACAGGATGGGTCCAAGTACTGAGCCCTGTGGGACTCCGCTGGTGACATCTCGCCACTCTGATGTTTCCCCCCTCACCGTTATTCGATGTTTTCTGTTGCTTAAGTCCTCCCTTATTCCGCTGGAGCACCTTACCTTTTACTCCTGCCTGATGCTCCAACTTTTTTAACAGCCTTTTATGGGGTACTGTGTCAAAGGCTTTTTGGCAGTCCAGGAAAATGCAGTCGGCTCACCCTTCTCTTTCCTGCCTAATTTTTGTTGCCTGGTCATAGAATTCTATTAAACATGTGGGGCACGATTTACCATCCCTGTGGTGTGTTAAAAAGCTGTTTCCCTCCAGATGCTCTACGAGCCTTTTCCTCACGATCTTCTCCATCACCTTGCATGGTATACAAGTTAGGGAAACTAGCCTGTGGTTCACTGCCTCTTGCCTGTCACTCTTCTTGTATATTGGGACTACGTTAGCTGTCCTCCAACTTTCTGGTAAGTCTCCTGTTTCCAGTGACCATAGAGAGTGGCACACTTAGTGCTTCTGCACCTTCCATTAGTATCCATGGTAAGATTCTGTCAGGCCCAACAGCCTTTGTCACATCCAGCTCCAGCAGACACCTTTTGACATCATGACTGGTGAGGTCAAATTCCTCCAAGGCTGCTTGGTTAGCCTCCCCCTCATTTAGTGCAGGGGCTTCTCCTTGTTCTATTGTGAAGACCTCCTGGAATCTCTTCAGTTCTTCACACACATTGAGTTGTTCTTGTGTGTGTGTGTGTGTGTGTACTCACCTAGTTGTGTCTGCAGGATCGCGCATTGACTCTTGGATCCCGCCTTTCGAGCATCGGTTGTTTACAGCAATGACTCCTGTCCCATTTCCCTATCATACCTGATTTAAAAATTATGAATAGTATTTGCTTCCACAACCTGTTCCTGAAGTGCATTCTATTTTCCCACTATTCTCATGCTAAAAGAAAACTTCCTAACATCTCTGTGACTCATCTGAGTTTCAAGCTTCCATCCATGTCCCCTCGTTCTGTTACTATTCCGTGTGAAAATTTCGTCTATGTCCACTCTGTCAATTCCTCTGAGTATCTTATACATTCCTATCATGTCCCCCCCCTCTCCCTTCTTCTATCTAGTGTCATAAGGCACAGTTCCCTCAGGCGCTCCTCATACCCCATCCCTCGTAGCTCTGGGACGAGTCTCGTTGCAAACCTCTGAACCTTTTCCAATTTCATTATATGCTTCTTCAGATGGGGACTCCATGATGAGGCGGCATACTCTCAGATTGGCCTTACGTAGGCAGTGTAAAGTGCCCTAAATGCCTCCTTACTTAGGTTTCTGAATGATGTTCTAACTTTTGCCAGTGTAGAGTACGCTGCTGTCGTTTATCCTATTTATATGTGCCTCAGGAGATAGATTAGGTGTTACGTCCACCCCCAGGTCTCTTTCACGCGTCGTTACAGGTAGGCTGTTCCCCTTCATTGTGTACTGTCCCTTTGGTCTCCTATCTCCTAGTCCCATTTCCATAACTTTACATTTGCTCGTGTTGAATTCCAGTAGCCATTTCTCTGACCATCTCTGCAACCTGTTCAGGTCCTCTTGGAGGATCCTGCAATCCTCATCTGTCACAACTCTTCTCATCAACTTTGCGTCATCCGCAAACATCGACATGTAGGACTCTATGCCTGTAAACATGTCGTTAACATATACAAGAAATAGAATTGGTCCCAGCACCGATCCTTGTGGTACTCCACTTGTTACTGTTCGCCAGTCCGACTTCTCGCCCCTTACCGTAACTCTTTGGCTCCTTCCTGTTAGGTAGTTCCTTATCCATGCTAGGACCTTTTCCCCCACCCCCGCCTGCCTCTCGAGCTTGAACAGCAGTCTCATGTGCGGTACTGTATCAAAGGCTTTTTGGCAGTCCAGAAATATGCAGTCTGCCTAACCATCTCTGTCCTGTCTTATCCTCGTTATTTTATCATAGAATTCCAGAAGGTTTGTTAGGCAAGATTTCCCTGTCCAGAACCCATGTTGATGTTTGTTCACAAACTTAATGTTCTCCAGGTATGCAACCAGTCGTAGCCTAATTATTCTTTCCAGTATTTTACAGGGGATGCTTGTCAGTGATACAGGTCTATAGTTAAGTGCCTCCTCCCTATCACCTTTCTTGAAGATTGGCACGACATTTGCCTTCTTCCAGCAATTGGGCAATTTTCCTGACATAAGTCACTCATTAAAGATCATTGCCAGAGGCACGCTGAGGGCCTGTGCTGCTTCTTTTAGTATCCACGGTGATACTTTGTCTGGTCCAACTGCTTTAGTTGCATCTAGAGTTGTCAACTGTTTCATTACCTCCTCTGCTGTCACCTCTATATCTGATAGTCTTTCATCTAGGGTAACCCCTTCCAACAATGGGAGCTGCTCAGGCTCGGTAGTGAACACTCCATGGAAACTGGCATTCAGTGCCTCGCAGATTTCCTTGTCACTTTCAGTATATGCCCCCTCTGTCTTCCTTAGTCTTGTCACTTGGTCGTTCACCGACATTTTTCTTCTTATATGACTGTGTAGTAACTTAGGTTGTTTTTTCGCTTTGATTGCAATATCGTTCTCATAGTCCCTTTCCGATGTTCGTCTTATGTTAATGTAATCGTTCCTAGCGCTGTTGTATCTGATCCTGTTGTCCTCTGTTCTTTGTCTTCTGTACTTCCTCCACTCCCGCCTGCTGGCCATTTTTGCTTCCTGACTCTGTCTATTACACTATGGGTTATTATATTCCTTCTTATTTTTTCCCTTTACCATTGGTATAAATCTCTCTTCGGCCTCCTGGCATTTCTGTATGACTAGGTTCATCATATCTTGGACTGTTTTTCCTCTAATTTCTTCCTCCCACTGCACTTCACCCAGATAGCCCCTTATCCTCTTATAGTCCCCTTTCCTGTAGTCAACTCTCCTTTCCCAGATCTCTTGTCCCATGGTCATAAGTTTGAATTCCATCATGTAGTCAAAGACTAGGACACAATGGTCACTGGCCCCTAGAGGTATTTCATGCTCTAAATTCTCGATAACTTCTACGTTCTGGGTGAAAATCAGGTCTAATAGGCTCGGTGCATCTCCTCCTCTTTCCCTTGTGTCTTCCTTCACATGTTGTGTCAGGAAATTCCTGTCTATAACATCTACTAATTTTGCTCCCCACGTTTCGTCCCCTCCATGGGGATTCCTTGATTCCCAATTTATCTCTCCATGATTTAGGTCCCCCATGATCAGCAGCTTCACTCTCATTCTGTGGGCTAGTGTTGCTGCCTTCTGCAGTTCATCTATACATGCTTTGTTGTTGTCATCATACTCCTGCCTGGGTCTTCTACTGTTTGGTGGGGGATTGTAGATTACCAAGATCACAATCTTCCTCCCATCTACTGTCAGAGTTCCATGTATGAAGCTTGTGCACTCATTGTTAACTCGATTTCCCAGGTCTTCAAACTTCCATTTCCGCTTTATTAGGAGTGCTACTCCCCTTCCCTGTCTCTGTGTCCTCTCTTTTCGTATCACCTGGTACCCTTCAGGAAAGATTGCATCTAAGATCATGTCATTAATTTTAGTTTCCACAATTGCAACTATGTCAGGATCTGCTTCACTCACTCTTTCTTTTATCTCTTCTGCTTTATTAGATACCCCATCAGCATTGGTGTACCAAACCTTGAGATTCTTCATGGAAACTCTTGTACCAGAGTTCTCCCTTTCTCTGGGGGTCTGGGGGATCTGGGGGGTGTCTGGGGGGTGACTGGGGGCAGGGGGGATCTGGGGGATCTGGGGGGTGTCTGGGGGATGACTGGGGGCGGGGAGGATCCGGGGGATGTCCGGGGGGATCCGGGGGGTGTCTGGGGGGGGTCCGGGTGGTGCATGGGGGGGTGAAAGAGGTCAGGAGGGCTGCTTGGGGGGCTACTGGGGGCTGGGCTTCTAGGAAGGTAGGTAGGAGGGTCTGGGGTAGGGCCAGGGTAGGTAGGAAGTAGGAAGGAGTAGGAAGGGCATAGAGGGGTTGAGAGATAGCGTAAGGTTGGGAGTCAGATATAGGTTGAGAGGTTGGGAGGGGGAAGGATAGAGGGGGTGGGGGGGAACCTCCCACCCCCCTCGCAAGGGTGGGGGGTCACATGGAAGGAGAGGGGATGAGGAGGGGTGAGGGCTGGGTAGGCTTTGGCTGTTGAGGGGATGTGTGTGTGTGTGTGTGTGTGTGTGTGTGTGTGTGTGTGTGTGTGTGTGTGTGTGTGTGTGTGTTTATACGCTTGTGTGTTCTTGTTTAATAACTCTAGGGATTTATATATTTCTCTATTGCCCTTTCTTCACTACACCACAAAATACCTTTGTTTCCTTCTATATTATTTCCAAATATTCATCCTAAGTAAAAACAAGAAATGAGATTAATAATCTAATCAATTTCGCTGGCAGAAAAGCTTTTCATTTCGCATGAAATTTCCTCACACGCGATTCCGTTGTGTTGTGATGGAGTCCATCAGGTGGGTGTTGTGTGGGGGAGGAGAAAGGAGTATTGGGAGACGCCACCACCACGAGTCGTATCACAGCTGTGAAGGACACCCAATATCCTGCGGGAATGGGGTTAGCCAGACCTTGTTTAAGGCGATAATCAAGAGACATCAGGATTTGGATCATGATACAACTGGTATATTGCAGCCTCAGTTCTCTCTAGCTTATTTTCTCCTCAAGTTCGATCAAGAGAATTTCATAGGACAAAAATATTACTTGAGACGTCCGTCTAGCAGATTAATAGGAGACAAGAAGGAGGGAGGGTACTATCAGGAGAAAACGCCAATTCATTACGACTATATAGCACTGGGAAGGGGTCAGAATAAGGATTTGGGATGGGACGGGAGAAGGAAGGAATGGTGCCCAACCACTTGTGGACGGTCGGGGATTGACAAGAAGGAGAACTCTGCTACTTGACGAATTAGAGAAACTTTGCTCTCATTGCTGGTGAATCGTAATCGACAAAAATGTGCCAATGAAAAAAACATCCACTAGCTGAAAAGGTCAAACAAAACCGAATTTTAAGGCAGGTCTTGGGAGCTGGCGCTCGACCCTTGAACTAAAATCTGGTTATTACACAATTCGATGAATACAATGAAAAGGATATATAATTTGACATCTCTTGCGATAGACTGTTATAACACCGGTGGTCCACAGTTAAATTTATCTTGACGAACAGTAGGTAATCATTGCTAAGCCAGCAGAGACTCTTGCGTAATTAATGCTAAGCCAGTACGCACTCTTACATAATCAATGCTAAGCCAGCACGCACTCTTACATAATTGTGGGAACCGACCTGTGAGATTTATATTTATTTAATTTATATGAATTTATATTTACATTAATTTATATACTTCGTTAGCAATTTGTATGATGTTAAGTGAACTGTATTTCTGCAATAATCTCATAATCTCACAAATCGATCCTCTACACATTAGGGGGGTTTATTAAATTTATATATATGCAGCCAATCAAACTACAGTATTAGACTACATACATACATTGAAGAGGTTCCTTATCTTATTGTACAGCAGGCCTTAGTCCACCAGGTATAACCAGGATGTAGACACCACATTTTCCTCGTGTGAGGTAGCTTCCAACACCCTGGTAACTGATGCACAAAGCATGCTTCCTCGTCTTGACCTGTCAAAAGGGCGCTAGCTATGAAGCAAGAATCCTAATATATGACAGCTATATCAGAGAAAACACTGTACATGGAACCATATAGACCTGGGCTTAATTACCTTTAGTATGAGGCGATCTCGTGCTCTAACCGGCCCACCCTATATCCACTGACATTAATGGCCATAAATGAAAGATAAATGGGTTTCGGCAGAACACTTAACTTGAATTTGTTGACAGCGTGTTGATGATGGTACACCTTTGGTTTCCATAACACTTCGTCTAAGTAAAATTAACAGGAGCCGAATTTGCTCCCGTGCCTCTGTCCTTAAACAATAACAATGGCTGACCACTCCCTCCTCACTGACCTACTGGCCTACATTGTCCAGATGACAGTAAGTGATAGAAGGGTCACATTTACTCTATTTTAATTTTGATAATTAAGTTAATTTATATGAGATTTTATATGAGTTTTTATGATGGTAAAGTCCAAAGACTAATGTATTTAAGAATAATTCCCACCATAATAGGTGGTGAATTTATAATAGTATGTGGTAATGATATCCCGTTTTCTATAGACGGAAATTCCACTACAATTTACATTTTCTATGGGTAACTTGCTTATACAACACAGCAATATTATCTGTCTGTATGATATTATTAAATGGTGTCGGATTTTCCGACACATAATCAATGCTAAGCCAGCATGCACTCTTACATAATCAATGCTAAGCCAGCACGCACTCTTACATAATCAATGCTAAGCCAGTACGCACTCTTACATAATCAATGCTAAGCCAGCACGCACTCTTACATAATCAATGCTAAGCCAGCACGCACTCTTGCATAATCAATGCTAAGCCAGCACGCACTCTTACATAATCAATGCTAAGCCAGCACACAATCTTGCATAATCAGTGCTAAGCCAGCAGGCCATCTTGCGTAACCAACCTTGGCAGTGCCTTATGGGAGGGAGAGAAGTTTAAGGGAATCATAACTTCCATGACCACTGGCCTCCAGGTGTTGCTCAGGAAAAGTCTACATTAAGCCCATTATAACTGTGATAAATATTGTGCCAATATATTCCTGTACGAAGTAATATTTTACTAAAAGCTATCACAAGCTTTTGCCTGTTTTTATATACGCTGTTATTTTCTGGGAAAGGCAATTATATCATATATGAGTATTAGAATATATGGCTTTAATGTATTCTGCAAAACTATGCATGATATATCTTTCGTAAATTAATCATTTATATTTATGATAGGAGTTTACATGTATGTTTAGCTTTTGAATAGTCACACTGACTATATGGTGTGACCCATTTGGCTGTTTGGGCTTATATCACAGGAACAGTTAGCTCCGGCCCTGTCCGGCACACCTCGATGGTGGGGACCTTCCACGCATGCATGGGGTCTTCCTGACCTGTATGGGGTCTTCCAAACCTGTATGGGGTCTTCCTGACCTGTATGGGGGTCTTACACACCTTTGTGGGGTCTTCCAGATCTGTATGGGGGTCTTCCTAGCATGTTTGGGGGTCTTTCACGCATGTATAGGGTCTTGCAGGCATGTATGGGGTCTTCCAGGCATGTAGGGGAGCTTCCAGGCATGTATGGGGTCTTCCAGGCATGTAGAGGGGCTTCCAGGCATGTAGGGGGGCTTCCAGGCATGTAGGGGGGTCTTTCATTATAAGGAATCTTGCAGCCATTAATGGTACATTCATCAATAAAATTTTTCTGGCCTGAATGAGTCCATTCAATAACTTGATATGAGGTCCGTAGCCTGTTTGACCTTGGGAGTAATTATCTGGACTTTGTGAATGGGATTAAACGCACCTTAGACCTTCTAGTCCTGTATAAAGGAATGTTTACTCACGGCGACCTTCGTGAGTAAACACATCACTCAAGACGTTGCCAAGTGATGAGTGACGTCACAACGATATTACTGCTTGCCAGAGGCGTGAGTCGCGTTGTTCATGTCACGGCTCCCCGAGTTGGTCTCCCGGAGCGGAATATTTTACGGCTGTAGGACAAATAGACACAATATCTGAGGTGTTTACGATGCCATTTGGGGTCATGACTAGATATATAGGTGTGAGGCGAGGAGGGAAGCAGCGTGTCATGTGGACTCTGCTACGGCAAGGTTGTAGGTGTCACGGCTGGTGTCATGAGCTGGCATGATCAGTCATTAAGGTCATGCAACTATGCATGATGAGAGGCGGGCATGGTTGATGGCTGGGTTGATGATAGAGGTTGGTGGTGGTGAGTATTTTGTTGACAGCTACCAGTTGTGGGAGATGGTGGTGGTACTGGTTGTGGGAGATGGTGGTGGTACTGGTTGTGGGAGATGGTGATGGTACTGGTTGTGGGAGATGGTGGTGGTCCTGATTGTGGGAGATGGTCGTGGTCCTGATTGTGGGAGATGGTGGTGGTCCTGATTGTGGGAGATGGTGGTGGTACTGGTTGTGGGAGATGGTGGTGGTCCTGATTGTGGGAGATGGTGGTGGTGCTGGTTGTTGGAGATGGTGGTGGTACTGATTGTTGGAGATGGTGGTGGTCCTGATTGTGGGAGATGGTGGTGGTACTGGTTGTGGGAGATGGTGGTGGTCCTGATTGTGGGAGATGGTGGTGGTGCTGGTTGTTGGAGATGGTGGTGGTACTGATTGTTGGAGATGGTGGTGGTACTGGTTGTGGGAGATGGTGGTGGTACTGGTTGTGGGAGATGGTGGTGGTACTGGGTGTGGGAGATGGTGGTGGTACTGGTTGTGGGAGATGGTGATGGTCCTGGTTGTGGGAGATGGTGGTGGTACTGGTTGTGGGAGATGGTGGTGGTACTGGTTGTGGGAGATGGTGGTGGTACTGGTTGTGGGAGATGGTGGTGGTACTGGTTGTGGGAGATGGTGGTGGTACTGGGTGTGGGAGATGGTGGTGGTACTGGTTGTGGGAGATGGTGATGGTACTGGTTGTGGGAGATGGTGGTGGTACTGGTTGTGGGAGATGGTGGTGGTCCTGATTGTGGGAGATGGTGGTGGTGCTGGTTGTTGGAGATGGTGGTCGTACTGATTGTTGGAGATGGTGGTGGTACTGGTTGTGGGAGATGGTGGTGGTGCTGGTTGTGGGAGATGGTGGTGGTACTGGTTGTGGGAGATGGTGGTGGTACTGGGTGTGGGAGATGGTGGTGGTACTGGTTGTGGGAGATGGTGGTGGTACTGGTTGTGGGAGATGGTGATGGTACTGGTTGTGGGAGATGGTGGTGGTACTGGTTGTGGAAGATGGTGGTGGTACTGGGTGTGGGAGATGGTGGTGGTACTGGGTGTGGGAGATGGTGGTGGTACTGGTTGTGGAAGATGGTGGTGGTACTGGTTGTGGGAGATGGTGGTGGTACTGATTGTTGGAGATGGTGGTGGTGCTGATTGTGGGAGATGGTGGTGGTACTGGTTGTGGGAGATGGTAGTGGTACTGATTGTTGGAGATGGTGGTGGTACTGATTGTGACATCAGTGACAATGAGTGAACCATCAGGATTTACAGACAATGGAAGATTGGAGTACCGTTGATGATCAAAATACTATCAAATCTGATGATTGATGTCTCGGGTCGTTTGACCTATTTTACAAATACTGTTGTGAGTTGTTAATTATGGATTCACTCTATTTCTGTCGCCTCCTCATCCAGCAAATCCTAGAACCCAATATTTATTCTACGAGTTCAAATATATAATTTCTTGACTCGAATATCTGAATATAGTACTGGAGATCCTGGTTATGCTAGAGGCGTTGAAGTATACAAATATAAATATATTTTTTGTAATTTCTTACAAATGTTAAATTATTAAAAAAAAATAAGTACGTTTAATTGTATAACTATATTATGACACTAGGCACATCAATTTCATATGTTTCTTTCACAAAGATTGTATTTAGGAGTAATAAGATAAATTAATCATAATATAGATTATATTTTTAACTAAGTCACATGCCAATATATTTCCACTGAGGAAAGAGACAAGAGGGAAGGAATCCTTCAATAGTGCAATAGATCTCTTGACTCTTGACACAGAACAGATGGTCCAAGGGCTCCTGAGCTTCATGGCCCCTGAGGAAATACTCATGTATTACTGGAGTATACAAAAGTATACATGGGGTATACATAAATATTTATGAGTATTATGTTGGTATTCCTCCTGGTTTAAATGTAAATGTGTTTGACGATTATATTATATATCTTCTTGTTAAGTAGAGATCTGAGAACATCCTCAGCTCGTTGAGCAGAAATCTAAACATTCTCAGCTTATTGAGCAGAGCTCCGAGAACATTCTCAGCTTATTGAGCAGAGCTCCGAGAACATTCTCAGCTTATTGAGCAGAGCTCCGAGAACATTCTCAGCTTATTGAGCAGAGCTCCGAGAACATTCTCAGCTTATTGAGCAGAGCTCCGAGAACATTCTCAGCTTATTGAGCAGAGCACCAAGAATATTATCAGCATATTCAGCAGAGCTCCAAGAATATTATCAGCATATTCAGCAGAGCTCCAAGAATATTATCAGCATATTCAGCAGAGCTCCAAGAATATTATCAGCATATTCAGCAGAGCTCCAAGAATATTATCAGCATATTCAGCAGAGCTCCAAGAATATTATCAGCATATTCAGCAGAACTCCAGGAATATTATCAGCATATTCAGCAGAGCTCCAAGAATATTATCAGCATATTCAGCAGAGCTCCAAGAATATTATCAGCATATTCAGCAGAGCTCCAAGAATATTATCAGCATATTCAGCAGAGCACCAAGAATATTATCAGCATATTCAGCAGAGCTCCAAGAATATTATCAGCATATTCAGCAGAGCTCCAAGAATATTATCAGCATATTCAGCAGAGCTCCAAGAATATTATCAGCATATTCAGCAGAACTCCAGGAATATTATCAGCATATTCAGCAGAGCTCCAAGAATATTATCAGCATATATAGCAGAACTCCAAGAATATTATCAGCATATTCAGCAGAGCTCCAAGAATATTATCAACAAGTGATAAGCCTTCTTAAATGTTTAAATATTTCTCCTTCGAAATTACTTCAGGTCCCAACATTGTCAGTTAGTACTGTCACATTGACAGGCACTCAGGGGATTACTTACCAGAATTCCTTTTAATTATATCGAATAGAACCCCGCGCTCAAGTGAGTATGACTCTACCGTTGAAACACATCTTGGCGGAGAAGCACATATAGGAAAAACACATGTAGAGGAGCATCCTCATCCTCCAACACCACTGGTCCAGCATCTTCATCCTCCCACACCACTGGTCCAGCATCTTCATCCTCCCACACCACTGGTCCAGCATCTTCATCCTCCCACACCACTGGTCCAGCATCTTCATCCTCCAACACCACTAGTCCAGCATCTTCATCCTCCCACACCACTGGTCCAGCATCTTCATCCTCCAACACCACTGGTCCAGCATCTTCATCCTCCCACACCACTGGTCCAGCATCTTCATCCTCCCACACCACTGTTCCAGCATCTTCATCCTCCTACACCACTGGTCCAGCATCTTCATCCTCCAACACCACTGGTCCAGCATCTTCATCCTCCCACACCACTGGTCCAGCATCTTCATCCTCCAACACCACTGGTCCAGCATCTTCATCCTCCCACACCACTGGTCCAGCATCTTCATCCTCCCACACCACTGGTCCAGCATCTTCATCCTCCTACACCACTGGTCCAGCATCTTCATCCTCCCACACCACTGGTCCAGCATCTTCATCCTCCAACACCACTGGTCCAGCATCTTCATCCCACATCACTGGTCCAGTATCTTCATCCTCCAACACCACTGGTCCAGCATGTTCATCCTCCAACACCACTGGTCCAACATCTTCATCCTCCAACACCACTGGTCCATCATCTTCATCCCTCCCAGACCCCTGGTCCAGCATCTTCATCCTCCCACACCACTGGTCCAGCATCTTTATCCTCCCACTCCACTGGTCCAGCATCTTTATCCTCCCACACCACTGGTCCAGTATCTTCATCCTCCCACACCACTGGCCCAGCATCTTCATCCTCCAACACCACTGGTCTAGCATCTTCATCCTCCCACACCACTGGTCCAGCATCTTCATCCTCCAACACCACTGATCCAGCATCTTCATCCTCCCACACCACTGGTCCACCATCTTCATCCTCCAACACCACTGGTCCAGCATCTTCATCCTCCAACACCACTGGTCAGCATCTTCATCCTCCAACACCACTGGTCAGCATCTTCATCCTCCAACACCACTGGTCAGCATCTTCATCCTCCAACACCACTGGTCAGCATCTTCATCCTCCCACACCACTGGTCCAGCATCTTCATCCTCCCACACCACTGGTCCAGCATGTTCATACTCCAACACCACTGGTCCAACATCTTCATCCTCCAACACCACTGGTCCATCATCTTCATCCCTCCCAGACCCCTGGTCCAGCATCTTCATCCTCCAACACCACTGGTCCAGCATCTTCATCCTCCAACACCACTGGTCCAACATCTTCATCCTCCAACACCAATGGTCCAACATCTTCATCCCTCCCAGACCACTGGTCCAGTATCTTCATCCTCCAACACTACTGGTCCAGCATCTTCATCCTCCAAAACCACTGGTCCAGCATCTTGATCCTCCAACACCACTGGTCCAGCATCATCATCCTCCAACACCACTGGTCCAGCCTCTTCATCCTCCAACACCACTGGTCCAGCATCTTCATCCTCCAACACCACTGGTCCAACATCTTCATCCTCCAACACCACTGGTTCAGCATCTTCATCCTCCAACACCACTGGTCCAATATCTTCATCCCTCCCAGACCACTGGTCCAGCATCTTCATCCTCCAACACCACTGGTCCAGCATCTTCATCCTCCAACACCACTGGTCCAGTATCTTCATCCTCCAACACCACTGGTCCAACATCTTCATCCTCCTACACCACTGGTCCAACATCTTCATCCCTCCAACACCACTGGTTCAACATCTTCATCCCTCCAACACCACTGGTCCAACATCTTCATCCTCCCACACCACTGGTCCAACATCTTCATCGTCCCACACCACTGGTCCAGCATCTTCATCCTCCCACACCACTGGTCCAACATCTTCATCCTCCCACACCACTGGTCCAACATCTTCATCCTCCCACACCACTGGTCCAGCATCTTCATCCCTCCAACACCACTGGTCCAGCATCTTCAACCTCCAACACCACTGGTCCCGCATCTTCATCCTCCCACACCACTGGTCCAACATCTTCATCCTCCAACACCACTGGTCCAACATCTTCATCCCTCTAACACCACTGGTCCAGCATCTTCAACCTCCAACACCACTGGTCCAGCATGTTCATCCTCCAACACCACTGGTCCAACATCTTCATCCTCCAACACCACTGGTCCAACATCTTCATCCCTCCCAGACCACTGGTCCAGCATCTTCATACTCCAACACAACTGGTCCAGTATCTTCATCCTCCAACACCACTGGTCTAGCATCTTCTACCTCCAACACCACTGGTCCAGCATCTTCATCCTCCAACACCACTGGTCCAGCATCTTCATCCTCCAACATCACTGGTCCAGCATTTTCAACCTCCAACACCACTGGTCCAGCATGTTCATCCTCCAACACCACTGGTCCAACATCTTCATCCTCCAACACCACTGGTCCAACATCTTCAGCCCTCCCAGACCACTGGTCCAGCATCTTCATACGCCAACACCACTGGTCCAGTATCTTCATCCTCCAACACCACTGGTCTAGCATCTTCTACCTCCAACACCACTGGTCCAACATCTTCAGCCTCCAACACCACTTGTCCAGCATCTTCATTCTCCCACACCACTGTTCCAGCATCTTCATCCTCCCACACCACTGGTCCAGCATCTTCATCCTCCCACACCACTGGTCCAGCATCTTCATCCTCCCACACCACTGGTCCAGCATCTTCATCCTCCCACACCACTGGTCCAGCATCTTCATCCTCCCACATCACTGGTCCAGCATCTTCATCCTCCCACACCACTGGTCCAGCATCTTCATCCCTCCAACACCACTGGTCCAGCATCTTCATCCTCCCACACCACTGGTCCAGCATCTTCATCCTCCCACACCACTGGTCCAGCATCTTCATCCTCCTACACCACTGGTCCAACATCTTCATCCTCCCACACCACTGGTCCAGCATCTTCATCCCTCCAACACCACTGGTCCAGCATCTTCATCCTCCCACACCACTGGTCCAGCATCTTCATCCTCCCACACCACTGGTCAGCATCTTCATCCTCCCACACCACTGGTCCAGCATCTTCATCCTCCCACACCACTGGTCCAGCATGTTCATACTCCAACACCACTGGTCCAACATCTTCATCCTCCAACACCACTGGTCCATCATCTTCATCCCTCCCAGACCCCTGGTCCAGCATCTTCATCCTCCAACACCACTGGTCCAGCATCTTCATCCTCCAACACCACTGGTCCAACATCTTCATCCTCCAACACCAATGGTCCAACATCTTCATCCCTCCCAGACCACTGGTCCAGTATCTTCATCCTCCAACACTACTGGTCCAGCATCTTCATCCTCCAAAACCACTGGTCCAGCATCTTGATCCTCCAACACCACTGGTCCAGCATCATCATCCTCCAACACCACTGGTCCAGCCTCTTCATCCTCCAACACCACTGGTCCAGCATCTTCATCCTCCAACACCACTGGTCCAACATCTTCATCCTCCAACACCACTGGTTCAGCATCTTCATCCTCCAACACCACTGGTCCAATATCTTCATCCCTCCCAGACCACTGGTCCAGCATCTTCATCCTCCAACACCACTGGTCCAGCATCTTCATCCTCCAACACCACTGGTCCAGTATCTTCATCCTCCAACACCACTGGTCCAACATCTTCATCCTCCTACACCACTGGTCCAACATCTTCATCCCTCCAACACCACTGGTTCAACATCTTCATCCCTCCAACACCACTGGTCCAACATCTTCATCCTCCCACACCACTGGTCCAACATCTTCATCGTCCCACACCACTGGTCCAGCATCTTCATCCTCCCACACCACTGGTCCAACATCTTCATCCTCCCACACCACTGGTCCAACATCTTCATCCTCCCACACCACTGGTCCAGCATCTTCATCCCTCCAACACCACTGGTCCAGCATCTTCAACCTCCAACACCACTGGTCCCGCATCTTCATCCTCCCACACCACTGGTCCAACATCTTCATCCTCCAACACCACTGGTCCAACATCTTCACCCCTCTAACACCACTGGTCCAGCATCTTCAACCTCCAACACCACTGGTCCAGCATGTTCATCCTCCAACACCACTGGTCCAACATCTTCATCCTCCAACACCACTGGTCCAACATCTTCATCCCTCCCAGACCACTGGTCCAGCATCTTCATACTCCAACACAACTGGTCCAGTATCTTCATCCTCCAACACCACTGGTCTAGCATCTTCTACCTCCAACACCACTGGTCCAGCATCTTCATCCTCCAACACCACTGGTCCAGCATCTTCATCCTCCAACATCACTGGTCCAGCATCTTCAACCTCCAACACCACTGGTCCAGCATGTTCATCCTCCAACACCACTGGTCCAACATCTTCATCCTCCAACACCACTGGTCCAACATCTTCAGCCCTCCCAGACCACTGGTCCAGCATCTTCATACGCCAACACCACTGGTCCAGTATCTTCATCCTCCAACACCACTGGTCTAGCATCTTCTACCTCCAACACCACTGGTCCAACATCTTCAGCCTCCAACACCACTTGTCCAGCATCTTCATTCTCCCACACCACTGTTCCAGCATCTTCATCCTCCCACACCACTGGTCCAGCATCTTCATCCTCCCACACCACTGGTCCAGCATCTTCATCCTCCCACACCACTGGTCCAGCATCTTCATCCTCCCACACCACTGGTCCAGCATCTTCATCCTCCCACATCACTGGTCCAGCATCTTCATCCTCCCACACCACTGGTCCAGCATCTTCATCCCTCCAACACCACTGGTCCAGCATCTTCATCCTCCCACACCACTGGTCCAGCATCTTCATCCTCCCACACCACTGGTCCAGCATCTTCATCCTCCTACACCACTGGTCCAACATCTTCATCCTCCCACACCACTGGTCCAGCATCTTCATCCCTCCAACACCACTGGTCCAGCATCTTCATCCTCCCACACCACTGGTCCAGCATCTTCCTCCTCCCACACCACTGGTTCAGCATCTTCATCCTCCCACACCACTGGTCCAATATCTTCATCCCTCCCAGACCACTGGTCCAGCATCTTCATCCTCCTACACCACTGGTCCAACATCTTCATCCTCCCAGACCACTGGTCCAGCATCTTCATCCTCCCACACCACTGGTCCAGCATCTTCATCCTCCCACACCACTGGTCCAACATCGTCATCCTCCCACACCACTGGTCCAGCATCTTCATCCTCCCACACCACTGGTTCAGCATCTTCATCCTCCAAAACCACTGATCCAGCATCTTCATCCTCCAACACCACTGGCCCAGCATCTTCATCCTCCAACACCACTGGTCCAGCATCTTCATCTTCCCACACCACTGGTCCAACATCTTCATCCCTCCAACACCACTGGTCCAGCATCTTCATCCCTCCAACACCACTGGCCCAGCATCTTCATTCTCCAACACCACTGGTCCAGCATCTTCATCCCTCCAAAATCCACTGGTCCAGCATCTTCATCCTCCAACACCTCTGGCCCAGCATCTTCATCCTCCACCACCACTGGTCCAGCATCTTCATCCTCCCACACCACTGGTCCGACATCTTCATCCCTCCAACACCACTGGTCCAGCATCTTCATCCTCCCACACCACTGGTCCAGCATCTTTATTCTCCAACACCACTGGTCCACCATTTTCATCCTCCCACACCACTGGTCCAGTATCTTCATCCTCCCACACCACTGGTCCAGCATCTTCATCCCTCTTACACCACTGGTCCAACATCTTCATCCTCCCTCACCACTGGTCCAGCATCTTCATCCTCCCACACCACTGGTCCAGCATCTTCATCCCTCTTACACCACTGGTCCAACATCTTCATCCTCCCACACCACTGGTCCATCATCTTCATCCTTCCTCACCACTGGTCCAACATCTTCATCCTCCAACACCACTTGTCCAGCATCTTCATTCTCCCACACCACTGTTCCAGCATCTTCATCCTCCCACACCACTGGTCCAGCATCTTCATCCTCCCACACCACTGGTCCAGCATCTTCATCCTCCCACACCACTAGTCCAGCATCTTCATCCTCCCACACCACTGGTCCATCATCTTCATCCTTCCTCACCACTGGTCCAACATCTTCATCCTCCAACACCACTTGTCCAGCATCTTCATTCTCCCACACCACTCTTCCAGCATCTTCATCCCTCCCACACCACTGGTCCAGCATCTTCATCCTCCCACACCACTGGTCCAGCATCTTCATCCTCCCACAACACTGGTCCAACATCTTCATCCTCCCACACCACTGGTCCAGCATCTTCATCCTCCAACACCACTGGTCCAGCATCTTCATCCTCCGACACCACTGGTCCAGCATCTTCATCCTCCAACACCACTGGTCCAACATCTTCATCCTCCAACACCACTGGTCCAGCATCGTCATCCTCCCACACCACTGGTCCAGCATCTTCATCCTCCCACACCACTGGTCCAGCATCTTTATCCTCCTACACCACTGGTCCAACATCTTCATCCCTCCCACACCACTGGTCCAGCATCTTCATCCTCCCACACCACTGGTCCAACATCTTCATCCTCCCACACCACTGGTCCAGCATCTTCATCCTCCAACACCACTGGTCCAGCATCTTCATCCTCCCACACCACTAGTCCAGCATCTTCATCCTCCCACACCACTGGTCCAGCATCTTCATCCCTCCAACACCACTGGTCCAGCATCTTCATCTTCCCACACCACTGGTCCAGCATCTTCATCCTCCACACCACTGGTTCAGCATCTTCATCCTCCCACACACTGGTCCAATATCTTCATCCCTCCCAGACCACTGGTC
>NC_091152.1:45151597-45362038 GCF_040958095.1 Procambarus clarkii | reverse complement strand
TGACACAGGTGGTGTAAGGTGGCCGCAGGTAACATCAATAAGACAGCTGGAGACGGCCAGCAGGTACTGTTTACGGGATCACTATGGTCCGTGCTACATGCAAAATTTTGTTCCGAGTAGTTGAGTGTAAGACAACAACAAGAGCCAGCAGGAGCTCCCCAGACACACGTCTGCACTGCTCAGCCCATAAACTAGACAAGATACAGGACAAGAATGCCCCGTAAGGCGAGCAGGGAAGTGGGTACAGAAGAAGAATACGTGAGAGGATAGCACGAGAGTCGTCAGGAGACAAAGTGGCCAGGACTTGACCCAGCTGCATGTCGTTTGGCCGCGGGCTAGAGAGCCAAGTGCTCACAATGGGTGTTTCGGTGGCAACAACAACAGCCGAATCATCGCAGTGATTGGCTCAAATCCAGAAAGTTTGGAAAATCCAAATTCTCTTTCTCAAATAGAGAAAGAGAATCTCTTTCTGGTTGTAGAGAGGATCTGTATACAGGATCAGGTGGAGGATCTCGTAGAGCGGTGAAGAGATCTTGTGTATGTGCACGTCTGAGTGTGTTAGTGAGATCAGTGTGATGTTCGTGAGAGAAATCTGTTTCTCAACGAGATTTTTCCAATAGGCATTTATGGCTAGAATGTTTGAACTTTCATGAAGTACAATATTCACATTCACAATATATTTGCATAGGGTGTTAAAATCTTGCCAGCGAGTACTACTGATCCACCTAAGTGCTCGGTTGTGACTCCTATGAAGTTTTAGTTTATTAGTAGGTGCAGCGAAGGATTTTATAAGTTGGGTGTATGTTACGAGGAGTCTAAGGAGTTCTTTCTAGAGGTGCGTTTTAGTGTCAGGTTTTGGCAAACCTTAATCTGGAAAATTTCCCTATCACCAAGTGCTATATAACTGTAATGGCTTGGCGCGTTCCCCTGATAGTACCTTACCTATAGCTTGGTGAGCTCTTGCATGTTGTGACCAATGCGTCTGTGTGTGTGTGGTAATGTAAGTGTTGGTCAAGTGTGAGGCCCAGAACTGTGGTGGAAGGTGATAATGAGATGTTTGTGGCAATTGGAGAGAGTGGATATAGTTTCACTGGGAGTGTGCGTGTGTTTCGTTCGCAGGAAAAGTAAGTGATTTTAGATTTGGGAAAGTTTGTTTTGATGCGCCAGTCATTCTGCCAGTCTGTCACTATGTCAAGTTCATCTTGTGCCTTACGTGCTACTGAGGTGCTGGTGGCGAGGCGGGAGACGTCGTCATCGTAGCAGATGGTTAGTGTGGTGCAGGCAATTGTGTCTTGGGATGTCACTGATGCAGAGAATGTAGAGCATCTGACCAAGGACTGACCCTTGGGGTACACCTGTATGGAGGTCAAAGTAGTCAGAGTGTCTCTGTAGGAACTTAATCCTTACTGTCCTTTTGTCTAGGTAGTTACAGAGGAGTAGCCCATCCTTCCGTTTAGGTCGTATTTATAGTAACGATGAGCACCATCATACATATGATCCGGAAAATTTCTTCACAAGGTCAGTGTTACGGCCTCAGTTAGCCAGTAACCAGGTTCTTTACTTATCAAACTGTATATGGGGCCTTAGTGCCTCTTTTTTCACGATCCCTTCCCCTTCCCCCCCCCCCCCGAGTCATAGGTAAGTCTGTCTTCTATGGTCCTCACGCCGGCGAGTTCACCTTTCTCAGTAAATCATGGACCAGTCCTATACGGTACTGTTACCGTGCTAAAACATCACTTCTACTCTCCAGCAACACTGGAAGGGGTCTCCAGCAACACTGGCAGGGGTCTCCAGCAACACTGGCAGGGGTCTCCAGCAACACTGGCAGGGGTCTCCAGCAACACTGGCAGGGGTCTCCAGCAACACACTTGCAGAGGTCTCCAGCAACACTGGCAGGGGTCTCCAGCAACACACTTGCAGAGGTCTCCAGCAACACACTGGCAGAGGTCTCCAGCAACACACTGGCAGGGGTCTCCAGCAACACACTGGCAGAAGTCTCCAGCAACACACTTGCAGAAGTTTCCAGCAACACACTGGCAGAAGTTTCCAGCAACACACTGGCAGAGGTCTCCAGCAACACACTGGCAGAGGTCTCCAGCAACACACTGGCAGAGGTCTCCAGCAACACACTGGCAGAGGTCTCCAGCAACACACTGACAGAGGTCTCCAGCAACACACTGGCAGAGGTCTCCAGCAACACACTGGCAGAGGTCTCCAGCAACACACTGGCAGAAGTCTCCAGCAACACACTGGCAGAAGTCTCCAGCAACACACTGGCAGAAGTTTCCAGCAACACACTGGCAGAAGTCTCCAGCAACACACTGGCAGAAGTCTCCAGCAACACACTGGCAGAAGTCTCCAGCAACACACTGGCAGAAGTCTCCAGCAACACACTGGCAGAAGTCTCCAGCAACACACTGGCAGAAGTCTCCAGCAACACACTGGCAGAAGTCTCCAGCAACACACTGGCAGGGGTCTCCAGCAACACACTGGCAGAAGTCTCCAGCAACACACTGGCAGGGGTCTCCAGCAACACACTGGCAGAAGTCTCCAGCAACACACTGGCAGAAGTCTCCAGCAACACACTGGCAGAAGTCTCCAGCAACACACTGGCAGAAGTCTCCAGCAACACACTGGCAGAGGTCTCCAGCAACACACTGGCAGAGGTCTCCAGCAACACACTGGCAGAGGTCTCCAGCAACACACTGGCAGAGGTCTCCAGCAACACACTGGCAGAGGTCTCCAGCAACACACTGGCAGAGGTCTCCAGCAACACACTGGCAGAAGTCTCCAGCAACACACTAGCAGAAGTCTCCAGCAACACACTGGCAGAAGTCTCCAGCAACACACTGGCAGAGGTCTCCAGCAACACACTGGCAGAGGTCTCCAGCAACACACTGGCAGAGGTCTCCAGCAACACACTGGCAGAGGTCTCCAGCAACACACTGGCAGAGGTCTCCAGCAACACACTGGCAGAAGTCTCCAGCAACACACTAGCAGAAGTCTCCAGCAACACACTGGCAGAAGTCTCCAGCAACACACTGGCAGAAGTCTCCAGCAACACACTGACAGACTTCCACAAAGGCTTTAATTAAAACAAGCCTTAAAAGACATATAGTACTTCCATCTCGTAACTGAACTTGGCCATCCTGGGATACGTCGGTCCAATCACCAATACTTCGGTAAGTATTAGAGACAATTCAGTCTACACCATTTCGACCACCTTTTCCCTCCGGAACACGTCTTGTGTTCAGGATTGCCCTGGGTGAACTGATCCCTGTTGACCAAGACACCACCAACATCACTTCTGCACACTAAAAATGTGATTAGAAAGATAGAAACTACTCAGGGGTCAAATAAGATCACAGCCTTCCACCGGGGAAGAGAAAATGAGGTCCAGTGCGCTCAATAGATGGTTTTTACATCGTCACATCTCCCTTCCTAAAAGAATAGGGGGTCGGGTGCGCTCAACAGATCGCGTCAACAGCGTCACAGTCAGATGCAACACAAACAGGGACCAACAGTTTCAAGCTCAACAAGCCACAATGTAATACTGAGGACAGGAGATACTTTTTCACCCACAGGGGTATTAACCCATGGAACCGCCTACCTGCCGAAGCCGTAAATGCCAAAACTGTTCAATTTTAAAGTACAACTGGAAGAGATCATCACGGTAAATAGGGAGACCTTCGACAAGCCGACGGCTTCCTGTCCTCATAGAGGCCACTAGATTTAGTGACCCTCAGGTACATATATTGACGTAAAACGCAATTACAAAGTAAAAAGAGGAACTATTGTATTTGGACAAACCGGTAAATGTCTTCTATTTTTATTGTCGTTGGTAACTTCCAGTGTATGACTCAAGTCCTTAATAATAGCCGGAGTCGTGTGTAACGTGAACCATAATCCTTGTAACCATAACTGGGACGAGCATGCAAGAGGACATTACACTCACACATTAATCAGAAGGACAAATTGAAGAATTTTTCAGTGTACAATCAATGATCAAACGCTGTGAAGAAGATAATATATTGGTGACTGAATCTATTCACAACTTTATTTGTAAGTCTGATGAAACACGGGCAAGGTTTCAAAGCCATAAATTTCCCGTTGCCGGGGAGAAAAAATCTGCAAGGCATATTGAGGAAGCAATTTATTCGTCAGACGCTTCACGCTGGCGGGAACTGAACCGGGGACCTAGCAGCTGGAGCCGGCTGCTGGTGGTGGTACCACTGCGCCACCACCTTTCCCACAGTCAAAAGACTTCATGGTGGATCTCCAAAAACATTCAAGTTAACACAGAGAACGAATCCTCAAAGGGAGAGGATTGAGACGCTGAGACTTTGTCATATGGTGGTCCTTCCTTCTGCTATCTGACTCTGTTCCCATCACACTGTTCCTCCCTCCCTCCCTCCCTGCCATCTCTCACGTCACTCCGGGTTCTCCCTCCTGGTTCTCCTCCCTCCCACCTGTTTCTCCTCGCTCCCTCCTGGTTCTCCTCGCTCCCTCCTGGTTCTCCTCCCTCCCTCCTGGTTCTCATCCCTCTCACTCGGGTTCTCCCTCCCTCCCACCTGGTTCTCCCTCCCTCCCACCGGGTTCTCCCTCCCTCTCACCGGGTTCTCCTCCCTCCCACCGGGTTCTCCCTCCCTCCCACCGGGTTCTCCTCCCTCCCACCGGGTTCTCCCCCCGGGCTAATAAGCAGAGGCGCGGTGCTCCAGTATTCATGAGAGCGGCGAGACAGTCCTGTTAGACTTCCACTTTCTCCAAATTGAAGGAAGGTAAAGTCTTGAAATATCTTTTTGCGTTATAATGGCCGCCTCCGTGAGCCGTTATTTTTAATATAAACTATATAGAAATATATTTAGTGCATTTTGAAAAGACTATAATTAAAGTAAAGTTTGTTCATCTGTTTATATGTCCCAAGGTTGCTCTACTATTTATATGTTCCAAGGTTGCTCTAGTATTTATATGTTCCAAGGTTGCTCTAGTATTTATATGTTCCAAGGTTGCTCTACTATTTATATGTTCCAAGGTTGCTCTAGTATTTATATGTTCCAAGGTTGCTCTAGTATCTATATGTTCCAAGGTTGCTCTAGTATTTATATGTCCCAAGGTTGCTCTAGTATTTATATATCCCAAGGTTGCTCTACTATTTATATGTTCCAAGGTTGCTCTAGTATCTATATGTTCCAAGGTTGCTCTAGTATTTATATGTTCCAAGGTTGCTCTAGTATTTATATGTTCCAAGGTTGCTCTAGTATTTATATGTCCCAAGGTTGCTCTAGTATTTATATATCCCAAGGTTGTTCTAGTATCTATATGTTCCAAGGTTGCTCTAGTATCTATATGTTCCAAGGTTGCTCTAGTATCTATATGTTCCAAGGTTGCTCTAGTATCTATATGTTCCAAGGTTGACCAAGAATAGGGAAGTATTCTTCTCGTGTAAATTAAGGCAGCATCACCCCACCTGAGGAAGGCCAGCAGGGACGAGCGCCTCGGAGGGAGAGTGGGTGTCTATGATAACAGGTTAACTACTTTAAAATATATGGAAAGGTTACTTGGCATTTTAATGACATGTTTACATGTCCTCAATGTGTTAATATGAACCAATACTTATATTTATTTCATTTATAATACAATATCTTTATATTGTATACATAATAACATAAAAACTTATATAATGATTGAGAACATATGTTGAGATTCGGGAACAGCGCAATAACACGCCACTCTCCTTGCTCTGCGCAATAACACACCACTCTCCTTGCTCTGCGCAATAACACGCCACTCTCCTTGCTCAGCGCAATAACACGCCACTCTCCTTGCTCTGCGCAATAACACACCACTCTCCTTGCTCTGCGTAATAACACGCCACTCTCCTTGCTCTGCGCAATAACACACCACTCTCCTTGCTCTGCGTAATAACACGCCACTCTCCTTGCTCTGCGCAATAACACACCACTCTCCTTGCTCTGCGTAATAACACGCCACTCTCCTTGCTCTGCGCAATAACACGCCACTCTCCTTGCTCTGCGCAATAACACACCACTCTCCTTGCTCTGCGCAATAACACACCACTCTCCTTGCTCTGCGCAATAACACACCACTCTCCTTGCTCTGCGCAATAACACACCACTCTCCTTGCTCTGCGCAATAACACACCACTCTCCTTGCTCTGCGCAATAACACACCACTCTCCTTGCTCTGCGCAATAACACGCCACTCTCCTTGCTCTGCGCAATAACACGCCACTCTCCTTGCTCTGCGCAATAACACACCACTCTCCTTGCTCTGCGCAATAACACACCACTCTCCTTGCTCTGTGCAATAACACACCACTCTCCTTGCTCTGCGCAATAACACACCACTCTCCTTGCTCTGCGTAATAACACACCACTCTCCTTGCTCTGCGCAATAACACGCCACTCTCCTTGCTCTGCGTAATAACACGCCACTCTCCTTGCTCTGCGCAATAACACGCCACTCTCCTTGCTCTGCGTAATAACACGCCACTCTCCTTGCTCTGCGCAATAACACACCACTCTCCTTGCTCTGCGTAATAACACGCCACTCTCCTTGCTCTGCGCAATAACACGCCACTCTCCTTGCTCTGCGCAATAACACACCACTCTCCTTGCTCTGCGCAATAACACACCACTCTCCTTGCTCTGCGCAATAACACACCACTCTCCTTGCTCTGCGCAATAACACACCACTCTCCTTGCTCTGCGCAATAACACACCACTCTCCTTGCTCTGCGCAATAACACGCCACTCTCCTTGCTCTGCGCAATAACACGCCACTCTCCTTGCTCTGCGCAATAACACACCACTCTCCTTGCTCTGCGCAATAACACACCACTCTCCTTGCTCTGCGCAATAACACACCACTCTCCTTGCTCTGTGCAATAACACACCACTCTCCTTGCTCTGCGCAATAACACACCACTCTCCTTGCTCTGCGCAATAACACACCACTCTCCTTGCTCTGTGCAATAACACACCACTCTCCTTGCTCTGTGCAATAACATACAACTCTCCTTGATCTGTGCAATAACACAACTCTCCTTGATTTGTGCAATAACACACCACTCTCCTTGATCTGTGCAATAACACACCACTCTCCTTGCTCTGTGCAATAACACACCACTCTCCTTGCTCTGTGCAATAACATACAACTCTCCTTGCTCTGTGCAATAACACACCACTCTCCTTGCTCAGGGCAATAACACACCACTCTCCTTGCTCTGTGCAATAACATACAACTCTCCTTGATCTGTGCAATAACACCACTCTCCTTGCTCTGTGCAATAACACACCACTCTCCTTGCTCTGTGCAATAACATACAACTCTCCTTGCTCTGTGCAATAACACAACTCTCCTTACTTTGCGCAAAAACACGAGGACTAGACCTGAAAAGGCTTGGCGCGTTATCTTCCCTACAGTCACGTGTACAGCCAGGTTATTACAGTCACATGTCCTGCCAGTCCAACACACAGTCACATGTCCTGCCAGTCCAACACACAGTCACATGTCCTGCCAGTCCAACACACAGTCACATGTCCTGCCAGTACAACACACAAACAGTCACATGTCCTGCCAGTCCAACACACAGTCACATGTCCTGCCAGTACAATACACAGTCACGTGTCCTGCCAGTCCAACACACAAACAGTCACATGTCCTGCCAGTACAACACACAAACAGTCACATGTCCTGCCAGTCCAACACACAGTCACATGTCCTGCCAGTCCAACACACAGTCACATGTCCTGCCAGTACAATACACAGTCACATGTCCTGCCAGTACAACACACAAACAGTCACATGTCCTGCCAGTACAATACACAGTCACATGTCCTGCCAGTCCAACACACAGTCACATGTCCTGCCAGTACAACACACAAACAGTCACATGTCCTGCCAGTCCAACACACAAACAGTCACATGTCCTGCCAGTACAATACACAGTCACGTGTCCTGCCAGTCCAACACACAAACAGTCACATGTCCTGCCAGTACAACACACAGTCACATGTCCTGCCAGTACAATACACAGTCACATGTCCTGCCAGTACAATACACAGTCACATGTCCTGCCAGTACAATACACAGTCAAATGTCCTGCCAGTCCAACACACAGTCACATGTACAGTTAGGTGACTATTGGGATCACGGGAACAATTCCTGCAACAATTCCCTCCAGCAGTAAACTATGGTTTTGGGGTGTCAGGAAGTTGCCAGCTGGAGTTAACTTTTTCCTGTGCAGCTTCTGGTCTATCCTGTGTAGTCATGGCCACTTTCCTGAGCAGCTTCTGGTCTATCCTGTGTAGTCATGGCCACTTTCCTGTGCAGCTTCTGGTCTATCCTGTGTAGTCATGGCCACTTTCCTGTGCAGCTCCTGGTGTATCCTGTGTAGTCATGGCCACTTTCCTGTGCAGCTTCTGGTCTATCCTGTGTAGTCATGGCCACTTTCCTGTGCAGCTTCTGGTCTATCCTGTGTAGTCATGGCCACTTTCCTGTGCAGCTCCTGGTGTATCCTGTGTAGTCATGGCCACTTTCCTGTGCAGCTTCTGGTCTATCCTGTGTAGTCATGGCCACTTTCCTGTGCAGCTCCTGGTGTATCCTGTGTAGTCATGGCCACTTTCCTGTGCAGCTTCTGGTCTATCCTGTGTAGTCATGGCCACTTTCCTGTGCAGCTCCTGGTGTATCCTGTGTAGTCATGGCCACTTTCCTGTGCAGCTTCTGGGCTATCCTGTGTAGTCATGGCCACTTTCCTGTGCAGCTCCTGGTGTATCCTGTGTAGTCATGGCCACTTTCCTGTGCAGCTCCTGGTGTATCCTGTGCAGTCATGGCCACTTTCCTGTACAGTTTCTGGTGTATCCTGTGCAGTCATGGCCACTTTCCTGTACAGCTTCTGGTGTATCCTGTGCAGTCATGGCCACTTTCCTGTACAGCTTCTGGTGTATCCTGTGCAGTCATGGCCACTTTCCTGTGCAGCTTCTGGTCTATCCTGTGCAGTCATGGCCACTTTCCTGTACAGTCATGGCCACTTTCCTGTGCAGTCATGGCCACTTTCCTGTGCAGTCATGGCCACTTTCCTGTGCAGTCATGGCCACTTTCCTGTACAGTCATGGCCACTTTCCTGTGCAGTCATGGCCACTTTCCTGTGCAGCCAGTTTGAAATCTCGTTTAGTTATAACATTGTCTTACGCTGCCACCACAATATCATTCTAAGTCACTAAATGATCCTGTATCAACCTGTTCTCTCGAATAGCACATCGCAGTTGGACGTATAAGTCTTCCTATTGCCAAAAAATGGTTTACAAAAATCAGAGCGGATCGCAAAAATTGACGTGATATTCTGTGTTCTATTCGTGGTCCTTAGTTAGGTTAGGTCCGGGCAATTTAGTACATTTGTTGTGTCGTGAACGCCCGCGAGGAGGGGGTGTGCAGCCACTGTGATATCATGTTAAGTCACTACAGTGTCCGGTGGAGCCATTGATATATGTTATTACACTACAGTGTACTGTGCAGCTCCTGCGCTGTCATGTTACGTAACAGCAGAGACAATGAAGCCAAATCCGCACTTTTTGGCTTTTAGGCAGAAACCCGGATTAGGTCTCAGCCCTCTTTAGGGTCTTTCTCAAGTCTGGGCAAGAGACACTTATGGCTTCAGGTCTTTTTAGGGTCCGTTTCGTGTCAGTACAGAGATCTGGTTCCGGCTGCAGGTCTACTCTCAGGCTGGGATTCAAGGGCTCTCGGTACAGGGACATTAAATCTTATTCATCAGTTTACGAGTTTCCATTTCAGGCGCTTAAAGTGATTCCACTCTGCTCTCAGACCACACAATAACATTCATTTTCTGTCCTGTTATTTTCTTACTCCATTCATCTTCACTACAGCTGCAAGCCCCACAAGTTGACTCTCTTGACTCATCAACAGGTTCTACATTGTTCCCCAACATATTCATGTCGACCAACACCTATTCTCAGGCGGCGTCTGCCCAACAACCTCACCAGTCACTACACCCACCAGCAGTGACAGTCACCTCTGCTCTCCTCAACACCCTCACCAGTCACTACACTCACCAGCAGTGACAGTCACCTCTGCTCTCCTCAACACCCTCACCAGTCACTACACCCACCAGCAGTAACAGTCACCTCTGCTCTCCTCAACACCCTCACCAGTCACTACACTCACCAGCAGTGACAGTCACCTCTGCTCTCCTCAACACCCTCACCAGTCACTACACTCACCAGCAGTGACAGTCACCTCTGCTCTCCTCAACACCCTCACCAGTCACTACACCCACCAGCAGCAAGTCACCTCTAGAGGAACTGTAGCCTTAGAGAACTTCGCAGTTTGCTACACCTCCTTCAGTGTATTAAATTGCCGCAGTTTTGGTGTTATACAATTATGAGAATTTATCCATTGTTCCTCATTGTGTTCCTCTGGGAACAACTTTACAGTGTCTTACTTTACACTTAGAAACTTATAACAAAGTTAATGTTTGCCAATACTTCAGATTCCTGAGAGCCCAAACAAATTAACAGGTGGTCGGTCAACAGGGGTTTACCCTGTTGTGTGTGTTGGTGTTCCCTTCACCAGACTGGTCTACAGGGACCTCCGGCTCAGTCCTTCACGAAAACTGTCCGGCCAGTTCACTGCTTGTTGGTCAGGCAGCTTGTCACTGCTCGCTGGACGCAGTTCAGTCGACAAGTGCGCCTCCACACACCCAGTACACAGGACTGTACCCCAGGAATCGTTCACTCTGGGGCCCCTTTACCCCCTACAACTACGATTTCTGGGACTCGACGCTAGGCGACCCTCCCTTTTCCTCCTGATAAGCCCAGCTTACACTGACAGTATAGTGACCAGAGACATTGTGTCTCTGGTGACGTTGTCCCCCAGACGGTCCCCCTCGACGTCACAGCCTTGTCTTTGTTTACGAAGTGACTTTGTTGTCCGACTTTCCTTAAAGTGTTAATTACCCCACATCATTATATGGCAACAATGGAAACTGAAGGAAATTGTTACATACCTTCAAGATTGGTGGATGTCTGTCCCTCGATGACTTACCTGAAATGTCACGAAAATTATTTATATTCTTTTGACAAGTTTATATACATTAAAATTCTGATGTACCACATTAATAATCATATTTTAATCCACATATATAAGCAACGCAGGTAAAGGTGATGTTTGATCATCAACGTGTTGTTTACCTTGACAGACGAGACGCTGGAGTAGCTCGTCTTGACGGACGAGGCGCTGGTGTAGTGAGGCGAGGCAGGACAAGTGGTTGACAGCGTTGCCAGTAACACGCTCACCCTCACACAAATATATCAAGCCGACGTAATATTTCAGCACAAGACGAGAAACACTGCACGAAAGAATTAAGAGGCACCGACACGCACGTAATTTTGCCACAGCGGTTATGGCTTACCTTCGTCTAATATTTCCTGTAAATCACTAAACTATCCCGAGTAAGTCCTTCGCCGCGTACAGCAGTTATCGCGTGTTCTGCCCTGGTGTTTGCCTCACACATAATGAAACGTTAGTTCACTCCTAGCAGACGTCCACACAACGGTGGAGTAATTACGGTACCTGCACCTTTTAAAAATATTATAGTTGTACTGTACACAATTAGGTGTTAATATGAACATCCGATCTCAGTATATCACTTTGACTAAACACTTGTTTCAATTATCCATCAGAAGCGGTGAAATTTTCCAGATAAGCTTTTCGTATTTCCGTCACAGCACAGCACACAACCCGTCCTCGACTCAAGTCCATTACATTCAGCGGTCAACCCCACAGACGCATTCATAAATTTTAACATACTGTTCATTCAAAACGGGAATTTTCTCAAGTATAAATTAATATTATAATATATTAGCATATTGTGTATATATAGGCATAGGATAGGTTAGGTTAGGTGTTTAGGTTCTGTTGGCGATTATTTGTATTTGTAGTACGTGGGTGAAGCATTTACAGCGTTGTGATTCGAACAAAATTCGTCAGTGAAGCACTTGTTCCGGATATGTTCGAATGTCAGCAGTTGTGAGTCGTGTGTAAACCGCTTTTCATTCATAAACAGCTGGTTTGGCGGGTGCATGGAATCACTTTTGGATCTTTGTTTGGAGGACGGGCTGCAGCACAGCACTTACTAGCTCATCCCGTCCACGACTGAAGTCCATTTCATTCAGCGGTCGACCCCACAGACGCATTCATAAATTTTAACATGCTGTTCATTTAAAACTGGAATTTTCTCAGGTATAAATTAATATTATAATATATTGGCATATTGTGTATATATAGGCATAGGTTAGGTTAGGTGTTTAGGTTCTGTTGGCGATTATTTGTATTTGTAGTACGTGGGTGAAGCATTTATAGCGTTGTAATTCGAACAAAATTCGTCAGTGAAGCACTTGTTCCGGATATATTCGAACGTCAGCAGTTGTGAGTCGTGTGTATACAGGTTTTCATTCATAAACAGGGGGTTTGGCGGGTGCATGGAATCACTTTTGGCTCTTTGTTTGGAGGACGGGCTGCACTAACTATATGTAATGACTCACTGCTCCAACAACTCAGCCTTCCTAGTTCAAGCGGCCGCCCACCACGTAAACACATTAAATCATTTTAACGTGTCTTGTACTGGAAATCGGCCTTTTCTCAAATATAAATTTATAGTAATATATATACTAGAACTTGGTAAATAGTTAATTTTGGGTTAGGTTACGTTGTGTTGTTTAGGTTCTACTGGAAATTATTGGCGGGAAGCATTTACGGGTGTGATTCGAACAGATAACGTCAGCAAAGCCCTGTTAGAGAAGCGGGTGAACGACATCTGTTGTGCAAAGTCCATTCCATCCAGCGGTCGTCCCCACAGACGCATTCATAAATTTGTACAAGCTGTTCATTCAAAACGGGAATTTTTTCAAATATAAATTATTATAATATAGTAGCATATTGTGCATATATAGGCATAGGTTAGGTTAGGTGTTTAGGTTCTGTTGACGATTATTTGTAGTATGTGGGTGAAGCATTTACAGTGTTGTTGTTCGAACAAAATTCGTCAGTGAAGCACTTGTTACGGAAGTGTTCTAACGAAATCAGGTCTGAGTCGTGTGTAAACCGTTTTTCATTTATAAACATGGGGTAAGGCGGGTGCATGGAATTACTTTTGGGTCTTTGTTTGGAGGACGGGCTGCTGTTGTGACAACCCGTCCTCTAAATTAAGACCCAAAGTCCAGTCAATGCACCCGCTGAACCCCATGTTTATGATTGAGAACGGTTTACACACAACTCACAATTGATGACGTCCGAACACGTCAGGAACAAGTGCTTCGCTCACGTCCTCTGTTCGAACCACAATTCTATAAATACTTCACCCAAATACTTAAAATACAAATAATCGCCAACAGAACCTTAACATCTAACCTACGCCTAACTATACATAGAATTTTTATCTTTATAATATTAATTTATATATGCGAACAAACCAATTTTTAATACTCAGTTTGTTAAAATTGATTGTAGTTGCCCGAAACGCTGGGCATATTAGTGGCTTTAGGTATTGTATGTACTAGTTCTATCTATTAATTCAACATTATGTCTGTAACTCATCCTCTATGTATATTCTTTTACCTGAATAAATGAATTTTGTTTTGTTTATTTTGATAAATGCGTCTTGAGAGGACGGCCGCTGGTTTAACCAACCAAGTGTGAGAACAGGTTGTAGTATTTGGACGGATTGTAGTGTGACGACGGTTTGGGTTGTGAGTCGCGTGTAAAGTGTTTTATGTTCGTAAACAGGGAGTTTAACGGCTAGATTAATGAGTACTTGGCCTTTGTTTATGAGGACGGGCTGTGACTTGACCCGCGGAAGTAAAGGGCTCGGGTCTTCCTCTCAAGATGCGAATGAGCACACTCAACCACCCATTGGAAGAGAGGTGGTGTTTCATCACTGTTTCTCCTCAAAACATCGGCCAAACGCACCACTTGTGTTGTGTTTTCCATGTGCACCTTCCCTAAAGATTTCTCCCACGTAATTTTAAAGCATGTAATTCAGTCCTTCCTGAAAAGCACGTCCTCATAAGCTCGCCCTCATAAGCCCGTCCTTATAAGCCCATCCTTATAAGCCCATCCTAATAAGCATCGACGGACTACTCATCCAACCTTCCACCGACCCCAAAGACACATTTGTTTATTTGTATGTACTGTGTACGCAAAAACGATGTTTACGTGAATAGAAATGAACGCTTTGTATATTAATTTTTTCAATAATTAGGACTATGATAGGGTAGTTCAGGTGTTCTAGTTCTGTAGGTAATTATACATATTTGCAGAACGCGGGAGGAGCCTTTGTCAACCCATCTTAAAGTAATCTTGAGCTGTGACCGTCTTCAAGTCGTATTCCAACCCGTCCTCGACTCAAGTCCATTACATCCAGCGGTCGACCCTACAGACACATTCATAAATTTTAACATGCTGTTCAATCAAAACAAATTTTCTGAAATATAAATTTATATTATAATATATTAGCATATTGTGCATAGTCAGGCATAGGTTAGGTTAGCTTAGTAGTTTAGGTTCTGTTGGCGATTATTTGCATTTGTAGTACTTGGGTGAAGCATTTATAGCAACCCGTCCTCGACTCAAGTCCATTACATCCAGAGGTCAACCCCACAGACACATTCAGAAATTTTAATATTCTCTTCATTAAAAACGGGAATTTTCTGAAATATAAATTAATATTATAGTATATTAGCATATTGTGCTTATATAGGTATAGGTTAGGTGTTTAGGTTCTGTTGGCGATTATTTGTATTTGTAGTACGTGGGTGAAGCATTTATAGTGTTGCGGTTTGAATAAAATTCGACAGTGAAGCACATGCTCCGGAAGTGTTCGGACGTCATGTGAGTCGTGTGAAACCGTTTTTCATTCATAAACAGGGGGTTTGACGGCTGGATTAACGAGCTTGGAACTTCGTATGCGAGGACGGGCAGTATGACCAGGTGTATGAGCGCGTTGAAAAGAAGACTTTGAGGCCTTAACTTGCGAGCGTCAGTTCAGTATTAATATTGAGTAAGGTGGCAGACGGATATACTCTGGTGAGTGTGACCCCAAACGCGCCATGAGGAATATAAACACTACTGCTGGAAAATTGGGATACACATATTCAATTATAGAGAGTTAGTGTGACTGGATATTGAAATATTGGCAAACTTTTGGCGTGTTGTCACGTCAACAGACTATAGACATTAAATATGTTTTATAATGGATGCGGGTACTTCAAACATTTGTTCTGTGCTTAGCAAGGTCCGTGAAGTGTATTGTGCATATCGGTGAGCCAAACAACAGGGCAGAACACGCGGTAACTGCTGTACGCGACGAAGGATTTACTCGGGATAGTTTAGTGATTTACAGGAAATATTAGACGAAGGTAAGCCATAACCGCTGTGGCAAAATTACGTGCGTGTCGGTGCCTCTTAATTCTTCCGTGCAGTGTTTCTCGTCTTGTGCTGAAATATTACGTCGGCTTGATATATTTGTGTGAGTGTGTCGCTGGCAACGCTGTCAACCACTTGTCCTGCCTCGCCTCACTACACCAGCTACTCCAGTGCCTCGTCCGTCAAGACGAGCTACTCCAGCGCCTCGTCCGTCAAGACGAGCTACTCCAGCGCCTCGTCCGTCAAGGTAAACAACACGTTGATGATCAAACATCACCTTTACCTGCGTTGCTTATATATGTGGATTAAAATATGATTATTAATGTGCTACATCAGAATATTAATGAATAAAAACTTGTCAAAAAGAATATAAATAATTTTCGTGACATTTCAGGTAAGTCATCGAGGGACAGACATCCACCAATCTTGAAGGTATGTAACAATTTCCTTCAGTTTCCATTGTTGCCATATAATGATGTGTGGTAATTAATCATACTTTAGGGAAAGCTGGACAACAAAGTCACTTTATAAACAAAGACAAGGCTGTGACGTCGAGGGGGACCGTCCGGGGGACAACGTCACCAGAGACACAATGTCTCTGGTCACTATAGTGTCAGTGTAAGCTGGGCTAATCAGGGGGAAAAGGGAGGGTCGTCAAGTGTCGAGTCCCAGAAATCGTAGTTGTAGGGGGTAAAGGGGCTCCAGAGTGAACGATTCCTGGGGTACAGTCCTGTGTACTGGGTGTGTGGAGGCTCATTTGTCGGCTGAACTGCGTCCAGCAAGCAGTGACAAGCTGCCTGGCCAACCAGCAGTGAACTGGCCGGACAGTTTTCGTGAAGGACTGAGCCGGAGGTCCCTGTAGACCAGTCTGGTGAAGGGAGCACCAACACACACAACAGAGTAAACCCCTGTTGACCGACCACCTGTTAATTTGTTTGGTCTCTCAGGACTCTGAAGTATTGGCAAACAGTGACTTTGTTATCAGCTTCTAAGTGTAAAGTAAGACACTGTAAACTTGTTCCCAGAGGAACACAATGTGGAACAATGGATAAATTCTTCTAATTGTATAACACCAAAACTGCGGCAATTATATACACTGAAGGAGATGTAGCAAACTGCGAAGTTCTCCAAGGCTAAGGCTACAGTACCTCCAGAGGTGACTGTTGCTGCTGGTGGGTGTAGTGACTGGTGAGGGTGTTGAGGAGAGCAGAGGTGACTGTTACTGCTGGTGGATGTAGTGACTGGTGAGGGTGTTGAGGAGAGCAGAGGTGACTGTTGCTGCTGGTGGGTGTAGTGACTGGTGAGGGTGTTGAGGAGAGCAGAGGTGACTGTTGCTGCTGGTGGGTGTAGTGACTGGTGAGGGTTGTTGGATATTTCCAACATCGAATACAGCATTGTTGTATTCTCATTACTTATTACTAACCATACTAAATATTGTAGTAAATAAAATTAACAACTCGTAGAATTCTCCTGTACTAATAATTCATCTGTGCATTAGGCTAGAATTCTCACGTCACCTGACGCCAGTATTGCGTCAGATTTCTTTACAGTAAAACACATTATATTCAATTTGTGTGAGAATTAAATACGATTCTCCATAATTAAAGCATTCTGTATGACAACTGATTGCAGACGAATTGTTCTCTAACTAAAAGCCGAATAGAGCGTTAGAATCATAGCGTCTACCTCACGATAGTGTTAACGTCATCAATGAATGCCATGGGGAGACATTAATTCCTCTCCCTTATATATTTACTATTCTTAAATAGTTAAATAATAATATTTCGTTCCTCTAAATAATAAACCCGTCCAGTCTTTAGAGTTTCAAGCGCGAATGCGAGAAATATTAATGTTCAAGACAATAATTTGTGTTATGAACGTCGACTCGGCGTGGGTTGGAGGGACGCCATCCCCTTCAGTCGGTCGGTACGCGGACACGTGCAGAGCCGGAAGGAGGCAAAACTGTGCTTACCGTACTCATAAACGACGCCATTGCCCAGAAAATCGGGCAGGTGTTATTCATTCTCAGATGAAAGCCGCCACTGTGAGGCGTGAACGACCTTGCAGATAATATCTTCAACTAGTGCTGGTGTTAAATGAGGGACCCCTAGACTTGGTTCCTGACGACACGTGATCAGCCAGCTTGAAACGCATCAATCCAGGATAGGTTCACCGGAGCCTGGGATGCGAAATTACGGCAATCTTAATACTTATACAGTGCCCACAGCTAAGTACCCTTTATTTGATGCATCATTTACAGGTTTAATAATAGCGGGGTGATTGTTCGTCACGCGGCGAGATAACACCTAATAACAGGTGATTAGAATTCCATCTGTAGATATTAATAATCTTGAATATGAATTGAGTAGTTAAATCAATTGCTACTGGTAGTTATTTATCTTGCAGCTCGAGAGACGAATTCCTCATGCTGTCTTCTCCATGTTAACAGTGCCATTCGTCAGTGTACCAGACTTGGAGATTAAGAGGACTTCCAGGGTTATCTAAAGGAACCTACTACAAGCTAAGGCTTATTTCTTTTTTTCCATATTCTTGCAATTTTGATACATTCAGAATGTTTAATATTAATGTGTGATTTACTGTAACTCATTACTATGCTCATATTCATGTTCTTCTTTGTATGAATAATATTATATTCAGCATTATTTATAGGATTAGATTATTATTAATTGAATTAGTGAACGAACCACACTGATTCCTGAACGTACTGACCTCCAGTAATAACCCCCCAATGTAGGTGTTTGAGGTTTGGTTTTAATAATACAGCCCATTAATTATTCTTATGATCATACTTTCTAGTCATATCCATAGTCACTGGTTTTCTCTAGAATTTTATCTAATGATCTGAAATTCTCAGTTTCCCTCTTTACTTTAAAAGCGGGTGGTCCTTCGTAATTTAATTTACTATTTTAATTATTAATTAATCAGAATCAAGCCCAAATATCCCACAAGGGTGTTGAGGAGGGCAGAGGTGACTGTTGCTGCTGGTGGGTGTAGTGACTGGTGAGGGTGTTGAGGAGAGCAGAGGTGACTGTTGCTGCTGGTGGGTGTAGTGACTGGTGAGGGTGTTGAGGAGAGCAGAGGTGACTGTTGCTGCTGGTGGGTGTAGTGACTGGTGAGGGTGTTGAGGTGACTGTTATTGCTGGTGGGTGTAGTGACTGGTGAGGGTGTTGAGGAGAGCAGTGGTGACTGTCACTGCTGGTGGGTGTAGTGACTGGTGAGGGTGTTGAGGAGAGCAGAGCTAACTGTCGCTGCTGGTGGGTGTAGTGACTGGTGAAGGTGTTGAGGAGAGCAGAGGTGACTCACTGCTGGTGGGTGTAGTGACTGGTGAGGGTGTTGAGGAGAGCAGAGCTGACTGTCACTGCTGGTGGGTGTTGAGAGACGTGTACTCGTCAGTGAACAATAGAGAAGCGCTTGATAAAGTCTGGGCCTGGGTTCAAGGCTCGGTAAGGAACCTTAAACATTGGGTCTCACAGGTGGAGTGGGTAAGATTGGAGTTACAACGTAATGGACAAAGTGGGAAAAGTGTAAACCTCTAGATAGGATCGTGAGAGAGAAGAGGAGATCTCCAGGTACAAAGGTAAGTTAATTGAGGCTTTGAGGTTGGTACACAATAGAGCAGATAAATCCTTCAAGATACAGCGTAGGAAGAAATTGTTATGATTCTAAGATAAATGATAATTGTGTTTTACAGAGGACTATGAACAGCGTAGGGCAGGGATGGGCAGTCTTTGGCACGCGTGTCTGATGTGGCATCCCAGTTCCTTTTTTTCTGGGACTTGAAACCACGGCTCACTTTAAACAAATAAATATCAAGCGTCTTTGCTGAGTTGGTATATTTTAACATAATAAAATACACTTTTACTAAGTCGAGTGATATCAAAGACGAATACAAACATTGACAACTGTTTTAGTAATAATATGAAATAATAAAATTAAACACACCTGGCCTATCCAAGCCATGTATCTCCGCGATATACTGTCGTTCAGGGTTTGTACCCGTTCAGTTGTTGCGTCGTTTGTATCGTTACGTTCAAAGTGATTAGACATCGTGTGTCTCCTTAACCATCATTATAGGTACCTTTACACGTGTACTCATTTATGGTTTACTCTCCTATGAACCAGTTTCATAGGACATTTGCAGTTGTATGCACAGAGTTATTATGATGAGATTTACTGAGTTGTATAATTTTTAAGCATTTCTCATAGGGAATTAATAATTAATTAAGGAATATCTTTAATTTATTTTTCATTATGCTTTAGCCAAGTAAAATTGGAAATGAGACTGTTCACTGTAATATACAAAAAAGCTTTAGAAAAACTTTGCCTGATGGATGATTTAAAAACCAAAAATAAAAAAATCTAAATTATTGCTTACTCCTCTACTGATTTTAAAAATTGCAACTATAAATTGTGAGGCTGTAAATTTCAGCGAGAATCCCCCTTAAGGACTAATACAACATATCCACACTATCAACAGCGTAGAGCGACGTTTAAGTCAAAATTCCGTTACTAAATTTTACATTTCATTTAATCTGAAATGTCTTACAGTATTCACTAACAAATCACATTAACGTGATGAATCAGTGAAAAGATAAATAGAAGCCATTATGATGATTCACACCTGCACACTGCCCTGGAAACACAAACCGAAACTGTCTCTATTTCCCGCTTGTTACAACTTGTAATAAAGTTGTTACATCTTGGCTTAACGTGTTTATGACGTATTAGAACGTTGTTACAACTTGCTATGTTGAGATTTGTTTTTCTCTGACAGTTAACAAAAGAATTAATTCCTAATAATGTTACGTTAATGGTAACTACCTGACAAGAGAGGCAGACCTTAAACAGCAAGAGCTGCCATTGGCAGATATTTAATCTTAAAGCCTAAGATTATAAGACAGCGGGAGCAAACCGCCAGGCGAAACCACACGGGTAACACCTGTCACTTAGGTCGCTGGCTCCTCCTAGTTGACAACTAATAAAGGGTAGCCAACGGATTCTCACTTCACGGGAGACATCTCCCGTCACGCAGGGTGCATTCGCACCTCCACTGATCTCCAGTATCAGCTCTTGATACTGGTAATGGCTCAAAAGGGGCCACCACTTACGGGCTATTCATGCCCGTGTCACCTTTTGGGTGGCTTAATCTTCATCAATCGATTCTCACTTCTTATTTATAGAAGTGTGGTGCTGTGCAATGGACTCGAGCTTTAGATACAGACTTGATATGAACATAAGAAGGCAAAGCGTTTACCCAAGTGTTTCCTAAATCTAAACTTATCCAATTTATACCCATTGTTTCGTGTTCTGTCTTGTGTTGATACTTTTAATTCCCTATTAATATCCCCTTTGTTATGTCCATTCACCCACTTGTAAACCTCTATCATGTCACCCCTAACTCTTCGCCTTTCCAGTGAATGCAACTTAAGCTTTGTTAATCTTTCTTCATATGAAAGATTTCTAATTTGGGGAATTAACTTAGTCATCCTACGCTGGACACGTTCAAGTGAATTTATATTCATTCTATAATATGGCGCCCAAAACTGAACTGCATAATCTAAATGGGGCCTAACTAGAGCAAGATATAGCTTGAGAACCACACCAGGTGTCTTGTTACTAACGCTGCGATTAATAAATCCAAGTGTCCGATTTGCCTTATTACGAACATTTATGCATTGATCCTTTTGTTTTAAATTCTTACTAATCATAACTCCCAGATCCCTTTCGCAATACTACTTCACAATCTCAACACCATCTAGCTCGTATCTTGTAACTCTATCATCATTACCTAACCTCAGAACTTTACATTTATCAGCATTAAACTGCATCTGCCAATCCTTTGACCATTTCAAAACCCTATCTAGATCAACTTGAAGTGATAGTGAGTCCTCCTCCGAATTAATTTCCCTACCGATTTTCGTATCATCGGCAAATTTGCAAATGTTGCTACTCAAACCTGAATCTAAATCATTTATATATATTATAAACAACAGAGGTCCCAGGACAGAGCCTTGAGGCACTCCACTTACAACATTTTCCCACTCTGACTTGATTCCATTTATACTAACTCTGTTTCCTTTGGTATAGCCATGCCCTAATCCAGCTTAATATAGCACCCCCAATACCATGAGACTCTATCTTTTTAATCAGTCTTTCATGTGGCACTGTATCAAAAGCTTTGCTAAAGTCAAGGTACACAACATCACAATCCTTACCACTATCAACTGCCTCAACTATGCTAGAATAAAAGGATAACAAATTTGTTAAATATGAACGGCCATTTATAAAACCATGTTGCGACTCAATTATTAATTTATGTTTTTCAAGATGAAGACGAATTTTATTTGCTATTATAGATTCGAGTAACTTTCCCACAATAGACGTTAGGCTAATTGGTCGATAGTTAGACGCAAGTGATCTATCTCCTTTCTTAAAAACTGGTATCACATTAGCAACTTTCCAAAACTCTGGCACTCTGCCTGACTCTATAGATTTATTAAATATGGTTGACAGTGGGTCACAAAGCTCCTCTTTGCATTCTTTAAGCACCCTGGCAAACACTTCATCCGGCCCTGGGGATTTGTTTGGTTTGAATTTTATTATTTGTTTAACAGAATTTTCTCCTTCAGGTCTATTCCATTCTATGCTAAATCTGATTTCTTTGTGATCACTGTTCTCTAGCTCACTCCCTATTTCGATGTCATTAATTTGTGTTTCCCTGTTAGTTAACACTAAATCTAAAATATTATTTTCCCGTGTTGGTTCCTTAATGTGTTGCGTAAGAAAGCAATCGTCAATTAATTCTAGAAAATCTTCTGCTTCACTATTCCCTATTTTGTTCAACCAGTTTATTCCACTAAAATTAAAGTCACCCATGACATAAATACTGTTAGATCTAGATGCTCTAGATATTTCATCCCATAGATGCTTTGCTTCCATTCTGTCTAAATTTGGTGGCCTATATATAACTCCTATTATAATATTATTAGCTTTTTCGTTTAATTCTATCCAAATAGTTTCTGTGTGTGGCTCAGTTTTGATTCCCTCTTTGAGACTACATTTCAAATTGTCCCTAACATATATGGCTACTCCAACCTCCTCGTCTAATATATCCATCTGTGTGAAATAGTTTAAATCCATTTATTTGATATTCAGCTAATAGTTCTCTATTTTCTACATTCATCCACGTTTCGGTAAGTGCAATAATATCTATCTTTTCTATGCAGACAAGAGCATTTAATTCGTTAATTTTATTTCTTAGACTTCTACTGTTCGTGTAATATACCCTAAGTGAATTGTTATTTTGAGGCCCTTCTCTTTCCCTGATCATTTTGCCAATTCCTTTCTCCCACAAACGCATACTTTTATTACCTCCTTCCTCCAAATCAATTCCCATACCTCTATCTACTAACAGTTTAAACCCAAACAAACACCTCTAACCACTTCTTCCAACGAGTTCGCAACAGCAACAACCCCAGCCCTCGATAGATGCACCCCATCACGAGCATACATTTCATTTCTTCCATAGAAGTGTTCCCAGTTGTCTATGAAAGATATTGCATTTGATTTGCAATATCTTTCCAGCCGGCAATTGACACAAAGTGCCCTCGACATCCATTCATTTCCCACTCCCTTTCTTGCAAGAATGCCACATATGATCGGGATTCCTCCCTTGCTCCTAACTAATTCAATGGCTGTCCTGAATCTCTGTATTAGTTCCTCACTCCTAACTCGCCCAACATCATTACCCCCTGCACTAATACATATAATGGGTTTGTTTCCATTTCCCATCATAATATCATTCATGTTTCCAACAATATCACCAATTCCAGCTCCCGGATAGCAAACCCTTAATCTGTTCCCCCTATCTCTGGCACACAACGTTCTGTCTAAATTCCTCACCTGGGAATCTCCCACAACCAAAATTCGCTTCGATTCTCCCTTTTCCTTTCGAGCAGTTTGAGGGACCTGTGCTTCAATGCTCCTCGTTGCTTTGCCTCCTCTTTGAACAACAGGTTCACCACAGCACTCGTCCTCTAATACGTCAAATGCATTAAAAGTCCTTAGGTGTAGGCTATTAGTTGTCGGTTTTGCCAAGGTCTTCTTAAGACCCCTGTCTTTCAAAACTTGCCAAGACGAGGTCTTCTTAATACTGGTCCCGTCAGTCCTTCTTAATGAGGTCCCGTCAACATTGGCCTCCTCCTTCGTTTCCTCCCGAAGTCTCAGCCGTCGTACCTCCTCCCGCAGGGAATCCATCTCTGCTCTCAGAGCTCCAACCAGACTCACCAAATCCTTCCATTATTGCAATAATAATGTTACTAGATAATTAGCAGATTATTATTAGCTTATTCTTGTGTTGATATTTTTAATACCCTATTAATATCCCCCCTGTTATGTCCATTCATTCACTTGTAAACCTCTATCATGTCACCCCTAACTCTTCACCTTTCCAGTGAATGCAACTTAAGTTTTGTTAATCTTTCTTCATATGAAAGATTTCTAATTTGGGGAATTAACTTAGTCATCCTACGTTGGACACGTTCAAGTGAATTTATATCCATTCTATAATACGGCGACCAAAACTGAACTGCATAATCTAAATGGGGCCTAACCAGAGCAAGATATAGCTTAAGAACCACACCAGGTGTCTTGTTACTAACGCTTTGATTAATAAATCCCAGTGTCCTATTCGCCTTATTACGAACATTCATGCATTGATCCTTTTGTTTTAAATTCTTACTAATCATAACTCCCAGATCCCTTTCGCAATCCGACTTCGCAATCTCAACACCATTTAGCTCGTATCTTGTAACTCTATCATCATTACCTAGCCTCAGAACTTTACATTTATCAGCATTAAACTGCATTTGCCAATCCTTTGACCATTCCAAAATCCTACCTAGATTATCTTGAAGTGATAGTGAGTCCTCCTCCGAATTAATTTCCCTACCGATTTTCGTATCATCAGCAAATTTGCAAATGTTGCTACTCAAACCTGAATCTAAATCATTTATATATATTATAAACAACAGAGGTCCCAGGACAGAGCCCTGAGGTACTCCACTAACAACATTATCCCACTCTGACTAAACCCCATTTATACTAACTCTGTTTCCTTTGGAATAGCCATGCCCTAATCCAAGTTAATATAGCACCCCCAATACCATGAGCTTCTTTTTTTTAATTAGTCTTTCATGTGGCACTGTATCAAAAGCTTTGCTTAAGTCAAGGTACACAACATCACAATCCTTACCACTATCAACTGCCTCAACTATGCTGGAATAAAAAGTTAGCAAATTTGTTAAACATGAACGGCCATTTGTAAAACCATGTTGTGACTCGTTTATTAATTTATGTTTTTCAAGATGGAGACGAATTGTATTTGCAATTATTGATTCAAGTAACTTTCCCACAATAGACGTTAGGCTAATTGGCCGATAGTTTGACGCAAGTGATCTATCTCCTTTCTTAAAAATTGGTACCACATTAGCTACCTTCCATGACTCTGGCACTCTGCCTGACTCTATTGATTTATTAAATATGGTAGACAGTTGCTCTGAAAGCTCCTCTTTGCATTCTTTAAGCACCCTGGCAAACACTTCATGGTGTTACTAATCATGGGAGACTTCAACCATGGAAAGATAGATTGGGGGAACAGAGACCCACATGGAGAGCTAAGCTGCTGGATGTGGCAACAAGAAACTTTCTAAGTCAACACGTCAAGGGACCGACAAGAACGAGAGGAGGGGATGAACCAGCCTTGCTTGATCTGATATATACCCTAAATGAGTCGGATATAAGGGAAGTTAAGTTGGAAGCCCCCCTTTGGAATGAGTGATCATAGTGTATTGGACAAGTATATGAGTGGGATTGGGTGGTTATAAATAGGAACTGCCTTGCATGGGCCAATAGGCCTTCTGCAGTTGCCTTTGTTCTTATGTTCTTATGTTCTTATTGAGCTTTGAGTACCTGCTTAACCTAGGAATTATCACCCCCAAAAAAGAACTGGGAAACAAAGGGCTGGCGTACCGAAAGGGAAACTATGAGGAGATGAATAAATTCCTATGGGATATACATTGGGACACAGAACTTGGAACCAAGTCCGTACAAGACATGATGGACTATGTCACCCAAAAATGTTAGGAGGCTGTAAGCAGGTTTGTCCCATCCCAACAGGAAAAAACAGAGAAGCAAAGGAAGAATCCGTGGTTTAATAGGGAATGTATGAAAGCAAAGAAGCTGAACAAAAGGGCATGGAGGAACTTCCGTAATAACAGAACACCAGGAAGTAGAGAGAGATACCAGAGAACCAGGAACGAGTATGTCAGTGTGAGAAGAGCAGCTGAGAAGGTATGAAAATGATATAACTAATAAAACTAAGACCGAACCAAAGCTACTACACAGTCACATCAGGAGGAAGACAACAGTGAAGGGACAGGTGATGAAACTTAGGGTGGGCGAGGACAGGTACACAGAGAATGACAAAGAGGTGTGTGAAGAACTCAACAAAAGGTTCCAGGAGGTCTTTACAATAGAACAGGGAGAAGTCACGGCGCTAGGAGAGGTGGCAGCAAACCACGTGACCTTGGAAAGGTTCGAAATTACAAGAGATGAGGTCAAGAAGCACCTATTGGAGCTGGATGTGAGAAAAGCTGTTGGGCCGGATGGAATTTCACTATGGGTATTGAAAGAGTGTGCAGGAGCACTTTTCTTGCCACTCTCCATAGTGTATAGTAGGTCAATGGAAACGGGAGACCTACCAGAAGTATGGAAAACTGCTAATTTAGTACCAATATTTAAAAAGGGTGACAGACAAGAGGCACTGAACTACAGGCCAGTGTCCTTAACTTGTATACCATGCAAGGTGATGGAGAAGATTGTGAGTAAAAACCTAGTAACACATCTGGAGAGAAGAGACTTCGTGACAACCCATCAACATGGGTTCAGGGAGGGTAAATCTTGCCTTACAGGCTTGATAGAATTCTATGATCAGGTGACAAAGATTAAGCAAGAAAGAGAAGGATGGGCGGACTGCATTTTTTTGGACTGTCGGAAAGCCTTTGACACAGTACTCCATAAAAGCTTGATGCATAAGCTGGAGAAACAGGCAGGAGTAACTGGTAGGGCGCTCCAGTGGATAAGGGAGTACCTAAGCAATAGGAAGCAGAGAGTTATAGTGAGGGGTGAGACCTCAGAATGGCGTGAAGTCACCAGTGGAGTCCCACAGGGCTCTGTGCTTGGACCTATCCTGTTTCTGATATACGTAAATGATCTCCCAGAGGGTATAGACTCATTCCTCTCAATGTTTGCTGACGACGCCAAAATTATGAGAAGGATTAAGACAGAAGAGGACAGCTTGAGGCTTCAAGAAGACCTGGACAAGCTGCAGGAATGGTCGAACAAATGGATGTTAGAGTTTAACCCAAGCAAATGTAATGTAATGAAGATAGGGGTAGGAAGCAGGAGATCAGATACAAGGTATCACTTGGGAGATGAAATACTTCAAGAGTCAGAGAGAGAGAGAAAGACCTGGGGGTTGATATCACACCAGACCTGTCCCCTGAAGCTCGTATCAAGAGGATAACATCAGCAGCATATGCCAGGTTGGCTAACATAAGAACGGCCTTTAGAAACCTATGTAAGGAATCTTTCAGAACATTATATACCACATATGTCAGACCAATCCTGGAGTATGCGGCTCCAGCATGGAGTCCATATCTAGTCAAGCATAAGAGTAAACTGGAAAAGGTTCAAAGGTTTGCCACCAGACTAGTACCCGAGCTGAGAGGTATGAGCTACGAGGAGAGACTACGGGAATTGAACCTCACTTCGTTGGAAGACAGAAGAGTTAGGAGGGACATGATCACTACATTAAAGATTCTCAAGGGAATTGACAGGGTTGATAAAGACAGGCTATTTAACACAAGGGGCACACGCAATAGGGGACACAGGTGGAAACTGAGTGCCCAAATGAGTCACAGAGATATTAGAAAGAACTTTTTTAGTGTCAGAGTGGTTGACAAATGGAATGCATTAGGAAGCAATGTGGTGGAGGCTGACTCCATACACAGTTTCAAGTGTAGATATGATAGAGCCCAATAGGCTCAGGAACCTGTACACCTGTTGATTGACGGTTGAGAGGCGGGACCAAAGAGCCAGAGCTCAACCCCCGCAAGCATAACTAGGTGAGTACATGCACGTGCGACAACCTCACTCCCACTGCTGCTGCTGGATAATGTCGTAGGCGTCCTCACTTCGTACACGGGGTCGGTTGGAACACGGGGTTCTAGACCACCGGGATAGCTCCCCACACAGAGACCAGGTGGTGCAGACACGCCGACTTAAGGCAGCCAGGAGTGCGTGCAAAACAGATCACACAGACACAGCTGGAGTGCGGTACCACGTCCATCCACTTGACACGGTACCCTAGGAGACGACGGTACACGGTGTTACACATCATGACGGTATACGAGACAGTCCTTCACTGTTCACTGCTAATTCCTCGGAATTATGAATTTAAGGTTTCTCTCATAACACTGAAGCCTTCTGTAGCTCGTCTCACTGCAGTACCTTCCAGCTAAGATACGACAGACGGCAGATGTCACTAACACACGACGATAACAGCCTCACTCAGTCCAGTTGCTCTGAGATGGCGTCTCACGATCACACGGCTTAGATGACAAAGTTCACACTGCTAAATCGTTGAATACACCTTTTCGCGATACCGGATTCTTACGTACAGCACTCGGAAAGAGAGCAAGACGATGAGCGTGACTTTAGTAACGCTGCAGGTGGTATTTCCCGGTGCAACCCGTTCTCGCACTTTCGTATAGTCAATATTGACTTATTAAATACGTGCATATGGGACATACTAAACATACTAGTTTACCTTGAAAAGCTTCATAGAAAACACCGACCTTACCTAACCTTCTTAGTATGTTAAGATATGCATCTTATTGCTTCGTAATTACAATTATTACTTAACCTATTATAGGTATAGGTTAAGTAATAATTGTAATTACGAAGCAATAAGATGCTTATCTTAACATACTAAGATGGTTAGGTAAGGTCGGTGTTTTCTATGAAGCTTTTCAAGGTAAATTAGTATGTTTAGTATGTCACATATGCACATATTTAATAAGTCAATATTGACTGTAAGAAAGTGCAAGAACGGGTTGCCCGGTGCTTGGCCTTAGCACGAGAAAGTACTCCCTGCTCTAGCAACTTTCTGGGTAAGAATAATTTTGCGACCAAGACGGCCTAGGGATACCATGCGGTACCCCTCAGCATCTTGACCAAACACGGTTCAGCATTCCTGAGGCCTAAGCGCCTTGGCCAATGGCATACCTGCCTCACGACGTTGCCCCCTCTCTCACGAGGTGGACATGTGATGGGAGGGGGGGGGGGGGTGTAGTCTACAGCAGTTAACCCCCGAAAGCTCCCTCTCTATACTTGACTTGTACAAAAATTTCCCTGAAATCAACTCCCTCCTGTAATTTCCTTCACAGACCTGATACAGCGATCAGAATGACGTCAATGACTACCAAATGTCACTGGCTGTCTAACGACACCCAACACAACTGTGGAAAAGTTATATTCAGAAAGTTGAATCACGGTGCACATCACTGGTGTACTATGCAATTTCGTACTTCATCCAGTGCACGAGAGAGCAGGAAAAATCTGTTTCCTGACATCAACCTCCTACTAAGGGTTTATTTCACTGGAAGCGAAATACACCCCACCATTTTACCAGCTCGAGGGTGCACTGTGCACGAGCTGTCACACGAGCAACCTGTCTTCTTAAAATGAACGTCGCTTTTGGCTGTTTACCCGTATGTCCAAATATGGACGAAATTTGAAAATGAAAAAGAAATTAAAATTTGGGATTTTTTTTTTCAACAACAGTAAGTTATGGGTACTCTGATAGGTTAGGTGGGCAGGAAATTCTCATGAAGTTTCAAAACGGTATGAAAAACATTAATGGAAAGTTTCCTCTTCTAAGCTTGCCGAGTAAGCCGGACGACTCAAACAGAAAACGGAACAGTACGTCACTTTTGTGAGTCGATTTCATTTCAAATTACGTCCAAATTTGGCCATAGCGCACATACGAGCCAAAAGTGACGTTATTTTTAAGAGGACAGGTTGCTTTGACGGCTCATTTCCGGCTGGGTGGTAGTGGGTGGAAACTCCGTTTTCTATGGGTCGTCGCTCTGAGAGACTTGGGGTTGACTCCTCAGGTTTGTCCTGGGTAGTATTACTTGACTTTGGCACAGAGTGGTGCTCGGCTCCAGGGCCACGCTCTAGCCAGCTCGACGCCTCGAAGCTAGGCTGGACCCCAAGCTCTGCAACTCCGGCTTCAGTCTGTGTCAAACCGGACACACTAGCAACACTTTGGGATGGACTACCCGGAGAGGCACTATCTTCACTCTCCTCCGACCTTGATGACGCATCATCACATTCCTCATAACGTTTTAACATGTTAACATGGTACTTCTTATTGACCCCCTTACGCATACGACGTACGTCAATGAGTGACTGCACTCATTGATGGTGAAGGGTCCCTACGACTGTAGCAGTCGAAGGGACACGTTATTCTTGTTCCTGCTTATAGGGAGAAGTATGAGTACTTTATCTCCCACTTTAAACTTCCTCTCCCTGGCCTTCTGATAGTACCTGCTCTTCTGGTACTCTTTGGCCTTGGCGAGTTCCTCCCTGGCCAACTTACACGTCTCTTCTAGACGGTTCCTCAAATCTATGATGTACTCATACGTCGTCTTTGTGTCTGGGGTACAGTCTTCCTCCTCCCATAGATTCTTCAATACATGCAGCGGTCCCTTTACCGTGCGACCATACAGGAGCTCGAAAGGAGAGAACCGGGTACTTGCCTGAGGTTTGCCCTGTAGGCAAACAGTACCGGGTTAATGTACCTTGGCCACTCCTTGGGTTGCTCTATACACATCTTACTGAGCATTCTCTTTAGGGTACCATTAAACCGTTCCACCAACCCATTTCCCATAGCATGATAAGGTGTGGTGAATGATGACTGCAACATGAGTAGTCTAGCTACTTCCGCCATCATCTCACTGGTGAACTGTGCCCCCCTGTCGCTGTGTATCTTCTCAGGTATACCGAGGCGACTGAAGAACCTAACCAATGCTTCCGCCACTGTGACAGTCTCGAAATTCTTCAAAGGTGCCGCCTCTGGATACCGAGTAGCATGATCTACCATAGTCAGGATATATCTGCTGCCGTCTGATACCCTCGGCTCAATTGGCCCAATTATATCTACACTGACCATCTTAAATGGTTGATCGATGATGGAGAAAGGCTGCAGCTACCCTGGCTGCACCTTACCTCTGTCAGCGGTGCGTTGACAGGTGTCACACGACCGAGTATAATGCTGTATGTCCCCAGTCATCCCTGGCCAATAGAACGTTGACTGAATTCGTTCACTGGTCTTAGCATGTCCCATGTGGCCCCCAATTACTCCCTCATGACCGAGAGTAAACACAGCTAGGCGGTGCTCTTTGGGGACCAGTAATTGTTCCCAAGTGTCCTGGGGTGTTTCCACCCTGCGCACTAGCTTACCCTTAACCTCCAAGTACTTATACTTGCGCTTATTCACCGTGAAGACCTTGCCCTCTGCGGCATGCTCTCTCATTTTCCTGAGTGTGGGGCCTTTCCTTTGGGCCTCCTGGAACTCTTTAGCGCTTACTCCTTTCAAAGAATGTAGTTTCAGCGGCTTGACCACTTTGGTGGGTTGCGCACTCATTGCGCGTGTGGTCACCGCGGCTACTAAAGCCTTGTTCCCCCTGGGAGCAGCAGTGACACCTACAGTCACCAGGGGTCTTCCCCCTCTCCTCTTATCTACCTCCGAGGCGGTGACCCTTGCCCACCCCCGGGGTGCAGGACCTGGCTGGATCAGCTGATCGAGCCCCCACCCACCTCCTTGGGTTTCTTCCCGTTTTCTGTTGGCGGAAAGGGGCAGGCTTTCCCCGTTTTCCTTGCGCCTGCTGCTGTTCTTTAGCCGGGGAGGTGGCCATGGCTTGGCTACCAGCTGACTGGCGCGTGACGTCACCTCCAGCTGGTGTGGGTCCCGTTTTCTGTGAGTCACTTCCACAGGACCGACTCTTACTGCTTGACGCTCCAGTAAGACACAAATCCGCGACACGAATCTTCTCAATATTTCTTACGTTTTTCTTCACTGTCGATGGTAATTGAAAAATTAACTCTCAAATTTATTTTTTACATTTATATTTTTGATCTGATTCCTAAAAGCATTTCGTAAGGCTTCTTACATTTTTAAAGACTTGGTTTACACATAACATACATCATGCTTTTATTTGTTTTGGGAGAGGTGATGTGACACAAAATTTTGGGTGAGGTGACAGAACACGAAACAATGGGTATAAACATAAGAATGGAAGTAAATACAGAAGGCCTATTGGCCCATACTTTCTCTTGCTGCTTCTATGTTGGTTCAGGGTCTTGAAATGGGTAGAATATAGTTATGTGTTAATTGGTTGCTGATTGCTGGTGATGACTTTTTGATGTGTAGTGCCTTGCTGATGTCGAGTCTCCTGCTATCGCTGTATCTATCGATGATTTCTGTGTTGCTTGTTAAGATTTCTCTGGTGATGGTCTGGTTGTGAGAAAAGATTATATGTTCCCTGATGGAGCCCTGTTGATTGTGCATTGTTAATTGCCTAGAAAGAGACGTTGTTGTCTTGCCTATATACTGTGTTCTTTGGGCCTTACAGTCCCCAAGAGGGCATGTGAAGGCATAGACGACATTGGTCTCTTTTAAAGCGTTCTGCTTTGTGTCTGGAGAGTTTCTCATGAATAGGTTGGCCTTTTCTTTTTTTTGTTTTTGAAGTAAATTATCAATTGTATTTTCTGATTTTTGTCTGTAGGGATAACGTTCCTATTAATAAAAATTTTCAGGACACTTTCCTCCGTTTTATGAGACGTGGAAAAGAAATTCCTGTAAAACAGTCCAATAAGGGGTACAAGTGTTGTGTTAGTTGACTCTCAGAGGTTGCATGGCGTTTCACCTTTCTTTTTATGACTCTTCAACATAACCGCCATGAAACCTCTAAAGAGTCAACTAACATAACACTTGTATCCCCTATTAGACTGTTTTACCGGAACTCCTGTTCGATTTACCTTCTTTCTTCTTCTTCTTCATTGTGATAGCTGCCCATCCTTCTAGGGATGGGCAGTGGATTTAACCATATGAACAAATCTAAATTATTTTCAAGAAGGAAAACTGAGCTCTTGCCATTAAAATCATACAAGGAGAACCTTCACGACCAGGGGTTAAGGCAGGTATATATGTTAACATAGTTGACCTCGGGGGGGGTCAATATCCTGGTTTAACAAGGGTGCAAATTATTACGAGACGTACACATAACTTGTAAGATCAATGGTCCAATTAGACATGTAGTGTGGAGTTACAGCCTCGCCACGGGCGGCTGACCATTGTAACACTGTCATTACCCTTCAGGTTTAGGAGTTTGGCTGGATACCAATATTGGGTGTTAGTCTGTGTCATATATTGTTCTGCTCTGCCGACACCTCTACCCCCTTCTTTACGGCTGCCTCCACACTCTTAACCTTTAACACACGCACACACACACACACACGAATATATATATATATATATATATATATATATATATATATATATATATATATATATATATATATATATATATATATATATATTGTGACGGTAACGCGTTGGTGTTCGGCTGTTTAAGGCTAGGGGTATGGCCTCGTCACATAGTTATAAAAAAAAAAAATAGAAAAAACTGGAACTTCGTCTGTGGTAAGGTAAGGAGAAGACACACAAAACACAAGTAAACTTTAACAATGAAATTTTAATTACGTTAAATAAATCAAAACATGAAAAAATGGACAAACAAATTCGTATAATAAAATCAATCAATCAAAATAATAAGAATAATTAAATGACACAATGAAAAGTTACGTTAAGACAAAATAACAAGAAGTGCAATACAAAAATAAAGGTAAGGTGCTGGAATATTGGCTTTAAGCTACCACCTCTCTCAGTATACGCTAACGTCTAGCCGGGAGGAGTGGTAACTGCGAAAGCACAGAATATTCTGAGGTCTGAGGTCGTGGCGACCCCAGACATCAAGTAGTATGGGGGGGTGGAGTGCAGTTGCAGCCCGGCTGGCGACCAATCAGCGGAGCCGGTAGCGATCAACAGGTAGTTTGGCGGTTTGAGTCTGAACAGGTGTCCCCGGCTGCATACGTTTTGCGCTCTGGCAAACCGGAGATGATGTTGTCGTTGTTGGACATTTCTTCCCTAGTAGTTTTATATAATTTCAACGACGTAATTGTGGAGGGAAGAGCAGGCTCAATCTCTTGAAGGAGATTATTGTCACAACTCTCCCCCGAAGCCTGCGGTTCTGGAAGAAGTACGTCGTTATGTGGTGGAGTAATGGATGGAGTCGCTTCGACTTCATAAACTCTGGAGAGGGCATCGGCTATGGTGTTTTCAGAACCCTTGATATAGCGGATCTCCAGGTTGAAGTCTTGTAAATACAGAGCCCATCGTAGAAGACACTGGTTGGAGAATTGGGCTTGATGTAGGAAGCGGAGAGGGTTGTGGTCTGAGAAGATGGTGGTAGACCTGGCGCCTTGTAGGTACGGAGCGAAGTGTTGGAGGTTCAGGACGATGGATAGTAGCTCCTTTTCAATAGTGCTGTAGTTCCTCTGGTGTGGTTTCAGTTTGTAGCTGTAGTAGCTGACAGGTAGAACCTCCTCGCCTCGTTGTTGCATCAGGACACCACCAACGCCGGTACCACTGGCGTCGACATGAAGGACGAAAGGCTTGGTGATATCTGGAGAGGCGAGAATGGGGTTAGAACGGAGGAGGAATTTGAGTTGTTCGAAAGCAACGGTTTGCTGTATGGTCCAATTATACCGTTGCTTGGGACTGGTTAATAGAATCAGAGGTGTGGCGACTGTACTGAAATTCCTCACAAACCTACGGTAGTAAAAGGCAAGACCAAGGAAGTGCAGGAGCTGCTTCCTGGTGGTAGGCTGTGGATACTGTTGGATGGCTTGAGTGTGTGAGTCTAACGGAGCTATGCTGCCACTCCCAATAACATGACCCAGATAACGCACTTTACCTTTCGCGAAAGTGGACTTGCCCAGGTTGATGGTGAGGCCGGCTGTCAGGAGCTTGGAGAACAGACGTCGCAGCTGGAGCAGATGTTCACTCCAGGTGTTGGAGGCTACGACGATATCGTCCAGGTAGGCGTATGTGTTATCCAAGCCCTGGATGACATGGTTGACAGCTCTTTGAAAGGTGGCCGGGGCATTACATAGTCCGAAAGGAAGGCGTTCATATCTGAAAAGTCCAAAAGGAGTGATGAAGGCAGATATCTCTTTAGCGCACTCCGTTAGACACACTTGATAGTACCCCTTAAGCAAGTCCACTTGGGACAAGTACTGGGCACTACCAATGGCATCAAGGATGTCATCTATCCTTGGCAAGGGGTAAGCATCCTTGACAGTGACAGAGTTCAGTTTACGATAGTCAGTGCATAACCGCACCTTACCTTGGGGTTTGGGCACCAAGATACAAGGTGAGGCCCAGGGGGACTCACAAGGTTTAGCCAGTCCATGGTCCAAGAGGTACTGCACCTCAGCACGCATGACTTCCTTCTTGCTCGGGCTGATTCGGTAGAAGGGTTGACGAATCGGCCGGGTGTCGGGGAGCAGTTGGATGTCGTGCTGGGTAACATTACACTCTTGGGGATCATCTCGGAACAACTCTTGATGTCCTCTGAAGATCTTGACAAGAGGTGCACTATGATCATCCTGAAAGTATTTGGGAAGATCATTAAGGATTTCGGAATTAGAAAGCGCTGACTCCTTGTCAGTGTTTTCGGGAGGAGAAGCTGGGAAGGTCTCACTGTGGATGTAGGGTTCTGTGAAGGTAGAATAGTTAGTCAGGACAGTGGGAGGAGTACCATTATATTGCTTCAGGAGGTTGACGTGGCACAGCTGGGTCTTCCGCCGCCTATCTGGAGTCTCTATTACATAGTTGTTATTATTCCTGCACTCTTTGACGCGGTAGGGTCCTGAAAATCTGTTTTGTAAAGGTGAACCTGGGATAGGGAAATAGGCAAGGACGAAGTCTCCCGGCTTGAATTTTCTTACTTTGCTGGTCTGGTCGTAATGAGTCTTCATTCTCACCTGGGCTTTCAATAAATTATCATGGGCAAAACGGTGGACTCTCTCTAGAATGTGTTGAAGGTTTTGAAGAAACTGGGGCAAATTCTGATGCTCACTGAAGGTGGCATCTCTGAGAGAGTCTTTGAAAGCCTTAAGGGGAGTACGGCACTTACGGCCGTAGAGCATCTCATAAGGAGATACTCCTAGGGACTCATTGGGGAGACTTCTGAAAATACACATTATAAGGTCAATCTGCTTATCCCAATCCTTCGAGGTTTCACTACAAAACTTTTTCAAGAGTGCTTTGATAGTCTGATGACTACGTTCAAGAGAACCCTGTGAAGCAGGATGATAGGGGCTGGACAATACCTGTTTGATGTTGAACTCCTCCAGTGTCCTTTTGAAGAGATCACTGGTGAAGTTGGTACCACAGTCGCTTTGAATCTCCCTGGGAAATCCGTATTGAGTGAAGATCTTCAATAGATGTTTTATAACCGTAGCAGCCGTGATGTTCTTCACTGGAACTGCTATGGGAAATCTGGTGGTAGGACACAGGATGGTTAGGATGTAGGCGTTACCTGAACTGGTCCGAGGTAAAGGACCAACACAGTCTATTATGAGTCTGTGGAAAGGTTCCGCAGGCACCTGTATGGGAATCAGTGGCGCTCTGGGAATGGAGATGTTCGGTTTGCCTGCCATCTGACATGTATGACACTGTTTTACGTACTGTTTGACGTTATTTACCATACCTGGCCAGTAGTAGTCTTGACGAATCCCATGGTAAGTCTTGTTGAAGCCGTAGTGGGAGAATGCTCTGTGGGCCAGGTGTAGAATAGTGGGCCGCAGGCTGGTAGGAATCACAAGTTGTTCGATGTTGGCCCAATCGTCCTCCTCCTTCAGTTTACTGGGTCTATATCTGCGGTAGAGTAAGTCGTTCTCTAGGAAGAACCCAGGAATACTGTCGGGTTGAGTCTCAGCCTGGAAAAACAATGGTGTTAAAGTAAGATCTTCCCTCTGCAACTTACGGAACTCCAACTTGGTCAGATGCGGGGGGAGTTTCTGAGGGTCTTGAGGGACAGCGGTAGCAGTAGAGTCAGCTGGCTGTGGACGTGCGGCTTGTGCACGGGTGGTCACGAGAACCAGAGGAGAAACTTCATCACTCTCTTGAACCTCTGCTGGAACATACTCTAGAATAGGGTTTAGTGGCACAGAGTTACACACCTGGGGTTTGTCCATGACGATCAGGTTGGTCGGTTGCAGGTCTTCTGCCAAGTCGTTGCCTAGGAGAAGTTGCACTCCAGGCATGGGAAAAGGCTTTTCCCTGACGGCGACTTGGACTTCCCCGTTCACGTAGGGACAATCCAGGTGGACTCTGGCGAGAGGGTATGGAGTGGTAGCAGTGAGGTCAGTGATGAAGACAGTTTCTCCGGTGTAGGTGATGTTGGGCACAGCCGACTTCAAGATGATCGATTGTAGAGCCGCTGTGTCCCTCAAGATCTTCAATTTGAAACGTCCCTCCGGATTTGAACCGTTGGCAGAGACAGTTCCAGTATACAGGTGGTTACTGAAAAGAGAAAGATCATTAACCTCAACACCAACATTCATCACAGGCTTACCGGACTTAGGAGGAGTGGGTTTGGGTCTTTGTTGGTCAGTGATTCCCTTGTATTGAGACTTACCACACTTGTCTATGGTATGTCCATAGAGTCTACAATACTTGCAGTACAGTTGTGAACCAGCTTGATCGGGGCTCACCTTCTCGTAACTGTACCACGACTTCTTACTGGAGGATGGTTCGGGTGTCAGCCGGTGGATGAGGCTGTAAGTGTCAGCCGACTTAGCACACTTCAGGTAGTCGGTTTCTTCTTTATCTGCTAAGTAGAGGCGGACAGGAGGCGGCACACGTCTCAAGAATTCTTCAACAAGCATCAGGTTGACGAGTTCTGTAAAAGTAGAGACATGTGCTGCTTCCAGCCATTTCATGAAATACCTCCGTTTCGTGTTAGCAAACTCAAGGAAGGTAGTGGTACTTGCCTTCAGGTGGTCACGGAATTTCCTTCTATAACTTTCGGTGGAAAGTAGGTAGGCGTCCAACACTGCTTGTTTCAGAGTCTGGTAGTCATTCTCAGATGCCAGAGTACTGAGTGTGACTGCCGCTCTACCTGTAAGATGGACTCTGAGAAGTGTGGCCCATTGGTCGACAGGCCAACTGAGTTGATTAGCAAGAGTTTCAAAGGTGGTGAAAAACACATCAACTTCTGCTTCTACAAAGGATGGCATTAACTTACTTGCATGTGATATATTAAAACTGACGGGAAGATTGGCAGTAGCTTGCTGGCGTTGAGTGAAGTGGGAAGTTTCCAAGGCGATTTCGCGTTGACGACACTCTAGAGCCAGAGTCGCTTGTTGCTTGTCATGTTCGCGTTGCATCTCCAACTCGCGTTGTTTGGTTTCAAGCTGTAAGCGTTCCCGCTCCTGGAGCGTTTCAAGCTGTACTCGTTCACGTTCACGGAGTAAGGCAATCTCACGTTCTTGTTCGTCTCTTCTCAAAGCGGCCTCGCGTTCTTGTTCGTCTCTTCTCAAAGCAGCTTCGCGTTCTTGTTCTTCCCTCCGTATGGCAGCTGTTCGTTCTTCAATCTTGGCCAGCTCTAGTTTGAGTTTCAGCGTTGCCAAATCAGATTTATCTGCAATATAGTAAGTTTCATGAGTTTCAGAGTCTATCTTACCTTGCTCTAAATAGTAATCCAGCAACAGGTTGTGTAGGTCATTTTTGTTGGCTTGGTAGGGAACTTCTAGTTGATACTCATGTGCAAGAGTTTGTAATTCAGTCTTCTTGGCACGACTTAAAGTCCCTATTTCACCTGCTGGATTTGCACGGAAAGCTTGGAGACGAAACATGGTGAAATTAGCAAATAAAGGTACACGAATATTCAATAGTGAATGTCAGAAACAGGACAACGTGGCAACTGGTACCTATCCTGTGAGATCTTTAACAATTAAAGTTAAGTAAAAGATGTTAAATGATTAAATTAAATCAAGGGCGCAGGAAATCTTGTACCCGGTACTCATGTAAGAGGATAAGGGCAAGAAAATCCTACTAACAAATGAAACAGAGTTTCGAAAACAAATGAAACAGTTAAATGCTTCAAAAGTAAAATTGGTAGTCCAAGGATGTAGGCATACCTTGCCAAGTCTCTATAGGACATAGAGCAAGTTTTTCCTACTGAATTTAATATGATACTTACAGAATTAGCGAACTTTTGTGCTCTGAAAAGTAAGCTAATTCCCTACCGTTGTATGTATCATCATCTCTGACTGACGTGTAGGGGTGCGAGGTGTCAACTGGTGACGAGAACTGCTGCTGAGGTCCCAATTCAGCAACTAAAGTTCGAGCTAGAGGAACTATGGCCCTCTTTGTCCTCCTACAGTCAGATTGCAGAAGATTGGGTACTCTTGACCCGGGGCAGACCACAGTACCAGGGTACCAATATGATGATCTGTCAAAATGAGAAATATTAAAGGGACATAGATGGTAAACACGAGTAATAACAAGGAGGGAGAGATGACCAATTAAGAGTATGACTGCGGCCTACAGTCACCACGTAATCCAAAGTTGTCTCACCCTCACCATATGTTACTCTCGTAATGCACAATACACCGCACCTTATAAAAAATGAAATTGAATATGAAAAATAGTAAAGCTACGTTAACAAAGTTAAATACGCTTACCATAAATTACCACTTGGCACCAGTACCTGAGTGAAGCTCCTAGGACAGGCCCCATATAACTTGTGACGGTAACGCGTTGGTGTTCGGTTGTTTAAGGCTAGGGGTATGGCCTCGTCACATAGTTATAAAAAAAAATAGAAAAACTGGAACTTCGTCTGTGGTAAGGTAAGGAGAAGACACACAAAACACAAGTAAACTTTAACAATGAAATTTTAATTACGTTAAATAAATCAAAACGTGAAAAAATGGACAAACAAATTCTTATAATAAAATCAATCAATCAAAATAATAAGAATAATTAAATGACACAATGAAAAGTTACGTTAAGACAAAATAACAAGAAGTGCAATACAAAAATAAAGGTAAGGTGCTGGAATATTGGCTTTAAGCTACCACCTCTCTCAGTATACGCTAACGTCTAGCCGGGAGGAGTGGTAACTGCGAAAGCACAGAATATTCTGAGGTCTGAGGTCGTGGCGACCCCAGACATCAAGTAGTATGGGGGGTGGAGTGCAGTTGCAGCCCGGCCGGCGACCAATCAGCGGAGCCGGTAGCGATCAACAGGTAGTTTGGCGGTTTGAGTCTGAACAGGTGTCCCCGGCTGCATACGTTTTGCGCTCTGGCAAACCGGAGATGTTGTTGTCATTGTTGGACATTTCTTCCCTAGTAGTTTTATATAATTTCAACGACGTAATTGTGGAGGGAAGAGCAGGCTCAATCTCTTGAAGGAGATTATTGTCACAATATATATATAAGGGATAAATGTGAGGTGAAACATAGAGGCTGCAGAAGGCTTATTGGCCCATACGAGGCATCTCCTATCTAAACACAAAGATTAATCCAGTGTAATTGGCCTGTTATGTTGGACATTGTCTTCTGTGTTGGCATCGATATGTTCTTGTCTTGTCCTTACTCTCATGGTGGGTAGAGTAAATTGTTCCGTGATTTGGGTGTTCATGGTAGGTCGCTCTATTCTTATGTGAATTGCCTCAAGAATTTGTAATCTTCTTGAATCTTGGGTTTTGTCTATTATGCAAGTATTCTTGTTCAACATTTCTCTTGTTAGAGTAATGTCAAGGGCTTGTCTCATGTGATTCCTAGGGGCACCAGATTGAAGATGGCATGTCAAACGCCTCGTCAGCTTGGTCGACGTCATACCTATGTACTTACATTGAAGGTTACATCCTTCGTGGGGGCAAGTGTACATGTATACAACGCTTGACTGCTGTAGAGGGTTCTCCGTCGGCTTCGGGCTGTTTTTGATAAGGAGTTCGGAAGTCTTCTTGGTTTTGTAGAATATTATCAGGTTTATGTTTTGGTTAGGAGTAGTGCTTTTTACTCCTTTACGGATTATTTCTTTCATTATTCTTTCCTCTTTTATATGTTCACTGTGCATGGTTGATTTGTAATATAATTTTATTGGGGGTGTTGTGGTTTCTGTTCTAGGTTCTGAATTATACCAACGGTCCAAGTGTCTTCTTATAGCAGCGTTTATTTCCGCGTTGCTATATCCGTTGTTCACCAATACCTGAGTTACTCTTTCAAACTCTCTACTCACGTTGATCCATTCAGAGCAGTGGGTAAGCGCTCGACGAATATAAGCATTGAGAACACTGGCTTTGTATCTTTTGGGGCACTCACTTCTACCGTTCAGGCATAATCCTATGCCTGAACCATAATCCATGCCATAATCCATATAGGATTATGCCTGAACGGTAGAAGTGAGTGCCCCCAAAGATACAAAGCCAGTGTTCTCAATGCTTATATTCGTCGAGCGCTTACCCACTGCTCTGAATGGAGCAACGTGAGTAGAGAGTTTGAAAGAGTAACTCAGGTATTGGTGAACAACGGATATAGCAACGCGGAAATAAACGCTGCTATAAGACTTGGACCGTTGGTATAATTCAGAACCTAGAACAGAAACCACAACACCCCCAATAAAATTATATTACAAATCAACCATGCACAGTGAACATATAAAAGAGGAAAGAATAATGAAAGAAATAATCCGTAAAGGAGTAAAAAGCACTACTCCTAACCAAAACATAAACCTGATAATATTCTACAAAACCAAGAAGACTTCCGAACTCCTTATCAAAAACAGCCCGAAGCCGACGGAGAACCCTCTACAGCAGTCAAGCGTTGTATACATGTACACTTGCCCCCACGAAGGATGTAACCTTCAATGTAAGTACATAGGTATGACGTCGACCAAGCTGACGAGGCGTTTGACATGCCATCTTCAATCTGGTGCCCCCTAGGAATCACATGAGACAAGCCCATGACATTACTCTAACAAGAGAAATGTTGAACAAGAATACTTGCATAATAGACAAAACCCAAGATTCAAGAAGATTACAAATTCTTGAGGCAATTCACATAAGAATAGAGCGACCTACCATGAACACCCAAATCACGGAACTATTTACTCTACCCACCATGAGAGTAAGGACAAGACAAGAACATATCGATGCCAACACAGAAGACAATGTCCAACATAACAGGCCAATTACACTGGATTAATCTTTGTGTTTAGATAGGAGATGCCTCGTATGGGCCAATAAGCCTTCTGCAGCCTCTATGTTTCACCTCACATTTATCCCTTATGTATCCCCCCCATGTTTTCACCTTCATTGTATTATTACCTGACCTAATGCGGGTATAAAATCAACTATATATGTGTATATATATGTGTATATATATATATATATATATATATATATATATACACATATATATATATATATATATATATATATATATATATATATATATATATATATATATATATATATATATATATATATATATAATGCACTGACTTGCTTAAACCATAAGTTTAAAGCATACAACTTTTAGACACACCCACCAGCAGAGTTGAACCCTGGCCATCAAGATGGCAGGTACACACCATACTCATAGCCCTAAAAGAGGAAGGAGTTCCGAGGTATTCAACCCCCAGCTAAACCCCCCCCCCCCCCCCCTCCAAGGCTAGAGACAGTGAGGGATCACTCACGTTTTTTGTCAAGCCCTGTTATATGGGAGAACAGTTTCTATGATTAATGCACTGACTTGCTTAAACCACAAGTTTGAAGTATAAAATGTTTAGACACATCACCCACTAGGAGACTAGAACCCTGGCCATCAAGATGGCAGGTGTGCACTTAAATCCACTACACCATACCCAGAGCCCTAAAAGAGGGAGTTCTTAGGTATTCAACCCCCAGATACCCTCCCCTTCCCCATCCAAGGCTAGAGACAGTGAGGGATCACTCACGTTTTTTTGTCAAGCTCTGTTATATGGGGGAAGTTGGTGTCCATGTTTAATGCACTGACTTGCTTAAACCACACGTTTGAAGTATACAACTTTTAGACACACCCACCAGGAGACTTGAACCCTGTCCATCAAGGTGGCAGGTACGCACTTAATATATGAAGGAAGATGTCGTGAACGACCAAGTAACAAGACTAAGAAAACAGTGGGCATATACAGAAAGTGACAAGGAATTCTGCGAGGCACTGAATGCCAGTTTCCATGAAGTGTTCACAACTGAGTCTTCTAACTCCCATTGTTAAAAGAGATTACCCTAGATGAAAGACTATCAGATATAGAGGGGACAGCAGAGGAGGTAACACTGGACATAACTAAAGCTGTTGGACCAGACAAAGTATCACCGTGGATACTAAAAGAGGCAGCACAGGCCCTCAGCGTGCCTCTGGCAATGATCTTTAATGAGTCACTTATGACAGGAGAGTTGCCCAGTTGCTGGAAGAAGGCAAATGTGGTACCAATTTTCAAGAAAGGTGATGGGGAGGAAGCACTTGACTACAGACCTGTATCATTGACAAGCATCCCCTGAAAAATACTTGAATTAATTAATAATAATTAGGACGCTTCACCACCAAACTTGCCCAGGAAAATGAGAGAGCATTTGCCTCCAGCACCTCCCTAATACTTTCTTAATGTGGAACAACTCTTAATAACTTCCGAAAAATTCTCCCAGCTTCAACTTCCACCAAACTGTTTCCTGGTGATGGCTAGTTGCTGAGGAGAGGGTTAGTAGCTGAGGAGAGGGTTAGTTGCTGAGGAGAGGGTTAGTTGCTGAGGAGAGGGCTATTTGCTGAGGGTTAGTTGTTGAGGAGAGGGTTAGTTGCTGAGGAGAGGGTTAGTTGCTGAGGAGAGGGTTAGTTGCTGAGGAGAGGGAATAGTTGCTGAGGAGAGGGGTTAGTTGCTGAGGAGAGGGGTTAGTTGCTGAGGAGAGGGGTTAGTTGCTGAGGAGAGGGGTTAGTTGCTGAGGAGAGGGGTTAGTTGCTGAGGAGAGGGTTAGTTGCTGAGGACAGGGCTAGTTGCTGAGGAGAGGGCTAGTTGCTGAGGAGAGGGCTAGTTGCTGAGGAGAGGGCTAGTAGCTGAGGAGAGGGCTAGTTGCTGAGGAGAGGGCTAGTTGCTGAGGAGAGGGCTAGTTGCTGAGGAGAGGGTTAGTTGCTGAGGACACGGCTAGTTGCTGAGGACACGGCTAGTTGCTGAGGAGAGGGTTAGTTGCTGAGGAGAGGACTAGGTGCTGAGGAGAGGGTTAGTTGATGAGGGGAGGGTTAGTTGCTGAGGAGAGGGACAGTTGCTGAGGAGAGGACAAGACACAAGAAGGTCAGAGCTGGGACCCCAGCCACAAGTACAGAGCTGGGACCAAGCTCTGTACCCAGGGAGGTACATTAATCTTAGCATCTTGTTGATGCTGAGTTGTCAGGAATAACAATGAACGAATATAGTTTATATAATACTCGAAGGAACATATATATAATGTCCCTATAAGACTTGAAGGCTCTAAAAGGGTGTAAGGGTTATCCTGCTGACCTGAACTTTTCACCACAGCTTTTCACAGACTGATCTGTTCCTTGGAGCCTAATTCCATTACCTCCAGTCGTCAATGATTTATGTTGATGTGCAAGAATTTGTATACACTGTTCCATCCGGCTAAAGCCATTTCTCCTCAGCAAATGTCAGAGAACAAGATCAAGAGCATCGGAGAACTTGGTAGTCATCTCAGAGGCGGAAAGTTTGCCTTCACAAATTTTCTTGCGTGTCTCAGAGGCGGAGCGTCGCTCCAGGTCCTGATGTAAGGAGAGTTGTGTCCAGAACTTTAGTGCAGATATCTTGGGTACTTTCTCTCTCTCTCTTGGGCAACTATTTTATCCACGGATATTTTTTCTCGTTGTTTTGTGTCATGGGGAAACCTTAGGTGGGTTTTGTGTGATGGGGGAACCTTAGGTGGGTTTTGTGTCATGGGGGAACCTTAGGTGGGTTTTGTGTCATGGGGAAACCTTAGGTGGGTTTTGTGTGATGGGGGAACCTTAGGTGGGTTTTGTGTCATGGGGGAACCTTAGGTGGGTTTTGTGTCATGGGGGAACCTTAGGTGGGTTTTGTGTCATGGGGGAACCTTAGGTGGGTTTTGTGTCATGGGGGAACCTTAGTTGGGTTTTGTGTCATGGGGGAACCTTAGGTGGGTTTTGTGTCATGGGGGAACCTTAGGTGGGTTTTGTGTCATGTGGGAACCTTAGGTGGGTTTTGTGTGATGGGGGAACCTTAGGTGGGTTTTGTGTCATGGGGGAACCTTAGGTGGGTTTTGTGTCATGGGGGAACCTTAGGTGGGTTTTGTGTCATGGGGGAACCTTAGGTGGGTTTTGTGTCATGGGGGAACCTTAGGTGGGTTTCCTGTTAAAGTGTGTTGCTATGGCATTCACCTGGGCTCTAGGAGACTCGATCCCTGGACCCTACGTGTGTGTGAGGCCGAAACTCTACCGACTGGGCTATGAGTAGCCTTAATAAGGATTTTTGTGTTACTATTTCCCTGTCCTTTTAAATTAAAGTAATTTATTATGATTTTGTCAAAATAAATTTGAAAATCTAAAAAAATATGACAAACATTAGATACTTTTGTCACAAAATAGAAATAATATAGACGTGTGAAGTACCTATGACGCTGTGTCATTTGTGAAAACTTAATAGATATGAGATGAAAATTTAAATCAAGTATTAAGATTTAACGATTTTTTTTTTTTCCAAGATATGAATTAAAGTGCCAAAAAATTCCGCTCCAAACCCCGTGAACAATAACACCTCTCCTTATATAAACAACTTTGTATGCACTATGCAATGACTCGTATTTAATTAACATGATAATGTTGTATGATTTCATAATAAAAAAATTAAACCAAAATTAGATATTTATCACATCTCAACTGTTGCTGACATTTGACTCGTGTCACTCAGGTAAATCAACATTTAATTAAAAGAACTTTGTTCTCGACCATTTATTTTTATAAAGCTATAAATCTAGGATTTTTTGTACTATAAATAGCGGCAATTTGTAATAATAATTCGTCTAGCTGCAGACGCTCTGATTCTTTCCTCCAGTCAAACTCTATAATATATTATTATAAGTGTATAAATGGGATAAATTTGATGGTAATAATTGATTGATGGTATAAATTTCCTATACCATCAATCATATAAGGGAAACAGTTTATACTTGTGTACAAACCGGCAAGTTGAACAAATATGAAAATGAAAATATGAAAATATTTGTGATCATAGTTCACTATGAACATTTGTTCATTATGAACATTAGTTCTGTGTCAGCAAATAATGTCACTGATCATCCAGATCATACATAACATGAAAGTCATCATTTGAATGATATAATGTTGTCATATTGGAACATGCCCCACAATATAATGGAACATATTTAGTGAAATAAGTTTGTTCCCAATTTTCCAAGTAAACATTATTGATCACAAACGATATCAAAGTGTTTGCAACTGAAACCCAAACACTATCCTTCATTATATCTTGCTTTGCTAAAATGTAACTTGGATCATACTGTTCAGCTCTCGTCACCATATTACTAAATGGAAATAAATTCAATTGAAAACGCCTTGGATAGGATGATAAAATCGATGTAAGGAATATCTCTTGCGAAGCTGTGTTTGCAAGACTTGGCTTAAGCTATGTTTGCAAGACTTGGCTTAAGCTATGTTTGCAAGACTTGGCTTAAGCTATGTTTGCAAGACTTGGCTTAAGCTATGTTTGCAAGACTTGGCTTAAGCTGTGTTTGCAAGACTTGGCTTAAGCTATGTTTGCAAGACTTGGCTTAAGCTATGTTTGCAAGACTTGGCTTAAGCTGTGTTTGCAAGACTTGGCTTAAGCTGTGTTTGCAAGACTTGGCTTAAGCTGTGTTTGCAAGACTTGGCTTAAGCTATGTTTGCAAGACTTGGCTTAAGCTATGTTTGCAAGACTTGGCTTAAGCTATGTTTGCAAGACTTGGCTTAAGCTATGTTTGCAAGACTTGGCTTAAGCTATGTTTGCAAGACTTGGCTTAAGCTATGTTTGCAAGACTTGGCTTAAGCTATGTTTGCAAGACTTGGCTTAAGCTATGTTTGCAAGACATGGCTTAAGCTGTGTTTGCAAGACTTGGATTATATTCTCTTGAGTGTTGAGAGTTCACAAATGGATGTTTGGAGCACTTTAAAAGAGTTATGGAATTGTCCAACTGGTCTCAGCGTGTAATGAATGTTGACCAAACATCAGCTTGCAATAATGGTTATAACCCTCTTAAAATCCAATTTTATAACTATAAAGGCAACTATTGATTTGACAATAGAGCTGTAAACGAGTCGAAAAAATTGTCTGATAGAATAAGTAAGAATTACATTAGAATTAAAAAAAATACTGTAGCTACATGTATTGTGTACAATAGATAAACGAGGGAAAAAGACCTTCCTAAAATATGCTCCTAAAACTACTACAGTGTTCATGTGTTCCTAAGTTGTTATCACTGTGACACCCATCAACACCCATATCCTGAAACAATCAGCACAAGGAGCCCCACAGACAGATTATAGAGGCTCCGAGACTTGCTCTAACCAGGTACTGATTGTACGTGGTAGACGCAGCCGCTCCTAGTAATAATCTAGTGTAATAACACCATCCATAATTGCATTTATACTTCCCTCTGGGCTCTTCGTGCCTAAGAGATTGGCCCAGGTTGTGAAGGGGTTTAGAGACAACATAATAGGCACCGAGACAATGCGAGAAGCAAACATAACAGGAGCAGTGATTATATAACGATGAGCTCACGAGAACCAATGGTCGGACCACTCAGCCGGTGAGCTAAGTCAGCAGCAGTATTGTCATTATATACTGATGTTGAGGCTCCGGGAACATGACCTACTGAGATGCGAGTACGTACTGAAGTACGTACTTAAGTACTGAAACTCAAGCATTATCCAGCATTAGTTCCTCCATTAATTTTTGGGGTGGACGGTAGAGCGACGTTCTCGCTTCATGCAGGTCGGCGTTCAATCCCCGACCGTCCAAGTGATTAGGCATCATTCCTTCCCGCCGTCCCATCCCTAATCCCTAGCCTGACCCCTTCCCAGTGCTATACAGTCGTGGTGGCTTGCCGCTTTCTCTTGTTAATTGCCTCCCCCGTCCTGCAGTGGGAGAGAGAGTATTGCATTCCTGAAGCCGGTCGGCCGAGCGGACCGCACGCTGGGCTTGGGATCCTGTGGTCCCGGGTTCATTCCCGGGTGCCGGCGAGAAACAATGGGCAGAGTTTCTTTCACCCTATGCCCCTGTTACCTAGCAGTAAAGTAGGTACCTGGGTGTTAGTCAGCTGTCACGGGCTGCTTCCTGGGGATGGAGGCCTGGTCGAGGACCGGGCCGCGGGGACACTAAAGCCCCGAAATCATCTCAAGATAACCTCAAGATAGCCCAAACAGCTACGGTGAATAAAGCACGAGTATGAGGGAAGGGGAAACTATCAAGGAAAAGTGCCAAGCCACCACGACTATACACACTGGGAAGGGGTCAGGATAAGAATTTGGGATGGGACGAGAGGAAAGGAATGGTGCCCAACCACTTGTGGACGGTCGGGGATTGAACGCCGACCTGCATGAAGCGAGACCTTCGCTCTATACCGTCCACCCCAAGTGGTTGGGCACACGAGTATGAGTGTTTCCTTATCAGGATTGTCTCACACTCGTGGCCCCCTCGTGGGGGGGGGGGGGTGGTCCAGTTAGTGACTGGAGAGTGACTCTGGACTGTGATAGTATCAGTAAGTGTTCTCACGAGTGGTGGCGGGGCGGGGGTCCAGTTAGTGACTGGAGAGAGACTCTGGACTGTGATAGTATCAGTAAGTGTTCTCACGAGTGGTGGCGGGGCGGGGGTCCAGTTAGTGACTGGAGAGAGACTCTGGACTGTGATAGTATCAGTAAGTGTTCTCACGAGTGGTGGCGGCAAGATAGAGCGCGCGCGTGTGTCATTATCTGCAACACAAGTCCACCTATAATGTTGCAACACAAGTCCATCTATAATGTTGCAACATGCCAATATTGTCCCGAGGCTCCCAGCAACACAAGTCAACCTATAATGTTGCAACATGCCAATATTGTCCCGAGGCTGCCAGCAACACAAGTCCACCTATAATGTTGCAACACAAGTCCACCTATAATGTTGCAACATGACAATATTGTCCCGAGGCTCCCAGCAACACAAGTCCACCTATAATGTTGCAACATGCCAATATTGTCCCGAGGCTGCCAGCAACACAAGTCCACCTATAATGTTGCAACACAAGTCCACCTATAATGTTGCAACATGACAATATTGTCCCGAGGCTCCCAGCAACACAAGTCCACCTATAATGTTGCAACATGACAATATTGTCCCGAGGCTCCCAGCAACACAAGTCCACCTATAATGTTGCAACATGACAATATTGTCCCGAGGCTCCCAGCAACACAAGTCCACCTATAATGTTGCAACATGCCAATATTGTCCCGAGGCTCCCAGCAACACAAGTCCACCTATAATGTTGCAACATGACAATATTGTCCCGAGGCTCCCAGCAACACAAGTCCACCTATAATGTTGCAACATGACAATATTGTCCCGAGGCTCCCAGCAACACAAGTCCACCTATAATGTTGCAACATGACAATATTGTCCCGAGGCTCCCAGCAACACAAGTCCACCTATAATGTTGCAACATGACAATATTGTCCCGAGGCTGCCAGCAACACAAGTCCACCTATAATGTTGCAACATGACAATATTGTCCCGAGGCTCCCAGCAACACAAGTCCACCTATAATGTTGCAACATGCCAATATTGTCCCGAGGCTCCCAGCAACACAAGTCCACCTATAATGTTGCAACATGACAATATTGTCCCGAGGCTCCTAGCAACACAAGTCCACCTATAATGTTGCAACATGACAATATTGTCCCGAGGCTCCCAGCAACACAAGTCCACCTATAATGTTGCAACATGACAATATTGTCCCGAGGCTGCCACAGAGCTCCAGTGACCATCATACTGAAGACGCAGTAGTGTTAGAGAGCCGTGCTGGTGGTCACACCTCTCATGTCTTCCAATGTTTACTTTACACCAACACCGAGTGTGGGCTGTAGCTCTCTATATGTTACCTCGTAGAGTACCACCATCTCCCATACCTCGTAGAGTACCACCATCTCCCATACCTCGTAGAGTACCACCATCTCCCATACCATGTATGTGTATAGGATTACCAGCTGTAGCTCTCTATATGTTACCTCGTAGAGTACCACTATCTCCCATACCATGTATGTGTATAGGATTACCAGCTGTAGCTCTCTATATGTTACCTCGTAGAGTACCACCATCTCCCATACCATGTATGTGTATAGGATTACCAGCTGTAGCTCTCTATATGTTACCTCGTAGAGTACCACCATCTCCCATACCATGTATGTGTATAGGATTACCAGCTGTAGCTCTCTATATGTTACCTCGTAGAGTACCACCATCTCCCATACCATGTATGTGTATAGGATTACCAGCTGTAGCTCTCTATATGTTACCTCGTAGAGTACCACCATCTCCCATACCATGAATGAGTATAGGATTAACAGCAATATAATTAGTTATTGTAAAATACACAAGGTTGTATCAGGGAATCCTTTCTCTTCAAATATAAATCTATCGTCTCCATTAAAGAGTAGAACATTATACTAAAAACACAAAATAAATATTGATAGAACCATTCCCTGCTTCACAGGCGTAATATACGAGACCTATAATTTGGCAGAATTCATTTTGGATTCTATGCTGTTGCTCTAGGGACTTTATTCATATATTTATTTTATATATACAATTCTTTCATTCTAGTACAGCCACTATAGCTCGCATAGCGTTACGGGCAGGTCCTTAATACTAATTTTTACCCGGAATACGACCCGCCAAATCGTTTAACAACCAGGTGCCTATTCTCTGCTGGGTGAACAGAGGCTACAGTTAAGGGTTGGCGCCTAGTCAATCCTCCCCGGCCAGGATACGAACCCGAGCCACATCACTCGCAAAGTGAAGCGTCGTGTGAGTGTTTTACCACTGCGCCATTGAGACTGCTCGAAGACTTCACTCTTGTTGATAACGTCTGTGTGTAGTTGGCCGTGTTGCATTGGCATTATTGCAATAATGTACATAGAAATTTTACATTATTGCAATATTGCACAAATACGTACAAATTGCCTTTGTACGTATTGTACAAAGGCATTATAATACATCATACTTCCCAAGGGGGTAAACTCACTCCCGCTTGTACGCCTCATAGTTCTGTGTGAAGGCAGTCTTGGAAACATTAAATAATAAATAATTAAATAATAATTGAAATGTTAAATTAGAAATAAACATTACTCTTATTCCGGGTATATAAATGACATAAACATTATACGATTGTAAAGAGGACTAAAAATATAATTGTTATATATACAAACCCAGATACAATCCCCGTACACAAGTATAGGAATACAACGAAGACCATTATAATCTCTGATGTTGTTCCAGTAAGCCTAAGGTCCTAAGGTGCCCCAACGTCAAGAAACTGTCGTATTAAAGTGCTCTTATCCCTACCTACCAGAGGACCACAAACAGAAAACGGGATAGATTTTTGGCCTTAGGCGGAGTATACGTCAAAATGCGACGTTCTGTTAGCAGGACGGGTTGGTCCAGACGGTCTGTTAGCAGGACGGGTTGGTCCAGACGGTCTGTTAGCAGGACGGGTTGGTCCAGACGGTCTGTTAGCAGGACGGGTTGGTCCAGACGGTCTGTTAGCAGGACGGGTTGGTCCAGACGGTCTGTTAGCAGGACGGGTTGGTCCAGACGGTCTGTTAGCAGGACGGATTGGTCCAGACGGTCTGTTAGCAGGACGGGTTGGTCCAGACGGTCTGTTAGCAGGACGGGTTGGTCCAGACGGTCTGTTAGCAGGACGGGTTGGTCCAGACGGTCTGTTAGCAGGACGGGTTGGTCCAGACGGTCTGTTAGCAGGACGGGTTGGTCCAGACGGTCTGTTAGCAGGACGGGTTGGTCCAGACGGTCTGTTAGCAGGACGGGTTGGTCCAGACGGTCTGTTAGCAGGACGGGCTGGTCCAGACGTTCTGTTAGCAGGACGGGTTGGTCCAGACGGTCTGTTAGCAGGACGGGTTGGTCCAGACGGTCTGTTAGCAGGACGGGTTGGTCCAGACGGTCAGTTAGCAGGACGGGTTGGTCCAGACGGTCTGTTAGCAGGACGGGTTGGTCCAGACGGTCTGTTAGCAGGACGGGCTGGTCCAGACGGTCTGTTAGCAGGACGGGCTGGTCCAGACGGTCTGTTAGCAGGACGGGCTGGTCCAGACGGTCTGTTAGCAGGACGGGCTGGTCCAGACGGTCTGTTAGCAGGACGGGCTGGTACAGACGGTCTGTTAGCAGGACGGGCTGGTCCAGACGGTCTGTTAGCAGGACGGGCTGGTCCAGACGGTCTGTTAGCAGGACGGGCTGGTCCAGACGGTCTGTTAGCAGGACGGGTTGGTCCAGACGGTCTGTTAGCAGGACGGGTTGGTCCAGACGGTCTGTTAGCAGGACGGGTTGGTCCAGACGGTCTGTTAGCAGGACGGGTTGGTCCAGACGGTCTGTTAGCAGGACGGGTTGGTCCAGACGGTCTGTTAGCAGGACGGGTTGGTCCAGACGGTCTGTTAGCAGGACGGGTTGGTCCAGACGGTCTGTTAGCAGGACGGGTTGGTCCAGACGGTCTGTTAGCAGGACGGGTTGGTCCAGACGGTCTGTTAGCAGGACGGGTTGGTCCAGACGGTCTGTTAGCAGGACGGGTTGGTCCAGACGGTCTGTTAGCAGGACGGGTTGGTCCAGACGGTCTGTTAGCAGGACGGGTTGGTCCAGACGGTCTGTTAGCAGGACGGGTTGGTCCAGACGGTCTGTTAGCAGGACGGGTTGGTCCAGACGGTCGGCCGTTGTGTGGACCAGCTTGAGTAGCTTGCACTCAAGCTGTATATCGGGTACAGGAGGCCCGTTATCGGGTACTGGATTCCTGTTATCGGGTACTGGATTCCTGTTATCGGGTACTGGATTCCTGTTATCGGGTACTGGATTCCTGTTATCGGGTACTGGATTCCTGTTATCGGGTACTGGATTCCTGTTATCGGGTACTGGATTCCTGTTATCGGGTACTGGATTCCTGTTATCGGGTACTGGATTCCTGTTATCGGGTACTGGATTCATGTTATCGGGTACTGGATTCCTGTTATCGGGTACAGGATTCCTGTTATCGGATACTGGATTCCTGTTATCGGGTACTAGATTCCTGTTATCGGGTACAGGATTCCTGTTATCGGGTACAGGATTCCTGTTATCGGGTACAGGATTCCTGTTATCGGATACTGGATTCCTGTTATCGGGTACAGGATTCCTGTTATCAGGTACAGGATTCCTGTTATCAGGTACAGGATTCCTGTTATCGGGTACTTGATTCCTGTTATCGGGTACTGGATTCCTGTTATCGGGTACAGGATTCCTGTTATCGGGTACAGAATTCCTGTTATCGGGTACAGGATTCCTGTTATCGGGTTCAGGATTCCTGCTATCGGGTACAAAATTCCTGGTATCGGGTACAGGATTATTGTTATCGGGTACAGTATTATTGTTATCGGGTACAGGATTATTGTTATCGGGTACAGGATTACTGTTATCGGGTACAGGATTACTGTTATCGGGTACAGGATTACTGTTATCGGGTGCAGGATTCCTGTTAACGGGTGCAGGATTCCTGTTAACGGGTGCAGGATTCCTGTTAACGGGTGCAGGATTCCTGTTAACGGGTGCAGGATTCCTGTTAACGGGTCCAGGATTCCTGTTAACGGGTGCAGGATTCCTGTTAACGGGTATGGGATTCCTGTTAACGGGTACAGGGTTCCTGTTAACGGGTACAGGATTCCTGTTAACGGGTACAGGATTCCTGTTAATGGGTACAGGATTCCTGTTATCGGGTACAGGATTCCTGTTATCGGGTACAGGGTTCCTGTTATCGGGTACAGGGTTCCTGTTATCGGGTACAGGGTTCCTGTTATCGGGTACAGGGTTCCTGTGATCGGGTACAGGGTTCCTGTTATCGGGTACAGGGTACCTGTTAACGGGTACAGGATTCCTGTTAACGGGTACAGGGTTCCTGTTAACGGGTACAGGGTTCCTGTTATCGGGTACAGAGTTCCTGTTATCGGGTACAGGGTTCCTGTTATCGGGTACAGGGTTCCTGTTATCGGGTACAGGGTTCCTGTTATCGGGTACAGGATTCCTGTTAACGGGTGCAGGATTCCTGTTAACGGGTGCAGGATTCCTGTTAACGGGTGCAGCATTCCTGTTAACGGGTACTGGATTCCTGTTAACGGGTACTGGATTCCTGTTATCGGGTAGAGGAGGCCTGTTATCGGGTAGAGGAGGCCTGTTATCGATAACAGGTCTATTATCGGGTACAGGAAGTCAGTTATCGGGTACATGAGGTCTGTTATCGGGTACAGGAGGCTTGTTGTTGGGTACAGGAGGCCTGTTATCGGGTACAGGAGGCCTGTTATCGGGTACAGGAGGCCTGTTATCGGGTACAGGAGGTCTGTTATCAGGTACAGGAGGTTGTTATCGGGTACAGGAGGCGTGTTGTCAGGGTACAGGAGGCTTGTTATCGGGTACAGGAGGCTTGTTATCGGGTACAGGAGGCCTGTTATCGGGTAGAGGAGGTCTGGTATCGGGTAGAGGAGGACTGTTATCGGGTAGTGGAGGAATGTTATCGGGTAGAGGAGGACTGTTATCTGCTAGAGGACGACTGTTATCTGCTAGAGGACTACTGTTATCAGGTAGAGGACGACTGTTATCGGGTAGTGGACGACGGTTATCGGGTAGAGGACGACTGTTATCGGGTAGAGGACGACTGTTATCGAGTAGAGGAGGTCTGTTATCGGGTACAGGAGGCATGTTATTGGGTACAGGTCTGTTATCGGGTAGAAGAGGCCTGTTATCGGGTAGAGGTCTGTTATCGGGTACAGGAGGCCTGTTATCGGGTACAGGAGGCCTGTTATCGAGTACAGGTCTGTTATCGGGAAGAGGTGGTCTGTTATCGGGTACAGGAGGCCTGTTATCGGGTACAGGAAGCCTGTTATCGGGTACAGGAGGCCCTTATCGGGTACAGGTCTGTTATCGGGTACAGGAGGTCTGTTATCGGGTACAGGAGGCCTGTTATCGGGTACAGGAGGCCTGTTATCAGGTACAGGAGGTCTGTTATCGGGTACAGGAGGCCTGTTATCGGGTACAGGAGGCCTGTTATCGGGTAGAGGTTTTCTGGTATCGGGTAGAGGAGGTCTGGTATCGGGTACAGGAGGCCTGTTATCGGGTAGAGGTTTTCTGGTATCGGGTAGAGGAGGTCTGGTATCGAGTAGAGGAGGACTGTTACCGGGAGAGGAGGAGTACTGTTATCGGGTAGAGGAGGACTGTTATCGGGTAGAGGAGGCCTGTTATCGGGTACAGGAGGCCTGTTATCGGGTAGAGGTTTTCTGGTATCGGGTAGAGGAGGTCTGGTATCGGGTAGTGGAGGACTGTTATCGGTAAGAGGAGGTCTGTTATCGGGTAGAGGAGGCCTGTTATCGGGTACAGGAGGCCTGTTATCGGGTACAGGTCTGTTATCGGGTACAGGAGGTCTGTTATCGGGTACAGGAGGTCTGTTATCGGGTACAGGAGGTCTGTTATCGGGTACAGGAGGTCTGTTATCGGGTACAGGAGGTCTGTTATCGGGTACAGGAGGCCTGTTATCGGGTACAGGTCTGTTATCGGGTACAGGAGGCCTGTTATCGGGTACAGGAGGTCTGTTATCGGGTAGAGGAGGCCTGTTATCGGGTAGAGGAGGCCTGTTATCGGGTAGAGGAGGACTGTTATCGGGTACAGGAGGCCTGTTATCGGGTAGAGGTGGTCTGGTATCGGGTAGAGGAGGTCTGGTATCGGGTAGAGGAGGTCTGGTATCGGGTAGAGGAGGACTGTTATCGGGTAGAGGGGGACTGTTATCGGGTAGAGGAGGACTGTTATCGGGTAGAGGAGGACTGTTACCGGGAGAGGAGGAGTACTGTTATCGGGTAGAGGAGGACTGTTATCGGGTAGAGGAGGCCTGTTATCGGGTAGAGGAGGCCTGTTACCGGGTACAGGAGGTTTGTTATCGGATACAGGAGGCCTGTTATCGGGTAGAGGAGGCCTGTTATCGGGTACAGGTCTGTTATCGGGTTCAGGTCTGTTATCGGGTACAGGAGGCCTGTTATCGGGTAGAGAGGCTTGTTATCGGGTAGAGGAGGCTTGTTATCGGGTAGAGGAGACCTGTTATCGGGTAGAGGAGGCCTGTTATCGGGTAGAGGAGGCCTGTTATCGGGTAGAGGAGGCCTGTTATCGGGTAGAGGAGGCCTGTTATCGGATACAGGAGGCCTGTTATCGGATACAGGAGGCCTGTTATCGGGTACAGGAGGCCTGTTATCGGGTACAGGAGGCCTGTTATCGGGTACAGGAGGCCTCTTATCGGGTACAGGAGGCCTCTTATCGGGTACAGGAGGCCTCTTATCGGGTACAGGAGGCCTGTTATCGGGTACAGGAGGCCTGTTATCGGGTACAGGAGGCCTGTTATCGGGTAGAGGAGGCCTGTTATCGGGTAGAGGAGGCCTGTTATCGGGTAGAGGAGGCCTGTTATCGGGTAGAGGAGGCCTGTTATCGGGTATAGGTCTGTTATCGGGTACAGGAGGTCTGTTATCGGGTACAGGAGGTCTGTTATCGGGTACAGGAGGTCTGTTATCGGGTACAGGAGGCCTGTTATCGGGTACAGGTCTGTTATCGGGTACAGGAGGCCTGTTATCGGGTACAGGAGGTCTGTTATCGGGTAGGGGAGGCCTGTTATCGGGTAGAGGAGGCCTGTTATCGGGTAGAGGAGGACTGTTATCGGGTACAGGAGGCCTGTTATCGGGTAGAGGTGGTCTGGTATCGGGTAGAGGAGGTCTGGTATCGGGTAGAGGAGGTCTGGTATCGGGTAGAGTAGGACTGTTATCGGGTAGAGGAGGACTGTTATCGGGTAGAGGAGGACTGTTATCGGGTAGAGGAGGACTGTTACCGGGAGAGGAGGAGTACTGTTATCGGGTAGAGGAGGACTGTTATCGGGTAGAGGAGGCCTGTTATCGGGTAGAGGAGGCCTGTTATCGGGTACAGGAGGTTTGTTATCGGATACAGGAGGCCTGTTATCGGGTAGAGGAGGCCTGTTATCGGGTACAGGTCTGTTATCGGCTTCAGGTCTGTTATCGGGTACAGGAGGCCTGTTATCGGGTAGAGAGGCCTGTTATCGGGTAGAGGAGGCTTGTTATCGGGTAGAGGAGGCCTGTTATCGGGTAGAGGAGGCCTGTTATCGGGTAGAGGAGGCCTGTTATCGGGTAGAGGAGGCCTGTTATCGGGTAGAGGAGGCCTGTTATCGGGTAGAGGAGGTCTGTTATCGGATACAGGAGGCCTGTTATCGGGTACAGGAGGCCTGTTATCGGGTACAGGAGGCCTGTTATCGGGTACAGGAGGCCTGTTATCGGGTACAGGAGGCCTCTTATCGGGTACAGGAGGCCTCTTATCGGGTACAGGAGGCCTCTTATCGGGTACAGGAGGCCTGTTATCGGGTACAGGAGGCCTGTTATCGGGTAGAGGAGGCCTGTTATCGGGTAGAGGAGGCCTGTTATCGGGTAGAGGAGGCCTGTTATCGGGTAGAGGAGGCCTGATATCGGGTAGAGGAGGCCTGTTATCGGGTAGAGGAGGTCCGTTATCGGATACAAGAGGCTTGTTATCGGGTACAGGAGGCCGGTTATCGGGTAGAGGAGGCCTGTTATCGGGTACAGGAGGCCTGTTATCAGGTACAGGAGGCCTGTTATCGGATACTGGAGGCCTGTTATCGGGTACAGGAGGCCTGTTATAGGGTACAGGAGGCCTGTTATCGGGTACAGGAGGCCTGTTATCGGGTACAGGAGGCCTGTTATCGGGTACAGGAGGCCTGTTATCAGGTACAGAAGGCCTGTTATCGGATACTGGAGGCCTGTTATCGGGTACAGGAGGCCTGTTATAGGGTACAGGAGGCCTGTTATCGGGTACAGGAGGCCTGTTATCGGGTACAGGAGGTCTGTACCTGCACATGCCCTTGTTACCTTTGGCCTGGTGTTCCCCGGGGTGCATGGTACAGCAAGGGTTTAACTCCCAGGTACTTATTTACCGCAGAGGCTTGAGGTGAAAGGAAATGTGCCCAACCGTCTCCGTTCTACAACAGAATTAACACCCGGGGGCCATTAGTTGTAGGCCGTCGACGTAGACCACTAAACGACCCGTGTCCCAGTAAACAACATATTAAGGATATTTAATTCTAATCATGACCCTGATTGTTTAAAAAAAATCATAAGGAGAACGGTAAAAAAAAAAATTAATGCTAATTAATATAGCGTGTTAAAAATATTTTAAGGGTCACCAAGGCTCAGAATCCTACTTGTGTCAGCATTAAAAATGAACCTAAATATTTATGTATGAATGGTAGGCCTACTAGGCCATTTCCCGCCATATATTTTCCCATTAGTCTCGTGTCTAAACCCATTTCTCTCACGTCACCAAAAATTACCATTTTTGTGTTTTTTTTTCTATATGTTTTCTGAGGGGAAAATTTGGTTAAGCAAAATGTTCAGGCTTTTGCGCTTCAGATCATTTAATCCTTGACGGCTGAAGACATTTTGTGTAGCACAATGTCTTGGACCTTGTGCCTGAGTACACAGGACCTCTCCCTTCACAACATTCCACAGTCACCAAGGAAACTTATTGAAGCTAATTAGGAATAGTGTGTGTGTGTGTGTGTGTGTGTGTGTGTGTGTGTGTGTGTGTATATATATATATATATATATATATATATATATATATATATATATATATATATATATATATATATATATATATATATATATATATATATATATACATACATATAATATAATGTGTTAATCACGAAAATTAACACGTGATGAAAAAGTGACAGTGTCAGACCACGAAGGAAGAATTGAAACAGGAATTTCCTAAAGTACTTTCGTATTTAATGATACATCTTCAGAAGGGTAAGTTACAAGAACATAGATATGGACATATATAGGCAGGAGAGAGGTGAAGTGAAGTGAGGTACAATGATAAATATATGAATGTGATTGGGTGGATATATAAAGAGGAGCTGCATCCTATGGGCCAATAGGCCCATGGGTTGATATTAATAAGATAGTGGATATTAACAAGGTATTAGTGAGACAAATGTGAATCAATGATCCTATTCAAATTGCCCTCTAACTGATCAATCAAAAATTGATCTAAATTATATAAACCACTGTTAATGTTCATATTACAGCCAGACCTCACCAATACAGCCAGACCTCACCAATACAGCCAGATCTCACCAATACAGCCAGATCTCACCAATACAGCCAGATCTCACCAGTACAGCCAGATCTCACCAGTACAGCCAGATCTCACCAGTACAGCCAGATCTCACCAGTACAGCCAGATCTCACCAGTACAGCCAGATCTCACCAGTACAGCCAGACCTCACCAGTACAGCCAGACCTCACCAGTACAGCCAGACCTCACCGGTACAGCCAGACCTCACCAGTACAGCCAGACCTCACCGGTACAGCCAGACCTCACCGGTACAGCCAGACCTCACCAGTACAGCCAGACCTCACCGGTACAGCCAGACCTCACCAGTACAGCCAGACCTCACCAGTACAGCCAGACCTCACCGGTACAGCCAGACCTCACCAGTACAGCCAGACCTCACCGGTACAGACCAAATTACCACCATGTAAGGAGCAAAATGAACCTTGTTAATCAGGTGATATAAACCCAGGACTTACAAGGACACGAGTACAAGACTAACCCACATTCTCTTTGTAAAGGGAAGACTAAAGTATTCTTGCAGTGTTATTATTTAACTTTATGGTACGAAGTTAAATTTCCATAGAGAGCAGTGCTCTGAGGCTACAGTTACGACCTCGTAAAGCTCTAGACTCCACTGGAGCAATATCCCGTCTGGTGGAGAGGAGAGGAGACGGGGGAGGGAAAAAGAGAGGCGTAGGAAGGAGTGGAGGGAAGGAGATGAGAGAGGAGGGAAGGAGGAGGATGGAACAAGGAAAGTAAAGCAGGAACGTAGGAGTTTTTTTTTTTCTTTATTTTTATTTTTATTGTTTTCTGCCACAGACGTAGCCTGACATTAACAATGATAACCAACATATATATATGAGTGTAATATGGAGAGCTCTAAAGTGAGCAGCGGAGGGCGGCTGGTAGGGCTCTATGATGCTCTGCCAGGGGTGGCTGGTGGTGCTCTATGAGGCTCTGCCCGGGGCAGCTGGTGGTGCTCTATGAGGCTCTGGTCGGGGTGTCTGGTGGTGCTCTATGAGGCTCTGCCAGGGGCGGCTGGTGGTGCTCTATGAGGCTCTGCCCGGGGCAGCTGGTGGTGCTCTATGAGGCTCTGGTCGGGGTGTCTGGTGGTGCTCTATGAGGCTCTGCCCGGGGTTGCTGGTGGTGCTCAATGAGGCTCTGCCCTTGGCAGCTGGTGGTGCTCTATGATGCTCTGCCCGGGGCAGCTGGTGGTGCTCTATGATGCTCTGCCCGGGGTGGCTGGTGGTGCTCTATGAGGCTCTGCCCGGGGTGGCTGGTGGTGGTGCTCTGAGGCTCTGCCCGGGGCGGCTGGTGGTGGTGCTCTATGAGGCTCTGCCAGGGGTGGCTGGTGGTGCTCTATGAGGCTCTGCCAGGGGCAGCTAGTGGTGCTCTATGATGCTCTGCCCGGGGCAGCTGGTGGTGCTCTGTGATGCTCTGCCCGGGGTGGCTGGTGGTGCTCTATGAGGCTCTGCCCGGGGTGGCTGGTGGTGCTCTATGAGGCTCTGCCCGGGGCGGCTGGTGGTGGTGCTCTATGAGGCTCTGCCAGGGGTGGCTGGTGGTGCTCTATGAGGCTCTGCCAGGGGTGGCTGGTGGTGCTCTATGATGCTCTGCCCGGGGTGGCTGGTGGTGCTCTATGAGGCTCTGCCCGGGGTGGCTGGTGGTGCTTTATGAGGCTCTGCCCGGGGCGGCTGGTGGTGCTCTATGAGGCTATGCCCGGGGCGGCTGGTGCTCTATAAGGCTCTGCCAGGGACGGCTCAGCCAAGGTGACACATCCTGACTGTGGCGTGAAGGACAGTGCCAGTGTGGCACTGTCCTGCCACTACTGTCCTGACAGTGACTACGGGAAAATGAGTTTTAACACTTATTTGGTACTGTTGAATCTGGCCTTAGAGTTGAGGGAGGAGGTGGCTTCTACCACTGCTTCTTTCAGGATATTTCCTCACATTTCTTCCATTCATTTGCGTTTCCAGCTTTCTCTTATGTCCTCTCTCAATTTAATGAGGCTATCCTTATCAACCTAATAAATTTCTCTTAGTATCTTACATGTTGTGATCATATCCCTTATCTCACTCCTCCAGGGAGTGTGAGCCTGTGGTTCTTCAACCTATCCTTGTAGCTAAGGTCTCTTAATTCATGCACGAGCCATGTTTCCTACCTCTCTGCTACAACATTTTAGTTTTGTATTTAAAGAGGTGAGGATTCCAGGCCGGTGCTGCATATTTTTTTTTAAATATATACAAGAGTTGTTACATTCTTGTACAGCCACTAGTACGCGTAGCGTTTCGGGCAAGTCCTTAATCCTATGGTCCCTGGAATACGATCCCCGCCGCGAAGAATCGTTTTTTCATCCAAGTACACATTTTACTGTTGCGTTAAACAGAGGCTACAGTTAAGGAATTGCGCCCAGTAAATCCTCCCCGGCCAGGATACGAACCCATGACATAGCGCTCGCGGAACGCCAGGCGAGTGTCTTACCACTACACCACGGAGACTGACTATAAATTTCAACAATATTATATTATATGAACAATATTATAGTATTGGTCTTACATAGGTAGGAAACATTGTTAGAAAAATATCCTTTTCATAACATTTGAAAATATTGTCCCAATTTACGACTCTTCCCATGTCAGCTGTGTGTGTGAACCTTCATTACAACCACTCACTATTTCCACGTTCCAATTCTTGCAGTTTGGCTCGCCTTTATGGTGTAAATTTCTTCTGGTCTACCTTCTCCAATCTCATCTGTGTTTGCAATGTTTGGGGTTGAACTCTAGTAGCCATTGGTTGTTGATGAGGACAGACTGTTGTTGATGAGGACGGGCTGTTGTTGATGAGGACGGGCTGTTGTTGATGAGGACGGGCTGTTGTTGATGAGGACGGGCTGTCGTTGGTGAGGACGGGCTGTTGTTGATGAGGACGGGCTGTTGTTGATGAGGACGGGCTGTCGTTGGTGAGGACGGGCTGTTGTTGATGAGGACGGGCTGTTGTTGATGAGGACGGGCTGTCGTTGGTGAGGACGGGCTGTTGTTGATGAGGACGGGCTGTCGTTGATGAGGACGGGCTGTTGTTGATGAGGACGGGCTGTCGTTGATGAGGACGGGCTGTTGTTGATGAGGACGGGCTGTCGTTGATGAGGACGGGCTGTCGTTGATGAGGACGGGCTGTCGTTGATGAGGACGGGCTGTTGTTGATGAGGACGGGCTGTCGTTGATGAGGACGGGCTGTTGTTGATGAGGACGGGCTGTTGTTGATGATGACGGTCTGTTGTTGATGATGACGGTCTGTTGTTGATGAGGACGGGCTGTTGTTGATGAGGACGGGCTGTCGTTGATGAGAACGGGCTGTCGTTGATGAGGACGGGCTGTCGTTGATGAGGACGGGCTGTCGTTGATGAGGACGGGCTGTCGTTGATGAGGACGGGCTGTCGTTGATGAGGACGGGCTGTCGTTGATGAGGACGGGCTGTCGTTGATGAGGACGGGCTGTCGTTGATGAGGACGGGCTGTCGTTGGTGAGGACGGGCTGTCGTTGGTGAGGACGGGCTGTTGTTGATGAGGACGGGCTGTCGTTGATGAGGACGGGCTGTTGTTGATGAGGACGGGCTGTCGTTGATGAGGACGGGCTGTTGTTGATGAGGACGGGCTGTTGTTGGTGAGGACGGGCTGTTGTTGATGAGGACGGGCTGTTGTTGATGAGGACGGGCTGTCGTTGATGAGGACGGGCTGTTGTTGATGAGGACGGGCTGTCGTTGATGAGGACGGGCTGTTGTTGATGATGACGGTCTGTTGTTGATGAGGACGGGCTGTTGTTGATGAGGACGGGCTGTCGTTGATGAGGACGGGCTGTCGTTGATGAGGACGGGCTGTCGTTGATGAGGACGGGCTGTCGTTGGTGAGGACGGGCTGTTGTTGATGAGGACGGGCTGTTGTTGGTGAGGACGGGCTGTTGTTGGTGAGGACGGGCTGTTGTTGATGAGGACGGGCTGTTGTTGGTGAGGACGGGCTGTTGTTGGTGAGGACGGGCTGTTGTTGGTGAGGACGGGCTGTTGTTGGTGAGGACGGGCTGTTGTTGGTGAGGACGGGCTGTCGTTGATGAGGACGGGCTGTTGTTGATGAGGACGGGCTGTCGTTGATGAGGACGGGCTGTTGTTGATGAGGACGGGCTGTCGTTGATGAGGACGGGCTGTCGTTGATGAGGACGGGCTGTCGTTGATGAGGACGGGCTGTCGTTGATGAGGACGGGCTGTCGTTGATGAGGACGGGCTGTCGTTGATGAGGACGGGCTGTCGTTGATGAGGACGGGCTGTTGTTGGTGAGGACGGGCTGTTGTTGATGAGGACGGGCTGTTGTTGGTGAGGACGGGCTGTTGTTGGTGAGGACGGGCTGTTGTTGATGAGGACGGGCTGTTGTTGGTGAGGACGGGCTGTTGTTGGTGAGGACGGGCTGTTGTTGGTGAGGACGGGCTGTTGTTGGTGAGGACGGGCTGTTGTTGGTGAGGACGGGCTGTCGTTGATGAGGACGGGCTGTTGTTGATGAGGACGGGCTGTCGTTGATGAGGACGGGCTGTTGTTGATGAGGACGGGCTGTCGTTGATGAGGACGGGCTGTTGTTGATGAGGACGGGCTGTCGTTGATGAGGACGGGCTGTCGTTGATGAGGACGGGCTGTCGTTGATGAGGACGGGCTGTTGTTGATGAGGACGGGCTGTCGTTGATGAGGACGGGCTGTTGTTGATGAGGACGGGCTGTTGTTGATGATGACGGTCTGTTGTTGATGATGACGGTCTGTTGTTGATGAGGACGGGCTGTTGTTGATGAGGACGGGCTGTCGTTGATGAGAACGGGCTGTCGTTGATGAGGACGGGCTGTCGTTGATGAGGACGGGCTGTCGTTGATGAGGACGGGCTGTCGTTGATGAGGACGGGCTGTCGTTGATGAGGACGGGCTGTCGTTGATGAGGACGGGCTGTCGTTGATGAGGACGGGCTGTCGTTGATGAGGACGGGCTGTCGTTGGTGAGGACGGGCTGTCGTTGGTGAGGACGGGCTGTTGTTGATGAGGACGGGCTGTCGTTGATGAGGACGGGCTGTTGTTGATGAGGACGGGCTGTCGTTGATGAGGACGGGCTGTCGTTGATGAGGACGGGCTGTCGTTGATGAGGACGGGCTGTTGTTGATGAGGACGGGCTGTTGTTGGTGAGGACGGGATGTTGTTGATGAGGACGGGCTGTTGTTGATGAGGACGGGCTGTCGTTGATGAGGACGGGCTGTTGTTGATGAGGACGGGCTGTCGTTGATGAGGACGGGCTGTTGTTGATGATGACGGTCTGTTGTTGATGAGGACGGGCTGTTGTTGATGAGGACGGGCTGTCGTTGATGAGGACGGGCTGTCGTTGATGAGGACGGGCTGTCGTTGATGAGGACGGGCTGTCGTTGATGAGGACGGGCTGTCGTTGATGAGGACGGGCTGTCGTTGATGAGGACGGGCTGTCGTTGATGAGGACGGGCTGTTGTTGGTGAGGACGGGCTGTTGTTGATGAGGACGGGCTGTTGTTGGTGAGGACGGGCTGTTGTTGGTGAGGACGGGCTGTTGTTGGTGAGGACGGGCTGTTGTTGATGAGGACGGGCTGTTGTTGGTGAGGACGGGCTGTTGTTGGTGAGGACGGGCTGTTGTTGGTGAGGACGGGCTGTTGTTGGTGAGGACGGGCTGTTGTTGGTGAGGACGGGCTGTTGTTGGTGAGGACGGGCTGTTGTTGGTGAGGACGGGCTGTTGTTGGTGAGGACGGGCTGTTGTTGGTGAGGACGGGCTGTTGTTGGTGAGGACGGGCTGTTGTTGGTGAGGACGGGCTGTTGTTGGTGAGGACGGGCTGTTGTTGATGAGGACGGGCTGTTGTTGGTGAGGACGGGCTGTTGTTGGTGAGGACGGGCTGTTGTTGGTGAGGACGGGCTGTTGTTGGTGAGGACGGGCTGTTGTTGGTGAGGACGGGCTGTTGTTGGTGAGGACGGGCTGTTGTTGATGAGGACGGGCTGTCGTTGATGAGGACGGGCTGTCGTTGATGAGGACGGGCTGTTGTTGGTGAGGACGGGCTGTTGTTGGTGAGGACGGGCTGTTGTTGGTGAGGACGGGCTGTTGTTGGTGAGGACGGGCTGTCGTTGATGAGGACAGACTGCCATATATGATGAACCATTTACTGAGGACGTTTGCCTTAGCGTAGACAAGGGGGGAAATATAATACAAGATAATATACATTCTGCACTTGTATTTTAAGCAACAAAACAAAGTATTACCACTCCACTGTGCTCTGGCCTTGTTCCCTGGCACCTCAGCCCTTGACACCAGTGCCAGGGGCACAACAGGGGTGCCACAAACCACAACAACGCCAGCTAGTTGTAACAACCACCTCACGCCACACATAACCAATATTATTAAACACAACACTACCAATTTGCCACCATACAACACACATGACCACAATTAAAATTTCAATATCACTTACATTTTCAATATGTAAAAACGTTAATCATTCACAAACATTGAAGTAGCAATGAACGCTTCTTAAAAAAAAACAGTTCCTAAAAGATTGTAGGTAGAAGTAGTTCGAACCAATTTTTGTTGTAGACTAATTGCCTGATGTAAGTAGTTGGCTCATCCTCTATACGAGTATAAGTTTATTACGAGATCCAATTCACGTCATAAACAAGCTGATCTTGATTGCTTAACTTTGCTGGTCTCCGGGTAATTCTAAAGAGAGTAACAGAGCAGGTATAGAGTTTGGGAGCTCTATTCACTAAGGTATTACACCAAACATCAAAGCTGCTCTCACTAAAGGCGGATCACATCTTATTAACGGAGACATGAATCCTTTCATGTAATATATAAGTTAAACGCCAGGACTATTAATCATATAGGAGTTAATGTGTCACACACCAGGACTGGTGATCATACAGGAGTTAATGTGTCACACACCAGGACTGGTAATCATGCAGGAGTTAATGTGTCACACACCAGGACTGGTGATCATACAGGAGTTAATGTGTCACACACCAGGACTGGTGATCATACAGGAGTTAATGTGTCACACACCAGGACTGGTGATCATACAGGAGTTAATGTGTCACACACCAGGACTGGTAATCATGCAGGAGTTAATGTGTCACACACCAGGACTGGTAATCATGCAGGAGTTAATGTGTCACACACCAGGACTGGTGATCATACAGGAGTTAATGTGTCACACACCAGGACTGGTAATCATACAGGAGTTAATGTGTCACACACCAGGACTGGTAATCATACAGGAGTTAATGTGTCAAACACCAGGACTGGTAATCATACAGGAGTTAATGTGTCACACACCAGGACTGGTAATCATGCAGGAGTTAATCATAGGATTATCACGTTTTAATCGTAAAACGTCACTGTTAAGTTGCCAGATACAATGATAAAAGTTACAATTATAAATTACATGACCATTACAATTATAAATATTATTTATTTTACAAAATTTACAATTCCAGCTTCCTAATTCTTTTTGTTACCTGTTATTTCCTCTGAAATGTTTGTTGTTTATTTTGGTGAATTTGTTGTCTTATTTCATCACACTTAGACTTAGTCACTTTGAAAATCAGTGATTAATTTGTTTATTTCATGACACATATTGTATCCTTCATCCCTCTTAACGTCTCAGTGTCCTGGTGGTATGTGTCTTCCGTAACCCACATTGGTCCACGTGACCCAATGATTTGGAGAGAATTACGATAACAGTTTAGTTAATCAGCAACAGTATCATCTTAACCTCGTTATCGTAAATTTTCTTTAATTGGCTTTTGGGTGATTTTGTATTCATCAGCACGATATCTTAACGAGCGCTCAAGGATGGGTTTAGATTTCTCAAAATGCCGTGTTGTGTGATAAAGTTAATTTGGTTTGTAGCAGTAGAGGTTGACAGCTTGTCGCGTGAGACGGTATTGACGGTATTATTGGACGGAAGTCGTGTGTCACAGAACGTTGACGGTATCATAGGACGGTAAGTATGAGACAGAAGGCACTGAACACATTGTGGCCGCAAGCGTCCTCAACACAAGTCAAAGGGAACATTTCTATGACCATTAACAGAACTCCAACAGAGGATTATTATATACAACTCGTTATAATGCTTCAAAACGTATAGTTTTTGAATGAAAATGAATGAATTTTGCGTCTAAATATCCTGTTCTCACATTCCCTGGAACAAAAACTTACACATCAACGGGAAATATAACCAGTAACGTACCAAACCCGTCCTGCTAATAGCACGTCGCATTTTGACGTATACTCCACCTAAGGTCAAAAAATCGTCATACTAGAAAACGGGAGCGGCTCGCAAAGTTGACGTTCTTTCCCGTTTTCTGTTTTGGGTCCTTTGGTATGTTAGGTTAAAAGGGTGCTATAGTACGACAGTTTCTGGACGTTGAGGGAATCTTAGGAGGACGGGCTGTATACAGGTAGGTGGAGACGTTTGTGTGACAGTGAGTTCGCTACCTTGTTCTGCGGAATCGAACACGGGTTCGAAACGAAGGTGTTTCCAACCCCAATAGCATCTCAATCATGTGTGATGGCATTACCTTTATGGAATATACGAGTGACTGCCTAATATACGCGCGTATATATATGTACTCGCACGTATATTGCCACGTCTGCATACAAGTGAACACACATGTGCACATATAAACATGGATAAGCCCGTAAATTCATACACAAACATATAAACATTCATACATATGCGCACATGTTAGCTCATACATAGTCACTCATTCACATACGCGCACACACTCTAATACGTACACACTCATACACACACTCACGCATACACACTCTTATACATATTGTAACTAATACTTACAGTCGAGCCACAATTTAAGAATGTTAATAAATTTAATTATTAAAGCACGATAGAATTAAAAGGTAAACATTCAATTAAAATCTTTAAATTATTATTATATATAAATTTAAATATATATTATATTAAATTAGATTAATTTAATTATAAATATAATATTATATTATAAGATTTAATGACTAATAAAACAGTTTGATAAATAATTAAGAACACCGTGTTCTCCATGATGATAGAGAGAACACCGTGTTCTCCATGATGATAGAGAGAACACCGTGTTCTCCATGATGGTAGAGAGAGCACCGTGTTCTCCATGATGGTAGAGAGAACACCGTGTTCTCTATGATGATAGAGAGAACACCGTGTTCTCCATGATGGTAGAGAGAACACCTTGTTCCCCATGATGGTAGAGAGAACACCGTGTTCTCCATGATGGTAGAGAGAACACCGTGTTCTCCATGATGGTAGAGAGAACACCGTGTTCTCCATGATGGTAGAGAGAACACCGTGTTCTCCATGATAGAGAGAACACCTTGTTCTCCATGATGGTAGAGAGAACACCATGTTCTCCGTGATGGTAGAGAGAACACCTTGTTCCCCATGATGGTAGAGAGAACACCGTGTTCTCCATGATGGTAGAGAGAACACCGTGTTCCCCATGATGGTAGAGAGAACACCGTGTTCTCCATGAGTAGTGAAATATGTGACTACGACCGCGCGCACCAGCTGTCCCAGGTGGCACTCTTGAGTGCCACCCGACAGGTGCCGCGCGCGTCGTCGTCACATGGGGTTTTGGGGGAATTTCCTGGAAGTTTTGGCGCGTTTCGGACGCTCTCACCTGACAGGTGGCGCGTGGGTGTCTAGTCACACAGGCTTTTGGGGGTATTTCCCGGAAGTTTTGGCGTGTTTGGGTATGTGGACAGGAAAGAGGGGAGGTCATGTTGGGCAGCTGACAGGTGGCGCGCGTCCCTCTAGTCCTCGCGGGTTATGGGAATTTCCCGGAAGTTATGGCGCGTGTCGGAGGTAATTGGAGCGCGTCGCTCCAGTCCTCGGGGGTTAAGGTAAGTGCTCAGGAAAGATGAGAGTAAGTGGTAGAGTAAGTGATAGAGTGAGAAAATAGAAGGAATATGTAGGAAGGAGTAAAAGAGTTGATCGTGAGTTAGTGTGTAGATGAGAGGAGAAGGCAGCACGGTCTGTTATGTTGTTTTGGGATGGGAGCTGGATGGAGTTTCCCCTTCGTCTGGAGAGAGTGCTCTGGGCCATTATGTGGTTAGACAAACCCATTGACTCCCCTACAGGAAATCGCAAGTGTTGAGGGGTGAGAGAGCACTCTCCAGCGGAACTGGGGGACCATTTGTCTAAAAGGTTTTCGTTGTCTTTAGAAGAGTGGAGATGTTCGTCCCACGACGACTTCCCATACACTGTGGATTCCGGTAAGGAGGCGCGAGGTACATACGACAGACCCACACCTGTCAGCCATCAATCAATCACTCACACCCCTCATCCCCACCCGCTCCCATACCATCAACCATTGTTCTGTGCAAAACCTTTTAGTATGTGTAAGCTATATCGCAACGTGATCAACATGGTGAGAGCAATAACGAGGGAAAAGTAAACACATTATATAAATTTATTTCTTTATTAAACACTTAAGCGATTTACAACGATAATAATAATAATAATAATAAGACTTCTTCTTGGTGGTTTAGCTAGCAGTCAGTTGTAGAAAGACCTTCACTCAGTCCATCGAACCTTCCCGACACGCTAGTCAATCAGTCAATCTGTAGAAAGGGAAAAAGGTTATAAGTTTCGTTGTTGTCAATGTTGTAAACATAAATACAGTCATTATTATGTTCATCATTCAATCCTACATAAAGTATTACTCACCGCAGCATCATCCTAACCAACTTCGTCACACAGCGTTTCACACTCAGCATCACTACCGTTTAAGCAGAATGTTTGCCTACACACAGGCATTTTCATCTGAGCGTAATTGAATTTCAACACTTTTTCATCATTCTTGCGAAAATTACCATATTTAAACGCTTCATCAAAGTGAAGCAGGGCGGCCTCTAAGCCTAGTCTGCAAAAATGATATGCAAAATAAACCGTGTAATTCCCACAGAAGTAACTATTCAAGGATTGAATCCTTTTCTTCATAATATATAGGGTATAGTCTTGGAAGTAAGACATAAACTCTTCGAAATATCTTGAATACGTTCCTATTGCAGGATTGGCATAGCTGTCTAGTATAACTATCTCACTTCTACCTTCATCCTTATTTACATAGAATGTTATCCAATGGCCCATTTTATTACGAGAACCCGAGTCCAGAGTGTTCATTATGAACACCACAGGTCTTTTTTTATGTATTTTTGTCAGTATTTTCCGTACGTCATCAGCTAGGAAACATCCTAGATAGTCTACCTTATCACCTAAATTACTTCTGATAGCCTCATTTATTTCCAAACAATTCATATTAGTATTTTATCCTCGCGTATCGCAAATAACGCGACGATCCGCGTTAATGCTGATCACACCCGTTGTAGAGCCGTAAACTAGTATGACTTTATTTCTAGCTACTCCGCGTTTAAATTCCAAAGCGATCCTCAGATTACCACTTTTTTCAATCGGGATGGTGTCATCGATATCCTCGGGTTGTAAATTAAAGGCCAGTATGGTTCCACCATTCACATATGTGTCATAAGATAATATATTGTCTTTATCGAAGCCTAAGGCTTGTAATGCTGTGTAATACAACTTGGCGCAGTTATGAGGAAAGTCACACCCAATATTGACAATATTAGTGCTATTCTGCGATATTAATACTTTACTAAGCTCGCAGTTTTCCAAATAAAGCGGGTTGCGATTATATGCACCAGACACAGCCTCCATATCAAGGATGATCATATATAAATGTTCTGGTATAACAGTTCCCCACGGCTGGTCCATTGTTATCGAGCGCTGACCTGTGCCCAATATATACGTTTTGTATAAAGTTTTATTAAAAGTATACGTAATAGGAGAGTTGTTCTGCACCATGGCTTTATTAATGGCTACTAATCCTTCAGGGTAAGGCAATACCCGATCCACCCATAGACGTGTAGACTTGATATTATATTTAAAATTAGCGTGTTCATTATCGCTGAGTATAAGCCACTTATCAGGTTGAAGTTCGAGCCGCACCCTGATGTCCACATTATCCAAAACGTATTCACTAACGGATGTGACATCCAGCATTAGTTTAAAACACGTATTCACGCCACTCGTTTTCATATCAGTCATCCGTTGCTTCTCACTAGCCGAGGCATTAGTGAAATAACCAGCTTCAATTTTACCAGGATCAACTCGGTTAAAAAACTGTGACAGTTTATCATAGCGGTTAGCCTTACACCCAGAAATCGTAGATAATAACTTTACGTATGACCAGAATGAGAATAATGAGCTGGTTTCAACTACTGTTTCGTTTAAATACACAATAGCGGATTTGAATAGAGTTTGCGATAATCCATTCACCAACGATGCGTTTTTAGCATCTCCTAAAGGCGTTATTCCATCTTCTTCGGTTAGATCAATAGACAACTCCAAAGCTATAGATGATAAATCCACCAGTTGACCATTCACTCCCTTGATGATGAATTCCAGATAAGTGTCTGTAAACTTATTATTGACCCCAGAATTCACAGGTAATACATCCACCGTTTGTCTGCTGGCGATTGTTGATTCTACCAATCGAGGGGAAAATACTTTAGGAAAGGCTTCACTAACAGCAGCTGTATAGTGTTCTAATGGCACCTGGAGGCCCAGAGCGTTATATCCGGCCATGTTCGCGCTTTAGACAACACCAACCGAGTGAGAAGAAGTTATGACAACACATCATTATATTTCCCTTTAGTAAAACGTTTGATGTTTACTAATTTTTTTGTTTGTTTATTCTTTTTCTGCACTCTTCCACCTATCATTTGCTTCCCCACTCCTTTCAATGTTTCAATTCCGCGTTTCTTAAGAGATTGTTTGAAAGTTTGTTTGTCATTATTAATATCGTCTAGTACGTTCTGCCCCAAGCTAAGTGCAGCCGGAGCCAGAGTCCTCATGATAAAGGGCGCTGCTCGACGCGCTATCCCGCTTAAAAAGGAAAATATTCCTCCTCTTCGCGTATAACGTCTACTGCTGTTGAAAATCCGTATATCATCAGTCCCACCACCTCCAGGAGGGGTTAACAGAATGTATAATTCCTCAACAGAGGGAGGAATAAAGTGGACACGCATTTCTCCGCTTGTTTCAGACGAATGAGGAGTGTCGGGAAAGCATTGGTGTTATATACCTCCTGCAACGGGGCGTACATGCAAGACTGCTATGGTGCACCCACGTTCATCAAAATGTATCGGGTTACCATCTTGATCCCTAACAGTGATGCTGACGCTATCTATCATGTTAGTGTTAAGACGCACATATAGTTTTTTATTGTTGCTGTTATTACTTCCATTTAGGGAGATTACATCCAAAATATTTACAGACTGGTTTCCATATCTAGTAGAAGAGATTCTATCGCAATAAACACACAGAATATCATCTCCTCCTCTAGGCATTGGCGGGAATAGACATGTGTTAACTACACTCGAGGCATACTGACGTTTTGTGAATATGTCATATTCTATTTCTGGAACTACGCCCAACACTTTCCCAAAAGCGGTTCCAAATGATAATGTAACTCTACTGATGTTTTTATGCCCCGTTGCAGAGCTAATATTCTCATCACTAATCACAGTAGTGAACTTGTTTCGATTGGAGGAAGAATCATATTTAATAAAATGCGTTCCATATTTAGCTGAAAATTGTTTTAATGACTTTCCTAAAAAACTCAGTTTAGCATTACTTGAAAATATGGCGTCTATTTCTGTATTAATCCTGGTATTAATTTCTTTTATAGTTCCGGCTAAAACATCAGATGATAATAAATGCTTTGAATGCATGTATTTCCCCTCGCTCACTTTCTCATACGTAACGCCTACACGTATATATGCCTCGGGATTATCACGCTTAATAACGTAATGTGAAGTGGGGAGGAGTAATTTTTGTAGGCACATTTCATAACTCCTCCTGGGATCTAATTCTAGCTGGTTAAACAATCGATTTTGGAAAGATGCGGGGATGTTATTGGGGAATAAATGCGTATCTGATACGCTGGTGGCGTATATCACGTGAGTGTCCATCGCTCTATCTCCTTAGACCGCTTTTTGTCTAGTAAAGCCATCTACACATTACACGCTCATTTATATACACTCACCTGCTAATATACAATCCAGGAAGCTTTCCTTTTACTGTGAGGATCAATCTTGACAGTCGCCTTTCTCTTAACAGACGGAGGTTCATACACTTGACTGCTTGCCGTAGTATTACGGAATAAATCTCGCGATGTAGATGTTAGTGTGAAAAACAGTTGAGCAATGGGGAGTTTATCCGGTAGAAAAACAGATTTAAGCACAGTCATTTTATGTATAATGTCATTAATTATATGTATGCCAGATACTGGAGCCAATACATTTCCATTCAGATCCCAACGAACGATTCCGGTAGCATCATAATGGTTTAGCAAGGATCTCGCATATTCGTGATCTCTCACTTTCAACTTCAAATCTATTAAATGTTTTATGGAAGGGTTGGTATGCAACTGAGGAGGAGGTGGTGGTTTGACAGTAAGATGTCGAGCAACTGCTTTCACAGTGGGGTAAGCAGGGCTGTGTGCAGCTTTCCGGTTGTCCACTATTTTACGCGGTACGAGATAAAAGGCTTTCATTTTACTTACTGAACAACCGTGTAATTAAACTAGCCGCTATCGGTAAAATAATGGATAAAATACTGCCTCCTCGTTTGCTGGTTAATATCTGTTTCTTAGTTGACACAGAAGGTTTCTTACAGGCTAGTGACCGAATAAGCAATTTATATTTTTTCAACTTTTTAACGACCTTGTCAGGCACGGGTAATTTTTTTTTTAAAAAGTTATTAAAAATTTCTGATAAACAATTTATATGTGGTTTCTTCAATTTTTCAATCAACTGCTTTCTCGAGGAATACTGAAGTTTTGATAATAGTTGGATCAATTCCTTGTATTTATAAACTAAGGGCTTCTTCATTATAAATGTAATATCTCAGCAGCATCAATCCATTGATCGAATGATCGATCATAACCTGCGTACCTAACTTTATACTGAAGCTTGCCAGAGACTCTGCGTTGTCCCAATACCTTCTCAATATTAAAGGTTTGAGGCAAATGTGTTGGTGTTAATTCTTGTTTATAGAAGCCACCATCAATTTCTTCCCCATTCAGATCTTTTAGAAAGTATAAAGGGATGTGTTGTCTCCGATCAATACGTGTAACTGTAAATATCTCTCGGGTGTTCTGCTGCTTAAACCCTTTCTTAAACTTGGAAATGCGATCAGATAGAGTGATGCGTACTGTATCACCAACACTCAATCGTGGAATGACAGTTCTCTTTGTTTTGCTCGGGCTTTTATACATTAAATCAAATTGTTTGGCGTGTTCGCTGGGCGATGATAGAGCGTGCACCTCCGCAGGTGTCTTCCCCTTCAATCCTCTGTGTGGGGTTAAATTATATGTTTTCACAATATCTGGTAGAGCTTGCGTGTATTTTAAAGTGTTGCGCGCCGTCATAAACTTGTAAAGTTTACCTTTTAAAGTACGTATGAACCGCTCAGCGATTGAAGCTTTAGTCTCCTGAGAAAATACACTATATAACCGTACTTTCCTTGCTGCCAGCATATTTTTCATAGTGGCGTTATAAAATTCTCCACCTCGATCAGAATTAATTTTGCGCACTCCCTGAGAATGAGGTGAATCTAGAATTAAAGCTAGAGCATTAGTGGTGCTTTTCCCATCCTTAGCGCGTAAGGGTACTACTTGGGCGTACCTGGAGAAAATATCTACGCATACGAGTAAATATTTCACTCCGTCATTATGTTTGTCCAATAAACTCATCTCGGCCAAGTCTATAGCTTGAAATAGTCGCGGTTTAGGGCTTAACACCCGACGCCGAGGGAATTTATGTGGTTGTAAATAATGCAACGTATAGGAGTCAGAGCTTTTCAGATAGTCCTTTACATCGGCTAGAGTTATACTAGAGTTAATTAATTTGGCGGCCTTATACAATCTCTGTACCCCTCCAAGCCCTCCGCTAGATGAGGGGTTGTTATATACTCGTTCCAGTACATCTTTCTTGCTCACCATTGGTAAACTATCTCATAGGGCGGTTCGTGAACAATATTACCGCGTAATGTTATCGTAGATGGAGTGTTCGAACCCAGATCTACTAGCAAATAGCCGTAGGGTTGACTAATAACTTGCTTATATAACTCTACAAATTTCTTTGAATCCACTTTCCCAAATATTTGTCGTCCGAGTGTTTCAATTTGTGACAGGTCTCGTGATTTAACCAATATGAAATGAGAAGCATTTAAACTAATATTCCTCGAATATTTACCAGGAAAAAATATATTTTGAGTAATCAATATGACGGAAACCGTGAAATGTCGGCCCCTAGTAAACATGTCTGATACGATTTTTGAATTCGCAGACTCTGTAAAAAGGTCATCATAGATTACTAAGATATGCGAGTCATTATCTACTCGCTCTTCCACAGGATCAATAATGGTTGAATGCTCGATCAGCTTCCCTTTAATTTGTGGATCTGATCGTAATTCAGAGTAACCTCCTCCGCATATGATTATTGAGGAGAACTTGTGTTGATACTTCCTTACAAGTTTACTGCACAAGTAGGATTTTCCGCTGTTTGAATAACCAGCAATAATAACACGAGATGGTTCTCTGAAAATATCTAGATGTTCCTCATGGATTATATCATAGGAACTGTCCATGATTAATGCTTCGTTAAGACTGCTAAAAACTAAGGAACTGAGGTGGTATTTATACAAACATAGTCATTTACAGGTGTTTATTCACATATTTTATGTACAGCAACATCATTTTTAAAACTAAACATAGTTCTTACAGTTCACAAACAATAATATTAAACAGCATAATTCTTACAGTTCACAAACAATAATATTAAACAGCATATTTTAAAACTAATCATAGTTCTTACAGATCACAAACAATAATATTTAACAACCTATTCATTTAGTATACAAAGTTCTAGTCATATTGGCATCCATCTTAATACTACCTAACAATTGTACAACATAAAATCTAGCGAGGGTTGAATAGTTTCTGAGCTGTAGCATCGCGTTTGCTCCAGGGATGGAATATTGGGTAGAGTCTCTGTGCTTGCTCTACTTCCTCCTCCTCCATAAACAATTCTTCTTCCATCTCCTCCTCCTCTCTCACTTCTACATCCATCTCATCATCATTGTTATTGGGAATATCAGGATGACCATACGCTAGGGACTGTGTGGGGCTTAAAATGTAGCGTTTATCGTCAAATGCTGACAATCCTCTGCAGGTAGTGCGACATGTACAAATCTTTCCTTGCACGTTGCGTATAGATCTCGACACATACCTGATTGAAGTGTTTGTTTCAAGAGTGTGTTGAAATGAGTCATGTGAGAGTTTCTCTTGTAGGTGGTATGGTACGCCCTTACACTTACAAGTGTGCTCCCCATCATGTGTGGTGAACGAATATGTTTTAGGTCTGAGAGCGATTAACTGGTTAATAATCTTAGAGCCTATTTCAGACTTGAGCAATCCTAGTTCACCTTCTCGCGCTTTAGAGTAGGATGGATGTGTGTCATTAAAATTGCTAAAATCCATACAGTCGAAGAGCGGAGACTTATTCAACTCTTCAAACACATCCTGACAGTCCAGTTTAATGATGAAAGAGTCTGTGTCTGTATATAACAGACTCGCTTTATCCCCATACGCAGGTTTGACAACATCATACCAGAACTCATAGAGTCGCCTCTTAGCAATTTGAAGTATATGGTAACCCAGATACGTAGGAGTGTTGACTAGGAGAGACTTCTGCTTGATAGTACATATCACACGATCCTTACTTAACAAAAGACTCCGCTTGAAGAATGGGTTTCGAGCATGTTTCAGGAAATGACTACGATCTGTGACCAAATAGTGTTTGTTCCCATATTTAGATACATCTGTGAGACTCTTTCCATATATAGAGTTTGATACGAGTTTGAAAGCCATTTTTTTTATCGCGCATTTGGTACTGGCACGTTCACGAACATTGGTTTCAATGAAGTCTTTAAGGTAACTCTCCTGCTCGAATTCGTAGATGTCGTGAACTTTAGCTACTTCTAATCCAATGCGCATGAGCAACTGTAACAAGTCCAGACTAACGAGGTAGTCTTTCTGAGGAAGGTGAGAAGCAATTAATTTAGTGTTGTTTTTAGGCAGCCCACGACTTTCTTCTGTAAGAATATTCTTACTGTAGGGTGAAATGTGTTCCTCAGTAATGCATGTATGTGAAAGAACAAGGGGCAGTTCATCTGTATACCTAGCTACCTCAGGTCGGACCTGGAGTGTATCACACAACACCCAATACCCCTTGGTCCCGTCACATGGGATATTCTCCAAACCTTGCTCCAGCAGTACGTCACGCTCATCATGTGTTAGTTTCCGGATCCCACCCCGAGGGAGTAGTTCAGTCATACACGCCCCGTAAAGACTATTAAAGTCTAAGTAGATGATGTAGCTACTATCTTCCCCTAGATCTAAGCCTGTGTGCCTGTTCTCCACATTCGTGTACTGTCTCGTCACACTGGTGAACCCACCTCGGAGATTCCGACGAAGTAAATCATATAACAATGGGTCTGACACAACATCAAGTTGAACTTTCGATTTAAGCAAGAACGCATCCCAAGCAAATGAGGGTAAAGAAATGTAGTGTGAAATGTCTAATTTGTAGAGAGCAAGCATGGTATCTCGCCAGACTGTGAACACATCGGCTAGCAATCCTGTGTCCACTTTGAGGTAAAGGAGTAGATACTCCCCTATGTTGCGACATTTAGCCAAATCAAAAATTTCTAAGGCTTGTTTATAATCTGTTTCTGACAACTCTTCGTCTTTTAGTGTATTGTAAAACTTATCACGAGAAGGGAGTTGTGGTTCATCTAACACACTCATAGAGGATAAATAATCATAGCAGAATGATTGTTTACCCGTGAGCAGTTTTGGAATGGCCGCTTTATTTACCCCTTTTAACATAGCCAAAGTGAATGTGGTAGGTTTCCCACTATCAATATGATCCTTGGCTATTCTTCCTAGCGAGCCGTTGAGAAGGGCTAAACTATCCAAAAATCTTAAGTTGTTCACATCGACTTTCATAAATTTAAATCCATCCTTGGCTAATATATCTATATCACTTCCTGGTCTATCTTTCATCTCGTTTAGGATTACTCCTAAATCATAGGAAGCGTTGTGTGAAAAAGTGTATAGGAACTTGTATGAATTTACACACTGCAAATTACATCTATCACAGTAAGCTGCTTGATAATTGTGGAATCTTACTGTGTGGTCGTGATGACGGACTTTGATTACATCTTCTCCGTTAAAAGGTACATCACAGAGTTCACAGGTTGTTTTTGTCTCAAATAGTGCCTGCTGTTGCTGAGACATGTGAAGTTCATAGGATGCTAACCCCTTCTTGATTCGTGCCCATGACGCTTCTAGCGTGGTTACAAAGTGATTGACCGCATCTTTACCCAAATAAGTATCTTTCTCAACAATATTCTTCTGTCTGTCAATGATGATGTACGCATACGCCACTGCATTGTGACGTGTTTCTATCATTCCCTTAGGGTTCGAGCGGTCTAGCATGCACTCAAAGTCATAAAAGCACATGTGACTAGGACCATAACCCCGTCCATAGTTACGGAAAGTAATCTTCCTCTCTGGTGGGTAGAATTTGAGAGTCTGATGTACTTTGCATGTACTTTCATGACTCTGCATGCTATCTGCTGGGAGTGATATCAAACAACAGTGACAGAAGCTGTGATGACTTGGGATTAGATCTCCATGACCTCGCATATTACGTACATATTGGTTAAAATCCTTAATTAATACTAAATGTTGAGCTTCCAACATCAGCAATGGTATGACGTCTGTATATCCTCCTCTTCCCTTCCTAGCTAGTGTAATGTAGTGTCGCTGTTGTCGTCTAGCATTTTCATCTCTTTCTAGTGAATAGATGAATATACTGACTTTATTCATTTTCTCTACCTTGTGAATATCCTCGAATGTTACTGCAGAATTGACATCAGCTGGCCATTTCATGTGTCTGAGACACCAACTAGCATTCACAGATCTAGCGCGAATATTATCTAGATGCATTCCCTTAGCTAAACATTTATAAGCTGCAACACACTGCATAAGGCATCAGCCTCTCCCTCTGGATTGAAAACCAACTGCTTTCCACGCAAGCCTTCAGGATAGTCTACATGCGAGCCTAATCTTATCGGATGTTCTATCTGACCACAGTTAATGTAAAACCCGGTGAGCCGCTCAACCAAGACATTGGACCCTTCCTTCGCTTCCAGATACTGGGATATTTTCTCTGTCAATTCATCAGCCCAAAAATCAATAAGAGTTTCTACTTCCTCTAGAGTAATTCTTTGCCCCTCACCTCGTATGGGAAAGCCGTCGTTATTTATAGGATCCAATAGATTATCCTCCCTGTCTTGTTGTACATTTAAATTTCTCACAATTAGAGTGATGTCTGGGTAAATTAGGAGGAATGGGTGTCGTGGAGAGAAGAGGGCGCGTATCTCATTAATGAAAAAATCCCTATATGTTCTCAGATAGAGTCCTGGTGAGGTGTTAACATGTTCTGGTATGGAGAATGAAAGCCGGACATAACTGCCGTTATAGTTATCAATTCGATCCAGCAGCTGGGGTTGAATTTCTAGCGCAGGTGGAGGAGAGGGGGAAAGAGGTGGAGGGGGTGATGGGATAGGGCTGGGAGGGGTGGGGGGTGGTGATAACCCTCCCCCTCCGAGATGAATGGGTGAGACCGCTGGCTCAGCTACTACGCCAGACGGTGGTAACAAGTCAGAATTGACAGACGCTGGTGGGTCAAGGTCACGGTCTGCTGAGCTGTCGTCTGAGTCACTGTCTGAGATGAAAATGGTACGATTCTCACCACTGCTGCTGCTGCTGCTGCTGCTGCTGCTGCTGCTGCTGTCATAGCTGTCGCTGTTTGATTGGGGTATGGGGCTGAGGGAGGAACGGGGGGTTGAGTGGGCGGGTGAACGAGTCCTCCTCCCCTCCCTGTGAGAGCCGGAAGTGGCTACTGTCCGCCCTGCTGTGACACTCTCACTGCCACTGCTGCTGCTGCAGCTGTCGCTGGATGCCAAATCTATGCACAGCGGTGTGTCGTCTGTAAAAAAAGAAAACATATTATCTCTAGAAAGAATGAAGCATATATATATATATATATATATATATATATATATATATATATATATCTAGAAAGAATGAAAGCGTATATATTATGAGGTATGGGAACAGACTAGTGTGGATTAATATGTTTAGGAAATAGACTGAAATCAGACAGTAATAATAACTTACTTATGTCCTGGTGAAGGGGTTGAGCAGGTGAGTGGGTATGAATTCGTAACATCGTGTTAACCGGGGGCGATACGGTCTCGTAGCCCTCCATCTGTCGGGGTGGGTGACCTTGATGAAGGGGCTGTGACCCCCGGCGAGTGAGATGAGCACTCCTTAGCTCAGTGTGTGAGGAATGGGGTATAGGCTCGATGACGTCGATCTGTTCCCTCCGTCGATTGAGGTAGGGATTATAACCTGAAATGGAACAAATGATATTCAGCATGGGTGAATGGGGAAAAAATATGTTTATTATTATGCATGTGTGTTCGCTTGCAAGTGGATGAAATACAGATACGAGAAGTGTATTTTATATGCTACCTACGTTTATGTGAAGTTTCATTCCGACGATGACCTCCTCGCGGGGCGGGTGAGCAATAAGGACACTTCACGGTTTTGTAAACTGAAATTGGAAAGAACATATTTAACTGTGTGGAATGTAACAGCTCGAATGAGAAAATATTCTCACACTATAGTAGTTTACACGCGATATTTCACCTGTGGATGACAAAATGAACTGTGGAATATTAAATAAGAATAACACTCACGGTTATCACAGAAAATCTGCTGACATCGCTTGCATTTGATGTCGTAATGTCCTAGGGGCGGTTTTTCACAGCTTGCGCATTGCAGTCGACACACTTGATTCGGTGATGGAATATAAAACACTCCGCATTTCATGCAGGCTGTAGAGCTTCGCCTTTCCATGACATGGAGCTGTATGACGCGTGTGTATCGGATGAAGTCTCGCAGGGAACTGACGGGGCGTTTGTGTGTGAGGGGAGTGAAACGACCTGGGTCAAATGAGAAGTGATTGATGGGTGACAGGTGAGGGTCTGTCTGTCGGCAGGAGTAAGTACCTCGCGCCTCCTTACCGGAATCCACAGTGTATGGGAAGTCGTCGTGGGACGAACATCTCCACTCTTCTAAAGACAACGAAAACCTTTTAGACAAATGGTCCCCCAGTTCCGCTGGAGAGTGCTCTCTCACCCCTCAACACTTGCGATTTCCTGTAGGGGAGTCAATGGGTTTGTCTAACCACATAATGGCCCAGAGCACTCTCTCCAGACGAAGGGGAAACTCCATCCAGCTCCCATCCCAAAACAACATAACAGACCGTGCTGCCTTCTCCTCTCATCTACACACTAACTCACGATCAACTCTTTTACTCCTTCCTACATATTCCTTCTATTTTCTCACTCTATCACTTACTCTACCACTTACTCTCATCTTTCCTGAGCACTTACCTTAACCCCCGAGGACTGGAGCGACGCGCTCCAATTACCTCCGACACGCGCCATAACTTCCGGGAAATTCCCATAACCCGCGAGGACTAGAGGGACGCGCGCCACCTGTCAGCTGCCCAACATGACCTCCCCTCTTTCCTGTCCACATACCCAAACACGCCAAAACTTCCGGGAAATACCCCCAAAAGCCTGTGTGACTAGACACCCGCGCGCCACCTGTCAGGTGAGAGCGTCCGAAACGCGCCAAAACTTCCAGGAAATTCCCCCAAAACCCCATGTGACGACGACGCGCGCGGCACCTGTCGGGTGGCACTCAAGAGTGCCACCTGGGACAGCTGGTGCGCGCGGTCGTAGTCACATATTTCACTACTTCCATGATGGTAGAGAGAACACCTTGTTCTCCATGATGGTAGAGAGAACACCATGTTCTCCGTGATGGTAGAGAGAACACCTTGTTCCCCATGATGGTAGAGAGAACACCGTGTTCTCCATGATGGTAGAGAGAACACCGTGTTCCCCATGATGGTAGAGAGAACACCGTGTTCTCCGTGATGGTAGAGAGAACACCTTGTTCTCCATGATGGTAGAGAGAACACCATGTTCTCCGTGATGGCAGAGAGAACACCGTGTTCTCCATGATGGCAGAGAGAACACCGTGTTCTCCATGATGGCAGAGAGAACACCGTGTTCTCCATGATGGTTGAGAGAACACCGTGTTCTCCATGATGGTAGAGAGAACACCGTGTTCTCCATGATGGTAGAGAGAACACCGTGTTCCCCATGATGGTAGAGAGAACACCGTGTTCTCCATGATGGTAGAGAGAACACCGTGTTCTCCATGATGGTAGAGAGAACACCGTGTTCTCCATGATGGTAGAGAGAACACCGTGTTCTCCATGATGGTAGAGAGAACACCGTGTTCTCCATGATGGTAGAGAGAACACCGTGTTCTCCATGATGGTAGAGAGAACACCTTGTTCTCCATGATGGTAGAGAGAACACCGTGTTCTCCATGATGGTAGAGAGAACACCTTGTTCTCCATGATGGCAGAGAGAACACCGTGTTCTCCATGATGGTAGAGAGAACACCGTGTTCTCCATGATGGTAGAGAGAACACCTTGTTCCCCATGATGGTAGAGAGAACACCGTGTTCTCCATGATGGTAGAGAGAACACCTTGTTCTCCATGATGGTAGAGAGAACACCGTGTTCTCCATGATGGTAGAGAGAACACCGTGTTCTCCATGATGGTAGAGAGAACACCTTGTTCTCCGTGATGGTAGAGAGAACACCATGTTCTCCGTGATGGTAGAGAGAACACCTTGTTCCCCATGATGGTAGAGAGAACACCGTGTTCCCCATGATGGTAGAGAGAACACCTTGTTCTCCATGATGGTAGAGAGAACACCGTGTTCTCCATGATGGTAGAGAGAACACCTTGTTCTCCATGATGGTAGAGAGAACACCGTGTTCTCCATGATAGAGAGAACACCGTGTTCTCCATGATCGTAGAGAGAGCACCGTGTTCTCCATGATGGCAGATTGATGAAGATAAAGCTACCCGAGAGGTGACACAGGCCTGAATAGCCCGTAAGTGGTAAATTTTTTGGGAGTGAATAGCCCGTAAGAAGGATGTCACCTTCGATCTACTTATACTGGTATGGCCACCACGAAGCTTTCGAGAAGCCTGACCTGTCATTTACAGGCTGGTGCCCTGAGAAACCATATCTAAAGTGTACATAGCACAACACTCACTAGGAACCTGCTGGTAGATACTACAACACTTCTGGCATCCACCACTGACCAGAGAATACTGTAAATATTGGAAGCTATACTCATCCAAGAAAAAATTACCCACTCTAAATATACAGAGTATTGACTTCGTCACCTTGCCTACGCTCAGACCCAGACCTCACCTTGCCAACGCTCAGACCCAGACCTCACCTTGCCTACACTCAGACCCAGACCTCACCTTGCCTACGCTTAGACCCAGACCTCACCTTGCCTACGCTCAGACCCAGACCTCACCTTGCCTACGCTCAGACCCAGACCTCACCTTGCCTACGCTAAGACCCAGACCTCACCTTGCCTATGCTCAGACCCAGACCTCACCTTGCCTACGCTCAGACCCAGACCTCACCTTGCCTACGCTCAGACCTAGACCTCACCTTGCCTACGCTCAGACCCAGACCTCACCTTGCCCACACTCAGACCCAGACCTCACCTTGCCCACACTCAGACCCAGACCTCACCTTGCCTACGCTCAGGCCCAGACTTCACCTTGCCTACGCTCAGACCCAGACCTCACCTTGCCTATGCTCAGACCCAGACCTCACCTTGCCTACGCTCAGACCCAGACCTCACCTTGACTACGCTCAGACCCAGACCTCACTTTGCCTATGCTCAGACCCAGACTGTCGGAAAATCCGACACCATTTAATAATCATACAGATAATAGCTGTATTGTATAAACAAGTTACCCATAGAAAACGTAACTTGTAGTGGAATTACCGTCTAAAGAAAACGGGATATCATCACCACATACTATTATAATTCACCACCTATTATGGTGGGAATTGTTCTTAAATACATTAGTCTTTGGACTTTACCATCATAAAACATCTCATATAAATTAACTTAATTATCAATATTAAAGTAGAGTAAATGTGACCCTTCTATCACCTTTGGAAATCTGGACAATGTAAGCCAGGCGTCAGGGGGGAAGGAGGGCAGCCATTGTTGTGTCACCTCCGAGACGTGTGGAGCAAATTCGGCTCCTATCATTCTGGACAATGTCGGCCAGTAACGTCAATAGTATGGAGTGTTAAACAGCCATTGTTTATAACGAGACCAGAGGCTCACACGGGAGCAAATTCGGCTCCTGTTAATTTTACTTGGACGTAGTGTTATGGAAACCAAAGGTACCATCTCCAACACGATGTCTACAATTCAAGTTAAGTGTTCTTTCCGAAACCCGTTTATCATTCATTTATGGCCATTAATGTCAGGATATAGGGTGATCCGGTTAGATCACGTGGAAGCCTCAAACTAAAGGTAATTAAGCCAGGTCTTCATGTTCCATGTACAGTTTTCTCTGAAATACTTGTCATATATAGGATTCTGGCTTCACAGCTAGCGCACTTTTGACAGGTCAAGACGAGGAAGCAAGATTTGTGCACCAGTTACTGGGTGATATGGAAGCTACCTCAAAGAGGATAATTTGGTGTCTACACCCTAGTTATACCTGGTGGACTAGCCTGCTGTACTATAAGATAAGGAACCTTTTCAATGTATGTAGTCTATTCCTGTAGTTTGATTGGCTGCATATATATAAATTTAATAAACCCCCCTAATGTGTAGAGGATCGATTTGTGAGATTAAGAGATTATTGCAGAAATACAGTCCACTTAACATTATACAAATTGCTATCGAAGTATATAAATTAACGTAAATATAAATTCATATAAATTAAATAAATATAAATCTCACAGGTCGGTTCCCACACAGACCTCACCTTGCCTACGCTCAGACCCAGACTTCACCTTGCCCACACTTAGACCCAGACCTCACCTTGCCTACGCTCAGGCCCAGACTTCACCTTGCCTACGCTCAGACCCAGACCTCACCTTGCCCACACTCAGACCCAGACCTCACCTTGCCTACGCTCAGGCCCAGACTTCACCTTGCCTACGCTCAGACCCAGACCTCACCTTGCCTACGCTCAGACCCAGACCTCACCTTGCCTACGCTCAGACCCAGACCTCACCTTGCCTACGCTCAGACCCAGACCTCACCTTGCCTACGCTCAGACCCAGACCTCACCTTGCCTTCGCTCAGACCCAGACCTCACCTTGCCTACGCTCAGACCCAGACCTCACCTTGCCTACGCTCAGACCCAGACCTCACCTTGCCTATGCTCAGACCCAGACCTCACCTTGCCTACGCTCAGACCTAGACCTCACCTTGCCTACGCTCAGACCTCACCTTGCCTACGCTCAGACCCAGACCTCACCTTGCTTACGCTCAGACCCAGACCTCACCTTGCTTACGCTCAGACCCAGACCTCACCTTGCTTACGCTCAGACCCAGACCTCACCTTGCCTATGCTCAGACCCAGACCTCACCTTGCCTACGCTCAGGCCCAGACCTCACCTTGCCTACGCTCAGACCCAGACTTCACCTTGCCTACGCTCAGACCCAGACCTCACCTTGCCTACGCTCAGACCCAGACCTCACCTTGCCTACGCTCAGACCCAGACCTCACCTTGCCTACGCTCAGACCCAGACCTCACCTTGCCTACGCTCAGACCCAGACCTCACCTTGCCTACGCTCAGACCCAGACCTCACCTTGCCCACACTCAGACCCAGACCTCGCCTTGCCTACGCTCAGACCCAGACCTCACCTTGCCTACGCTCAGACCCAGACCTCACCTTGCCTACGCTCAGACCCAGACCTCACCTTGCCCACACTCAGACCCAGACCTCACCTTGCCTGAGATTAGGAATTTTGAACAAACGAACATTTACATTTTTATTTATATAGTTATCTATATAAGTATAAATTTAAATGTTCGTTGTTCAAAATCGTTAATCTCTGAAAGTTCTTCACTGATTAATTTGAAATTTTTACACAAAGTTTCATTCACATACGAACATATTTTTATATACTTGCTATATAGATATCACGTCTGGGACAGGAAAAAACAAGCTTTTTTGAAAAACTGTGTTTTTCATGTGAGGGAAATCTCCGAAACCTCTTTACCGATTGCTTTGAAATTTTCATACAACGTTGCATTCAAATATGCACATGTTTTTATATGCCTACTATGTACATGCCACACTTGTCACAGGTAAAAACATTTTTTTTTTTTTAAACAGCACCATCTGTTGAACGTAAGAGCAACACACGCTGTAATCTCCGAAAGTTCTTCACCGATTGCTTTCAGATTTTGACACAAAGTTCCATTCGAATACGCGCATGATTTTATATACCTACTATATGGATGCCAGACCTGTGACCGGTAAAAAATACTTTATTTGAAAAACAGCGCTATCTGTTGCACGTGAAAGCAACACACGCTCTACTAAATATATTACGATTCCATTTCAACGTTTCCGATTGCAGTGATAAATTTCATTTTCATGGATTTCAATGTATTTAAATTTTGATATAATTATTTTGTGTGATATTGTGTTGTAACTGAGCTGCGTTTTTTACTATACCGTTCATTTCGTGAGTATAGTTTAGTTTTTTTTTTATTGTTTTCATTTCTTTTTTATACTGTTCTTCTTATTTTTCAGTGGCTGTGCCACAGCAACGCGTGGCCGGGTACAGCCAGTATATAATATATCTCAATCCCAAGGTTTCTCTTGCTAATGACGGTCAATTCATTCACCTTCCGGTAATTTTGGGAACCGCAAATCTTCTCCTCTAGAAGGTTACCTAGAGAGCATAACCAATTAATAGAGCAAGTGAGGAGTTATTTCATCACCTACACTACGTTACCACCATCACCTACACTACCGTTACCACCATCACCTACACTACCGTTACCTCCTCCGTTGTCAGCCGGGCTCCACATAACGGTGAGAGGCCTCATGAGGTCTGCCACTTTAGCTTCTGGCTAATGGTAAGTTACGTTACAACAATTTAGTTTTCTTTTTTTAGTTGTGATATTCTGTAAATTTGTTGTCCGTCACTTACATTGTAAGTAGTGTAGGTTAGTGGGATTACTTATAACTTATGTTCACCTAATTTTTTTTTTTTTTTTTAGTTTGTAGGATCAAAATTTTCCCCGTAAAATGTACTTATTGTGTTGGTGTTGGAGTTGTGTTTGACCTCTTCTAGTTCATTTAATTTTCTTTCTGATCCATTCACCTGGGCTGTAGGAGACTCGAACACAGACCCCATGTGTGTAAGGCTGAAGCTCTACCGACCGAGCTATTGAGCAGTCTTAATAAGGAAAGTTCCCAGAAGCAGCATCCTGCTGCCAAACCTGAATGAGGGAAAGCAGAAAATTCCAGTGAAAAATTCCAGTAGAAAATTTAGTGCAAACTGTTAAAACGGATGTATGGATGACAATTGAAATTTTCTTTCGACTTAGATGCCTAATATTTCCTCATATGCTAGACCCTCACCCGAGTCTAGCTTCCACTCATTCCCGCTCATTATATTGGAATTCATTGTAAACATTTCCTCCTGCTCAATAACTTCTCCTGAAGGAAGTATGGTTAGATTCAAGTCTTTTCTGACTCTCTTCACTTTAATTCCGTCGACAGATGCGGTTCTTCCTCTTCTTCATAGCGCCCCTCACCACGAGGCTCAGGGGGGAAGGGGCCCTCAGGTAAATTGAGCACTTTTTTTAGTTTCCTTGAGAGCTTACGAGGCTGGGGCTCCACGCCTGGTTTGCTTAATGCCTCTGTATTGAGGTCAGTGACTGAAGGGTGCTCTTTGTGTACTCACCTAGTTGTGCTTGCCGGGTTGAGCTCTCGTTCTTTGGTCCCGCCTCTCAACCGTCAATCAACACGTGTACAGACTCCTGAGCCTATTGGGCTCTATCATATCTACACTTGAAACTGTGTATGGAGTCAGCCTCCACCACATCACTTCCTAATACATTCCATTTGTCAACCACTCTGACACTAAAAAAGTTCTTTCTAATATCTCTGTGGTTCATTTGGGCGCTCAGTTTCCACCTGTGTCCCCTTGTGCGTGTGCCCCTTGTGTTAAATAGCCTGTCTTTATCTACCCTATCAATTCCCTTGAGAATCTTGAATGTGGTGATCATGTCCCCCCTAACTCTTCTGTCTTCCAGCGAAGTGAGGTTTAATTCCCGTAGTCTCTCCTCGTAGCTCATACCGCTCAGCTCGGGTACTAGTCTGGTGGCAAATCTTTGAACCTTTTCCAGTTTAGCCTTATCCTTGACTAGATATGGACTCCATGCTGGGGCTGCATACTCCAGGATTGGCCTGACATATGTGGTATACAAAGTTCTGAATGATTCTTTACACAAATTTCTGAATGCCGTTCGTATGTTGGCCAGCCTGGCATATGCCGCTGATGTTATCCTCTTGATATGTGCTGCAGGAGACAGGTCTGGCGTGATATCAACTCCCAAGTCTTTTTCTTTCTCTGACTCCTGAAGAATTTCCTCTCCCAGATAATACCTCGTATTTGGCCTCCTGCTCCCTGCACCTATCTTCATTATATTACATTTGGTTGGGTTAAACTCTAACAACCACTTGTTCGACCATTCCTGCAGTTTGTTTAGGTCTTCTTGAAGCCTCAAACAGTTCTCTTCTATCTTAATCCTTCTCATAATTTTGGCATCGTCCGCAAACATTGAGAGAAATGAATCTATACCCTCCGGGAGATCATTTACATATATCAGAAACAAGATAGGACCGAGTACAGAGCCCTGTGGGACTCCACTGGTGACTTCACGCCAATCGGAGGTCTCACCCCTCTCCGTAACTCTCTGCTTCCTATTGCTTAGGTACTCCCTTATCCACTGGAGCACCTTACCAGCTACACCTGCTTGTCTCTCCAGCTTATGTACCAGCCTCTTATGCGGTACTGTGTCAATGGCTTTCCGACAATCCAAGAAAATGCTGTCCGCCCAGCCCTCTCTTTCTTGGTTAATCTGTGTTACCTGGTCATAGAATTCTATTAAGCCGGTCAAGCAAGATTTACCCTCCCTGAACCCATGTTTTCGATTTGTCACGAAGTCCCTTCTCTCCAGATGTGCTACCAGGTTTTTTCTCACGATCTTCTCCATCACCTTGCATGGTATACAAGTTAAGGACACTGGCCTGTAGTTCAGTGCCTCTTGCCAGTCGCCCTTTTTGTATATTGGGACCACATTCGACGTCTTCCATATTTCTGGTAGGTCTCCCGTCTCCAGTGACCTACTATACACTATGGAGAATGGCAAGCAAAGTGCCTCTGCACACTCTTTCAGTACCCATGGTGAGATCCCGTCTGGACCAGCAGCCTTTCTAACATCCAGGTCCAGCAGGTGTCTCTTGACCTCCTCTCTCGTAATTTCAAACTCATCCAAGGCCGCCTGGTTTACTTCACTTTCTCCTAGCACAATGACCTCACCTTGTTCTGTTGTGAAGACCTCCTGGAACCTCTTTTTGAGTTCATCACACACCTCTTTGTCATTCTCTGTATACCTGTCCTTGCCTGTTCTAAGTTTCACTACCTGTTCTTTCACTGTTGTTTTCCTTCTGATGTGACTGTGGAGTAGCTTTGGTTCGGTCTTGGCTTGGTTTGCTATATCATTTTCATAACTTTTCTCTGCTTCTCTTCTCACCCTGACATACTCATTCCTGGTTCTCTGGTATCTCTCTCTGCTTTCTGGTGTTCTGTTATTCCGGAAGTTCCTCCACGCCCTTTTGTTCAGTACCTTTGCTTCCATACATGCCCTATTATACCATGGATTCTTCTTTTGCTTCTCGGATTATTCCTTTTGGGCCGGGATATATCTACTTACTGCCTCCTGACACTGTTGGGTGACATAGTCCATCATATCTTGTACAGACTTAGCTCTGAGATCTGTGTCCCAAGGTATTTCCCTTAGGAAGCTTCTCATCTCCTCATAATTTCCCTTTCGGTATGCCAGCCTTTTGTTTCCTAGTTCTTTTTTGGGGGGGATAATTCCTAGCTCTACTAGGTACTCAAAGTTCAATACACTGTGATGACTCATTCCCAAGGGCGCTTCCATCTTGACTTCCCTTATATCCCACTCATTTAGGGTAAATATCAGATCAAGCATTGCTGGTTCATCCTCTCCTCTCATTCTTGTTGGATTCTTGATGTGCTGGCTTAGAAAGTTTCTTGTTGCCACGTCCAGCAGCTTAGCTCTCCATGTTTCTGGTCCTCCATGCCGGTCTCTGTTCTCCCAATCTATCTTCCCATGGTTGAAGTCTTCCATGATTAGTAGTCCAGATCCATTCCTGTTAGCAACAGAAGCTGCTCTCTCCATTATGTTAATAGTGGCCATATTGTTTCTATCATATTCCTCTCTGGGTCTTCTGTCATTTGGTGGCGGATTATATATGACTACGACTATAATTTTTTGCCCTCCAGTTGTTATTGTTCCTATTATGTAGTCACTGAAACCTTCATATCCCTGAACAACCAACTCCTCAAAATCCCAGCCTTTTCTTACCAGCAGAGCTACACCACCCCCACCTCTTCCTTCTCTCTCTTTCCTCATAACATAATAGTCCTGTGTGTGTATATGTGTATATGTGTGTGTGTGTGTGTGTGTGTGTGTGTGTGTGTGTGTGTGTGTGTGTGTGTGTGTGTGTGTGTGTGTGTGTGACTGTGTGTGTGTGTTTCTTACCACTTACTGGGCCGCCGTGGGAATTCGTAGCCCATAATAGCCACAAGTAATTTCCTTCACTCTTTCTAATGTGCATTTAAGTGCATGAAACGTTTGGCTATTTTAGGATTAATGCTGCAAATTATACCTTTGAAACTCAAATTGTTCGACATATTAGATATAACTGGAATATTACACACACACACACACACACACACACACACACACACACACACACACACACACACACACACACACACACACACACACACACATATTATATATATATATATATATATATATATATATATATATATATATATATATATATATATATATATATATAAATATATTACACACACACACACACACACACACATACATATATCTCCAGGACACTGGTCGCGTGCTGTCATCAACAAAGCCTCGTACTAAGTTATGTTTACAATATATTCTCAAGAGATTTCGATGATATCGTGCGAAGATGCATCGTAATCCTACACCTTTTGATGCTTGGGAATGAAATTTTTCTCCAACTGTTCCATAACATGCAGGCGAGATTACAGTGAGGAACATGGGATAATATTCCCTCATTAATGAGTGGATCAAGGTAATGTAATGCCACTGTGAAAAATATTTATGCTCTGGGGATCTTGAATCTTTTATTTGGTATAAACTACACTCTTAGAGCACGAGGTAAGCGTGCTTCATATTAATGGTGCAGGATCAGGTAGCATGCCACTGTTTACAGATGACTACCGTCTCATTATTCATATAAAACAAGCAAATTGGAAAGTAAATATGATAGTCATGGGAAAATATAAAGGCATATACACACACACTCTCAGAGGAACTGACAGGGTAGAAATGACACAGTATATTTAAAGATTATATATTACATTTATTTATTTTATTTTTAACAAGATTATTTAACACAGGAGGCACACGTACAATGGCGACAGAGGTGAAAATTGAGTACCCAAATGAGCCACAGTGACATTAGAAGGAACGTTTTCAGTGTCAAAGTAGTTAGTAAATGGAATCCATTAGGAAGTGATGTGGTGGAGGCTGACTCCATACAGTTTCAAATAGTTATATATATATATATATATATATATATATATATATATATATATATATATATATATATATATATATATATAATATATATATATATATGTTGTTAAATATGACCGAAAAAGTAAGATTAATAATTCTAACACGAATTTTCTCAATATTTCAATATTTCTTATGTTTTCACTGTAGATGGTAATTGAAAAATCAATTCTCCAAAATTCATTTTTTATTTTTAGTCTGACGCGATACTTGAACGCATTTCCCAATAACTTATTACAATTTCAAAGACTTTGGTTTACACACACACAACTATAACCTGCAAACACTAAACAAAGTTTTACTATACTATCATTTACACAGCTTTTATCTTATATACCCGCATTTAGGTGAGGTGATATGTTACAACAGTTTTGGATGAGGTGAAGAAAACCTTCAACACAAGACAGAACACGGTTCAATGGGTATAGATGAAAGGGAAGAATGGAAGTAACTGCAAAGGGCCTATTGGCCCATATTTCTTGATGCTTCTATATTGGTGCGGAGTCTTGAAGTGGGTAGAATATAGTTGTGCATTAATTGGCTGTTGATTGCTGGTGTTCACTTCTTGATGTGTAGTGCCTCGCAGATATCAAGTCGCCTGCTATCGCTGTATCTATCGACGATTTCTGTGTTGTTTGTTAAGACTTCTGTGGTGATGGTCTGGTTGTGGGATGAGATTATATGTTCCTTAATGGAGCCCTGTTGCTTATGCATCGTTAATCGCCTGGAAAGAGATGTTGTTGTCTAGCCTATACACTGAGTTCTTTGAGGCTTACAGTCCCCAAGTGGGCATTTGAAGGCATAGACGACATTGGTCTCGTTTAAAGCGTTCTGCTTTGTGTCTGGAGTTTCTCATGAGAAGGTTGGCCGTTTTTTTGGTTTTATAGTAAATCGTCAATTGTATCTTCTGGTTTTGGTCTGTAGGGATAACGTTCCTATTAACAATATCTTTCATGACCTTTTCCTTCGTTTTATGAGCTGTGGACAAGAAGTTCCTGTAAAATAGTCTAATAGGGGGTATAGGTGTTGTGTTAGTTGTCTCTTCAGAGGTTGCATGGCGTTTCACCTTCCTTCTTATGATGTCTTCAACGAAACCATTGGAGAAGCCGTTGTTGACTAGGACTTGCCTTACCCTACAGAGTTCTTCATCGACTTGCTTCCATCCTGAGCTGTGGCCGAGAGCACGGTCGACATATGCGTTAACGACACTCCTCTTGTACCTGTCTGGGCAGTCACTGTTGGCATTGAGGCACATTCCTATCTTTGTTTCCTTAGTGTAGACTGCAGTGTGGAAACCTCCGCGTTTTTTCCATGACTGTTACATCTAGAAAGGGCGGCTTCCCATCCTTCTACATCTCGTAAGTGAAACACAACACAGAATTCCGCTGAAATGCCTTCTTCAGCTCCAGCAGATGTCTGACATCAGGTACCTGTGTAAAAATGTCGTCAACATACCTGCAGTATATGGCCGGTTTTAAGTTCATGTCGACTAAGACCTTTGTTCGATGGTACCCATGTAGCAATTCGCAAACAGGACACCTAGGGGAGAACCCATAGCGACCCCATCTACTTGCTTATACATGTGCCCATCCGGGCTCAAGAAGGGTGCCTCTTTAATACAAGGTTTTTGAGTAGTTTCCTTAGAAGGTTTTCTGGTATGTCAAGAGGAGTACAGGCCGGATCACGATACACTCTGTCTGCTATCATCCCGATTGTTTCATCCACAGGTACGTTGGTAAACAGTGATTCCACGTCCAACGAGGCTCTTATACCTGTGGCCCGTGTTCCCCGCAGTAAGTCAACAAATTCCTTTGGAGACTTCAGGCTGAAGGCGCAAGGGACATAAAGAGTCAGCAAGCCGTTGAGTCGCTTCGCCAGTCTGTACGTGGATGTTGGTATCTAGCTGATGATTGACCGAAGTGGGTTTCCAGGCTTGTGTGTCTTGACATTTTCATATGCATATCCAGGTTTGTATTCTCCAATAATCTTTGGAAGGTGGAGTCAGGATTTCTTGGCGTTCACAGTTTCGATCAATTTGTTGACCTTTGCTTTCAACTCTGCTGTAGTGTCCTTCATTACCCTTTGGAATTTAGATTGGTTAGAGAGTATGAGGTTCATTTTTGCCAGATATTCTTCTTTTTTAAGAATGACGTATATTGGCGACTTATCACCTCTCCTGACGGCTATCTCCTTGTTGTCACGAAGGCTCTTAGCTGCCGCTTTGAGCTCGGGGGACAGTATGGTGCTTCTGTAGTTGCCTGGAGTCTTTCCTCCTTCTGCAATAAGTTCTGCTTGTAAGGTGTCTTTGGTGGTGACCTTCTTTTGTGTCTCGAGGTTGAGTATGTCGTCCAACAGGATCTCTAACTCCACTTTCCGGGCCATCTCACTTGGTCTGCACATAACGTGACAGTTTATATCCAAATTTAGGAGAGTGACTTGATCTTCAGTGAGGTTGATGCCAGCAAGGTTCAGGAAGCCGTCTCTTGGTCGTGGAATCGCCATAGGTCCTCCATATAATGCTGTTAGTTTCTTGATTATCCTGGTTAATCTAGAAACTAACAACATTACATGGAGGACCTATGGCGATTCCACGACCAAGTGACGGCTTCCTGAAGCTTGCTGGAATCAACCTCACTGAAGATCAAGTCACTCTCCTAAATTTGGATATAAACTGTCACGTTATGTCCAGACCAAGTGAGATGGCCCGGAAAGTGGAGTTAGAGATCCTGTTGGACGACATATTGAACCTCGAGACACAAAAAGAGGTCGCAACCAAAGACACCTTATAAGTAGAACTTATTGCAGAAGGAGGAAAGACTCGATGCAACTACAGAAGCACCATACTATCCCCCGAGCTCAAAGTGGCAGCTAAGAGCCTCCGTGAGAACAAAGAGATAGTCGTCAGGAGAGGGGACAAGTCGCCAATATACGTCATTCTTAATATCTGGCGAAAACGAACCTCATACTCTCTGACGAAACTAAATTCCAAAGGGTAACGAAGGACACTACAGCCGAATTGAAAGCAAAAGTCAACAAATTGATCGAAACTGTGAACGCCAAGAAATCCGAACTCCACCTACCAAAGATTATTGGAGAATACAAACCTGGATATGGGTATGAAAATGTCAAGACACACAAGCCTGGAAACCCACTTCGGCCAATCATCAGCTAGATACCAACACCCACGTACAGAATGGCGTAGCAACTCAACGGCTTGCTGACCCCTTATGTCCCTTGCGCCTTCAGCCTGAAGTCTCCAAAGGAATTTGTTGACTTACTGCGGGGAACACAGGCCATAGAGATAAGAGCCTCATTGGACATGGAATCACTGTTTACCAACGTATCTGTGGATGAAACAATAGGGATGATAGCAGACAGAGTGTATCGTGATCCACCTTGTACTCGTCTTGACATACCAGAAAACATTCTAAGGAAACTACTCAAAAACCTTGTATTAAAGAGGCACCCTTCTTGAGCCCGGATGGGCACATGTATAAGCAAGTAGATGGGGTCGCCATGGGTTCTCCCTTTGGTGTCCTGTTTGCGAACTTCTACATGGGTACCATCGAACAAAAGGTCTTAGTCGACATGAACTTGAAACCCGCCATATACTGCAGGTATGTTGACGACATATTTACACAGGTACCTGATGTCAGACATCTGCAGGAGCTGAAGGAGGCATTTGAGCAGAATTCTGTGTTGCGTTTCACTTACGAGATGGAGAAGGATGGGAAGCTGCCCTTTCTAGATGTAACAGTCATGGAAAGGAGCTGAGTTTTCCTCACTGCAGTCTACACTATGGAAACAAAGATAGGAATGTGCCTCAATGCCAACAGTGACTGCCCAGACAGGTACAAGAGGAGTGTTGTTAACGCTTATGTCGACCATGCTCTCAGCCACAGCTCAGGATGGAAGGAAGTCGATGAAGAACTTTGTAGGGTAAGGCAGGTCCTAGTCAACAACGGCTTCTCCAATGGTTTCGTTGAAGACATCATAAGAAGGAAGGTGAAACGCCACGCAACCTCTGAAGAGACAACTAACACAACACCTGTACCCCCTATTAGACTATTTTACAGGAACTTCTTTTCCACAGCTCATAAAACCGAGGAAAAGGTCATGAAAGATATTGTTAATAGGAACGTTATCCCTACAGACAAAAATCAGAAGATACAATTGACGATTTACTATAAAACCAAAAAAACGGCCAATCTACTCATGAAAAACTCAAACTCAGACACAAAGCAGAACGCTTTAAAAGAGACCAAAGTCGTCTATGCCTTCAAATGCCCACTTGGGGACTGTATGCCTCAAAGAACTCAGTATATAGGCAAGACAACATCATCTCTTTCCAGGCGATTAACGATGCATAAGCAACAGGACTCCATTAAGGAACATATAATCTCTTCCCACAACCAGACCATCACCAGAGAAGTCATAACAAATAACACAGAAATCATCGATAGATACAGCGATAGCAGGCGGCTTGATATCTGCGAGCAACTACACATCAAGAAGTCAACACCAGCAATCAACAGCCAATTAATGCACAACTATATTCTACCCACTTCAAGACTCCGCACCAATATAGAAGCATCAAGAAATATGGGCCAATAGGCCCTTTGCAGTTACTTCCATTCTTCCCTTTCATCTATACCCATTGAAAACTTGAAAGTTTGCTCTGTCTTGTGTTGAAAGTTTTGTTCACCTCATCCAAAACTGTTGCAACATATCACCTCACCTAAATGCAGGTATATATGATATAAGCTGTGTAAATGATAGTATAGTAAAACTCTGTTTAGTGTTTGCAGGTTATAAATGTGTGTTTGTAAACTAAAGTCTTCGAAAATGTAATAAGTTATTACGAAACGCGTTCAAGTGTCGCGTCAGACTAAAAATAAAAAATGAATTTTGGAGAATTGATTTTTTAATTACTATCGACAGTGAAAAGAAACATAAAAAATATTGAGAAAAATCGTGTTAGAATTATTAATCTTATTTTTTCGGTCATATTTAATAACATATGTTCACAAGAAAGACTGCTACCAAAATATACTAATTATATATATATATATGAGTGTATATATATATATATATATATATATATATATATATATATATATATATATATATATATATATATATGATATATATATCATATATATATATGAAAATATATATCTATATATATATATATATCAATATTTTTTATCATATATATATATCATATATATATGATATATATATATGATATATATATATATATATATATCAATATTTTTTATCATATATATATATCATATATATATATATATCATATATATATCATATATATATATGAATATATATATATATATATATATATATATATATATATATATATATATATATATATATATATATATATACATACATATATATATATATATAATTAGTATATTTTGGTAGCAGTCTTTCTTGTGAACATATGTTATTAAATATGACCGAAAAAATAAGATTAATAATTCTAACACGATTTTTCTCAATATTTTTTATGTTTCTTTTCACTGTCGATGGTAATTAAAAAATCAATTCTCCAAAATTCATTTTTTATTTTTAGTCTGACGCGACACTTGAACGCGTTTCGCAATAATTCTAACACGAATTTTCTCTATTTCTTATGTTTCTTTTCACTGTCGATGGTAATTGAAAAATGAATTCTCCAAAATTAATTGTTATTTCCTGACTGTGACCTGAATGCGTTTTATAATAATTTATTACATTTTCAAAGACTTTATTTTACACACACAACTGTAACCTGTGAACACGCAAATTTGTCCTTACTAATACTCGCATTTGGGTGGTGATATGGAACAACAGTTTTGGGTGAGGTGAACAAACTTGTGACAAACACAAGACAAAATCGAAATTATGGGTATTAATTGGATATGAGAACATAAGAATGGAAGTAACTGCAGAGGGCCTATTGGCCCATACTTCCTCTTGATGCTTCTATATTGGTTCAGAGTCATGAAGTGTGTAGAATATAGTTGTGCATTAACTGGCTGTTGATTGCTGGTGTTCACGTCTTGATGTGTAGTGCTTCGCAGATGTCGAGCCTCCTGCTATCGCTGTATCTATTGATGATTTCTGTGTTGTTTGTTAAGATTTCTCTGGTGATGGTTTGGTTCTGAGAGGATATTATATATTCCTTTATGGAGACCTGTTGTTTATGCATTGTTAATCGCCTGGAAAGAGACGTTGTTGTCTTGCCTATATACTGAGTTCTTTGGGGCTTACAGTCCCCAAGTGGGCATTTGAAGGCATTGACGACGTTGGTTTCCTTCAAAGCGTTCTGTTTTGTGTCTGGAGAGTTTTTCATGAGTAGGTTGGCCGTTTTTTTCGCTTTATGGTAAATCGTCAATAGTATTTTCAGAATTTTGTCTGTATTGATAACGTTCCTATCAACAATATCTTTCAGGACCCTTTCCTCCGTTTTATGAGCTGTCGAAAAGAAGTTCTTGTAAAATAGTCTAATAGGGGGTACAGGTGTTGTGTTAGTTGACTCTTCAGAGGTTGCATGGTATTTTACCTTTCTTTTTATGGTCTTCAACAAAACCATTAGAGAAGCTATTGTTGACTAGGACCTGCCTTAACCTACAGAGTTCTTCATCGACTTGCTTCCATCTTGAGCTGTGGCTGAGAGCACGGTCAATGTAAGCGTTGACAACACTCCTCTTGTACCTGTCTGGGCAGTCACTATTGGCATTGAGCCACATTGCTATGTTTGTTTCCTTAGTGTAGACTGCAGTGTGGAAGCCTCCGCTCCTTTCCATGACTGTTACATCTAGAAAGGGCAGCTTCCCATTGCACTCCATCTCGTAAGTGAAACTCAACACAGAATTCCACTCAAATGCCTCCTTCAGCTCCTGCACACGTCTGACATCAGGTACCAGTGTAACAATATCATCAACATACCTGCAGTATATGGCAGGTTTCAAGTCCATGTCAACTAAGACCTTCTGCTGGATGGTACCCATGTAGAAGTTCGCAAACAGGACACCTAGGGGAGAACCCATGGCGACCCCATCTACTTGCTTATACATGTGCCCATCTGGGCTCACGAAGGGTGCCTCTTTAGTACAAGCTCTGAGTAGTTATCTTAGAATGTTTTCTGGTATGTCAAGAGGAGCACAAGCCGGATCATGATACACTCTGTCCGATATCATCCCGATTGTTTCATCCACAGGTACGTTGGTAAACAGTGATTCTACGTCAAATATGGCTCTTACCCTGTGGCCCGTGTTCCCCACAGTAAGTCAACAAATTTCTTTGGAGACTTCAGGCAGAAAGGTACAAGGTACATAAGGAGTCAACAAGCCGTTGAGTCGCTTAGCCAGTCTGTACGTGGGGGTGGAATATTGGCTGATGATTGGCCAAAGTGGGTTTCAAGGCTTGTGGGTCTTGACATTTCCATACGCATATCCAGGTTTGTATTCCCAAATAAACTTTGGCAGGTGTTGACCGGATTTCGTGGCGTTCACAGTTTCGATCAATCTGTTTACCTTTGTTTTCAATTCGGCTGTAGTGTCCTTCGTTATCCATTGGAATTTAGTTTGGTCAGAGAGTATGAGGTTCATTTTCGTCAGATATTCGTCTTTTTTAATAATAACGTATATAACATATACGTTATTCTCCAAGCGTGCTAGCGTGACTCAACCAGCGTGCTAGCGTGACTCTACCAGCGTGCTAGCGTGACTCTCCCAGCTTGCAAGCGCGACTCTCCCAGCGTGCTAGCGTGACTCTCGCAGCGTGCTAGCGTGACTCTCCCAGCGTGCTAGTTCTTGGACTGTCAGAAAGTCTTTGACACAGTACCTCATAAAAGGCTGTTACAAATGTTGGAGCAACAGACAGGAGTAAAAGGTAAGGTGCTTCAGTGGATTAGGGAGTACCTAAGCAACAGGAAACAGCGAGTAACTGTGAGGGGGGGCGAGACATCAGAATGGCGAGATGTCACCAGCGGAGTCACACAGGGCTCTGTACTTGGACCCATCCTGTTTCTAAAATATGCAAACGGTCTTCTAGAGGGTATTGACACATTCCTCTCAATACTTGCTGACGATGCAAAAGTTATAAGAAGAATTAAGACAAATGAAAACATACAGAAACTACAGGATAACCTGGACGAACTGGAGGAATGATCCAGAAAATGACTATCAAGTTTAACTCAGAAAAGTTTAAAGTATTGAAATTAGGCAAAGGGAACAGAAGGCTGAACACAAGGTACCATCTGGGAGGTGATATCCCGCAAGAGTCAAATAAAGAGAAAGATCTGGGAGTTGATATCACACCGAACCTGTCCCCAGAGGCCCACATCAAACGCATATCATCAGCGGCATATGCTAGATTAGCCAACATAAGAACTGCCTTAAGAATCTTGTGTAAGGAATCTTTCCAGACCTTGAATACCACTTATGTCAGACCAATCCTGGGGTATGCAGCTCCAGCCTGGAGTCCACGCTTAGTTAAACACATAACAAAGTTAGAAAAGATTCAGAGGTATGCTACCAGACTCGTCCCAGAACTGAGAGGTATGAGCTACGAGGAGAGGCTAAAGGAGCTAAACCCCATGTACCTGGAAGATAGAAGGGTAAGGGGGAGACATAATTACCACCTACACAATTCTCTGGGGAATTGACAAGGTGGACAAATATAAATTATTTAGCACGGGTGGAACACAAACAAAGGAACACAGGTGGATTCTTAGTACCCAAACGAGCCACAGAGACATTAGAAAGAGATTTTTCAGTGTCAGATTAGTTAACAGAGGTAATGCATTAGGCAGTGATGTGGTGGAGGCTGACTCCATACACAGTTTCAAGAGTAAATATGATAGAGCCCCGTAGGCTCCGGAATCTGTATACCAGTTTAGAGACAGTTGAGAGGCGGGACCAAAGAGCCAAAGCTCAACCCCCGCAAGCACAACTAGGAGTAAATACACACACACATGCGGTAGTGCTGGCGATTTACAGGTCACGGACCCGGGGTCAACTTCCGTACTTTACAGAATCAAATGGTGTGAAAGTATTTTCCCTGATGCCCTGTTGGTACACCAGGAAATACCTCACTGGCACTTATTTTCTGCGGGCTCCATCCTGTACTCACCTAGTTGTGCCTACGGGGGTTGAGCTCTGGCTATTTGGTCCCGCCTCACAACTGTCAATCAACTGGTGTACAGATTCCTGAGCCTATTGGGTTCTATCATATCTACACTTGAAACTGTGTATGGAGTCAGCCTCCACCACATCACTGCATAATGCATTCCATCTGTTAACTAATCTGACACTGAAAAAGTTCTTTCTAACGTCCCTGTGGCTCATTTGGGGACTCGGTTTCCACCTGTGTCCCCTTGTTCGCGTAACACCAGTGTTGAATAGTTTATTTTTATCTACCCTGTCAATTCCTTTGAGAATTTTGTAGGTTGTGATCATGTCTCCCCTTACTCTTCTGTCTTCCAGAGTCGTAAGGTGCATTTCACGCAGCTTTTCCTCGTAACTCATGCCCTTAGTTCTGGGAGTAGCCTAGTGGCATATCTCTTAACTTTTTCCAGCTTCGTCTTGTGCTTGACAAGGTATGGGTTCCATGTTGGGGCCGCATACTCCAGGATTGGTCTTACATATGTGGTGTACAAGGTTCTGAAAGATTCTTTACACAGGTTCCTGAAAGCAGTTCTGATGTTACCCAGCCTCGCATAGGCCGCTGATGTTATTCTTTTGATGTGGCCTTCAGGAGATAGGCTTGACGTGATATCAACTCGTGAAGGACTTCATCTCTCATTTGGTATACAGTGACTGGCCTCCTAATTCCTCCTCCTAGTTTTATTACCTTACATTTACTTGGGTTGAACTTTAGTAGCCATTTTTCGGACCATTCCTTCAGTTTGTCTAGATCATCTTGTAGCCTCATACTATCCTTCTTTGTCTTGATCCTCCTCATAGTTTTTGCATCATCAGCAAACATCGAGAGGAACGAGTCAATTCCGTCTCGGAGATCATTTACGTATGTCAAAAACAGTATAGGCCCAAGGACTAATCCCTGTGGGACTCCACTGGTGACTCCCAGCTACTCAGAGATCTCACCCCTCACGGTGATTCGCTGTGTCCTGCTGCTTAGGTACTCCCTTATCCAGTGGAGTACCTTCTCTTTCACTCCTGCCTGCATCTCCAGTTTGTGCACTAGTCTCTTATGTGGTCCTGTCAAAAGCTTTCTGGCAGTCCAGAAATATGCAGACACATTATACATAATACACACTCTCACACACACACACACACACACACACACACACACACACACACACACACACACACACACACACACACACACACACACACACACACGGTCTGCTGGTAAGAAAAGGCTGGGATTTTGAGGAGATGGATATTCAGGGCTGTGAAGGTTTCAGTGACTACATAGCAGGTACTGTAACAAATGGAGGGAAAAAAATTATAGTCGCAGTCATATATAATCCACCACCAAATGACAGAAGACCTAGACAGGAATATGATAGAAACAACATGGCCACCATTAACATAATAGAAAGAGCAGCTTCTGTTGCTAGCAGGAATGGATCTGGACTACTAATTATGGGAGACTTCAACCATGGGAAGATAGATTGGAAGAACAGAGACCCGCATGGAGGACCAGAAACATGGAGCGCTAAGCTGCTGGACGTGGCAACAAGAAACTTTCTAAGCCAGCACATCAAAGAACCAACAAGAAGGAGAGGAGAAGATGAACCAGCAATGCTTGATTTGATATTTACCCTAAATGAATGGGATATAAGGGAAGTTAAGATGGAAGCGCCCATGGGAATGAGTGACCGCAGTGTATTGAACTTTGAGTACCTGGTAGAGCTAGGACTTATCTCCCCCCAAAAAGAACTAGGAATCAAAAGGCTGGCATACCGAAAGGGGAATTATGAACAGATGAGAAGTTTCCTAAGTGAAATACCTTGGGACACAGACCTCAGAGACAAGTCTGTACAGGGTATGATGGACTATGTTACCCAAAAGTGTCAGGAGGCAGAAAACAGGCTCATCCCGACCCAAAGGGAAAAATCCGAGAAGCAACAGAAGAATCCATGGTATAATAGGGCATGTATGGAAGCGAGGAAACTGAACAAAAAGGCGTGGAGGAACTTCCGGAATAACAGAACACCAGAAAGCAGAGAGAGATACCAGAGAACCAGGAATGAGTACGTCAGGGTGAGAAGAGAAGCAGAGAAAAATTTTGAAAATGATATAGCAAACAAAGCCAAGACCGAACCAAAGCTAAACCACAGTCACATCAGAAGGAAAACAACAGTGAAAGAACAGGTATTGAAACTTAGAACAGGCGAGGACAGGTATACAGAGAATGACAGAGAGGTGTGTGAGGAACTCAACAAGAGGTTCCAGGAGGTCTTCACAATAGAACAGGGTGAGGTCACTGTGCTAGGAGAAAGAGAGGTAAACCAGGCGGCCTTGGAAGAGTTCGAAATTACGAGAGAGGAGGTCAAGAGACACCTGCTGGATCTGGATGTTAGAAAGGCTGTTGGTCCAGATGGGATCTCACCATGGGTACTGAAAGAGTGTGCAGAGGCACTTTGCTTGCCACTCTCCATAGTGTATAGTAAGTCACTAGAGACGGGAGACCTACCAGAAATATGGAAGACGGCGAATGTGGTCCCAATATACAAAAAGGGCGACAGCCAAGAGGCACTGAACTACAGGCCAGTGTCCTTGACTTGTATACCATGCAAGGTGATGGAGAAGATCGTGAGAAAAAACCTGGTAACACATCTGGAGAGAAGGGACTTCGTGACAAATCGCCAACATGAATTCAGGGAGGGTAAATCTTGCCTTACAGGCTTGATAGAATTCTACGATCAGGTGACACAGATTAAGCAAGAAAGAGAGGGCTGGGCGGACTGCATTTTCTTGGATTGTCGGAAAGCCTTTGACACAGTACCGCATAAGAGGCTGGTACATAAGCTGGAGAGACAGGCAGGTGTAGCTGGTAAGGTGCTCCAGTGGATAAGGGAGTATCTAAGCAATAGGAAGCAGAGAGTTACGGTGAGGGGTGAGACCTCCGATTGGCGTGAAGTCACCAGTGGAGTCCCACTGGGCTCTGTACTCGGTCCTATCTTGTTTCTGATATATGTAAATGATCTCCCGGAGGGTATCGATTCATTTCTCTCAATGTTTGCGGACGATGCTAAAATTATGAGAAGGATTAAAACAGAAGAGGACTGTTTGAGGCTTCAAGAAGACCTAGACAAGCTGAAGGAATGGTCGAACAAATGGTTATTAGAGTTTAACCCAACCAAATGTAATGTAATGAAGATAGGTGTAGGGAGCAGGAGGCTAGATACAAGGTATCATCTGGGAGAGGAAATTCTTCAGGAGTCAGAGAAGGAAAAAGACTTGGGGGTTGATATCACGCCAGACCTGTCTCCTGCAGCACATATCAAGCGGATAACATCAGCGGCATATGCCAGGCTGGCCAACATACGAACGGCATTCAGAAACTTGTGTAAAGAATCATTCAGAACTTTGTATACCACATATGTCAGGCCAATCCTGAAGTATGCAGCCCCAGCATGGAGTCCATATCTAGTCAAGGATAAGACTAAACTGGAAAAGGTTCAAAGGTTTGCCACCAGACTAGTACCCGAGCTGAGAGGTATGAGCTAGGAGGAGAGACTACGGGAATTAAACCTCACTTCGCTGGAAGACAGAAGAGTTAGGGGGGAAATGATCACCACATTCAAGATTCTGAAGGGGATTGATAGGGTAGTTAAAGACAGTCTATTTAACACAAGGGGAACACGCACAAGGGGACACAGGTGGAAACTGAGTGCCCAAATGAGCCACAGAGATATTAGAAAGAACTTTTTTAGTGTCAGAGTGGTTGACAAATGGAATGCATTAGGGGGTGATGTGGTGGAGGCTGACTCCATACACAGTTTCAAGTGTAGATATGACAGAGCCCGATAGGCTCAGGAATCTGTATACCTGTTGATTGACGGTTGAGAGGCGGGACCAAAGAGCCAGAGCTCAACCCCCGCAAACACAACTAGGTGAGTACAACTAGGCGAGTACAGTGTGTTTGTTTGTGTGTGTGTGTGTGTATTCATCTAGTTGCATTCACCTAGTTGTGTTTGCGGGGGTTGAGCTTTGCTCTTTCGGCCCGCCTCTCAACTGTCAATCAACTGTTTACTAACTACTATTTTTTTCACATCACACACCCACATCACACACCCACACCCACACCCACACACACTCGGGAATCTGTGCACCTGTTGATTGTCGGTTGAGAGGCGGGACCAAAGAGCCAGAGTTCAACCCCTGCAAAAACAACTAGGTGAGTACAACTAGGTGAGTACACACCAGGAAGCAGCCCGTGACAGCTAACTCCCAGGTACCTATTTACTGCTTGGTAACAAGGGCATTCAGGGTGAAAGAAACTTTGCCCATTTGTTTCTGCCTGGTGAGGGAATTGAACTCGCGCCGCAGAATTAAAAGTCCTGCGCGCTATCCACCAGGCTACCAGGCCCCTTGCATGTGTGTGTGTGTGTGTGTGTGTGTGTGTGTGTGTGTGTGTGTGTAAAATATATAAATATATGTTGTACAGGGTAGAGTCACAGTTGTTGTTAACTACATTAGACAAGTGATAGTTAGGGAGGCGGGGTACAAGAGCTAGCAGGTCTATCCTGCAGGCACAAACGATAACACACACACACACACACACACCTGTATCACTGACAAGCATCCCCTGTAAAATACTGGAAAGAATAATTAGGCTACGACTGGTTGCACACCTGGAGAACATTAGGTTTGTGAACAAACATCAACATGGGTTCTGGACAGGGAAATCGTGCCTAACAAACCTTCTGGAATTCTATGATAAAATAACAAGGATTAGACAGGACAGAGATGGTTGGGCAGACTGCATATTTCTGGACTGCCAAAAAGCCTTTGATACAGTACCGCACATGAGACTGCTGTTCAAGCTCGAGAGGTAGGCGGGGGTGGGGGGAAAGGTCCTAGCATGGATAAGGAACTACCTAACAGGAAGGAGCCAAAGAGTTACGGTAAGGGGCGAGAAGTCAGACTGGCGAACAGTAACAAGTGGAGTACCACAAAGATCGGTGCTGGGACCAATTCTATTTCTTGTATATGTTAATGACATGTTTACGGGCATAGAGTCCTACATGTCGATGTTTGCGGATGACGCAAAGTTGATGAGAAGAGTTGTGACAGATGAGGATTGCAGGATCCTCCAAGAGGACCTGAACAGGTTGCAGAGATGGTCAGAGAAATGGCTACTGGAATTCAACACGAGGTAATGTAAAGTTATGGAAATGGGACTAGGAGATAGGAGACCAAAGGGACAGTACACAATGAAGGGGAACAGCCTATCTGTAACGACGCGTGAAAGATACCTGGGGGTGGACGTAACACCTAATCTATCTCCTGAGGCGCATATAAATAGGATAACGACAGCAGCGTACTCTACACTAGCAAAAGTTAGAACATCATTCAGAAACCTAAGTAAGGAGGCATTTAGGGCGCTTTATACTGCCTATGTAAGGCCAGTCTTAGAGTATGCCGCCTGTTACAGCCCTCTTGGGTCGCAACGGGTTCTTTCTCTGATGTTAATAGAGTTTGGGTATCCGGCCCCAAGTTAGTAGTGGATTTCGAGGGGTGTGCTCCGTAACGCAAGTAAATTAAAGGGGAACGGATAAAACTGCACTTAAAACTTAAATATATAATTATTTCATCACCAATAAATAAGTATATAAACCGTCACACGCTGTTACTATTACTACACTTATTTACAATCACTTGTCTTCCTCCAAAGACTCAGGACGTTTCACGGTGCTCAACGATGCTTAGCCCTTGGTCCTCTTGTCGTGGCCTCTCGATTAATCCTTAGATTCTCGTAACGAGTCTACCCTGGCCACAGGCCAGCCAAATCACCATCCCACTGGGTGCACCGTCGTGGAGGCCGTCAACCACAAATCCAGCCTATAGCTGGCAGGTTCCAATCAGCAACGCTGTGTAGGCCACTCCACGACCGATACTAGGGTTGTGAGCCCTAGGCAGGAGCTTCGTGTGATTCCACAGATCACTCTCCTCACCACAACACCGCAATGGCTAGTCTTCTCCACCAGTCAGCCCCGGGTATGACAATCCCTGGTTCTGCCACCTCACAGGCAGGCTAACAACAGTGTTCATCCGGGAGGTGACTCACAACTTCAGCAGCAAATGCGTGGAGGTTCTACGGCTGCCTTGGGTTGACTGATCCACTGTCCGATTCAGCAGTCCCAGGTCGACTCTGTAATCAGACATGTCATCAGTACTGGTTACACTCTAGGGCACCTCACTTACAAGCTTAGACACAAACGCCCACCTATCCACTCCATAGATGGCGTTGCTGTCTAAGCGTCACTTCACCAGAGGTCAGCAGCGACTGTGTTATGAGCTGATCAGGACGGGAAACCAGCCCTTGTGGCCAGTATATCTCGTCCTCACTAGACGGCGTCGTCCATTTGGAGGGGGTTTCGGGAGCTGACCCACAGATGGCGCGGTCGTCACTGCTCCGTGCTCGGACGCTGGGCTCGGGTCCGTAACACCGCCTCATCATGGAGTCCCCATCTGAAGAAGCATAAAATGAAACTGGAAAAGGTTCAGAGGTTTGCAACGAGACTCGTCCCAGAGCTACGAGGGATGGGGTATGAGGAGCGCCTGAGGGAACTGTGCCTTACGACTCTAGAAAGAAGAAGGGAGAGGGGGGACATGATAGGAACGTATAAGATACTCAGAGGGATTGACAGAGTGGACATAGACGAAATGTTCTCACGGAATAGTAACAGAACGAGGGGACATGGATGCAAGCTTGAAACTCAGATGAGTCACAGATGTTAGGAAGTTTTCTTTTAGCGTGAGAGTAGTGGGAAAATGGAATGCACTTGGGGAACAGCTTGTGGAAGCAAATACTATTCATAATTTTAAAACCAGGTATGATAGGGAAATGGGACAGGAGTCATTGCTGTAAACAACCGATGCTCGAAAGGCGGGATCCAAGAGTCAATGCTCGATCCTGCAGACACAACTAGGTGAGTACAATTAGGTGAGTACACACTGATATTGAAAATACTTTTGAAATACGAAGAAATATTCACAGGTTTAGAGTGGTGAACGACTCTACTTTTCAGCCATAAATCCCCGGTTCGTGCCCTGGTCGGGGCAGGAATAATAAAGCAGCTTTTCCTTACCTTATTTCTCTGTTGGCCAAGCAATAAATTGGTACTTTGGGATTAGACAGCTGTTGTGGCCTGCATCCTGGCCTATGAGTAAGAAATATTTACTCATACATATGTGCAGGAATAATCACAAAAACGACACACACACACACACACATATAAATATATATATATGTCGTACCTAGTAGCCAGAACGTACTTTTCTGCCTACTATGCAAGGCCCGATTTGTCTAATAAGCCAAGTTTTCATGAATTAATTGTTTTTCGACTACCTAACCTACCTAACCTAACCTAACTTTTTCGGCTACCTAACCTAACCTAACCTATAAAGATAGGTTAGGTTACGTTAGGTAGGGTTGGTTAGGTTCGGTCATATATCTACGTTAATTTTTACTCCAATAAAAAAAAATTGACCTCATACATAATGAAATGGGTAGCTTTATCATTTGTCGGAAAATCCGACACCATTTAATAATCATACAGATAATAGCTGTATTGTATAAGCAAGTTACCCATAGAAAACGTAACTTGTAGTGGAATTACCGTCTAAAGAAAACGGGATATCATCACCACATACTATTATAATTCACCACCTATTATGGTGGGAATTATTCTTAAATACATTAGTCTTTGGACTTTACCATCATAAAAACATCTTATATAAATTAACTTAATTATCAATATTAAAGTAGAGTAAATGTGACCCTTCTATCACTTTCTGACATGTGGACAATGTAAGCCAGGCGTCAGAGTGAGGAAGGAGGGCAGCCATTGTTTATACGAGACCAGAGGCTCACACGGGAGCAAATTCGGCTCCTGTTAAATTTACTTGGACGAAGTGTTATGGAAACCAAAGGTGTACCATTTTTCAACACGCTGTCTACATATCAAGTTAAGTGTTCTTTCCGAAACCCATTATCTATCATTAGTGGCCATTAATGTCATTGGGTAGGGTTAGCCGGTTAGAACGCGAAATCGCCTCAAACTAAAGGTAATTAAGCCAGGTCTTCATGTTCCATGTACAGTTTTCTCTGAAATACTTGGCATATATAGGATTCTGGCTTCACAGCTAGCGCACTTTTGACAGGTCAAGACGAGGATGGAAGATTTTGTGCACCAGTTACTGGGTGATGGAAGCTACCTCAAAAAGGATAATTTGGTGTCTACACCCTAGTTATACCTGGTGGACTAACCTGCTGTACTATAAGATAAGGAACCTTTTCAATGTATGTAGTTAATACTGTAGTTTGATTGGCTGCATATATATAAATATAAACCCCCCCTAATGTGTAGAGGATCGATTTGTGAGATTATGAGATTATTGCAGAAATACAGTCCACTTAACATTATACAAATTGCTATCGAAGTATATAAATTAACGTAAATATAAATTCATATAAATTAAATAAATATAAATCTCACAGGTCGGTTCCCACATTATTTGGTCATCTTCGAACCGGATGACGGATTATTTGATCCTTTGAACCCACATTTGGTCATCTTAGTACCGGATGAACCAGTTAACCAGTGGATTCATTAAATATACTAGTGCAGAGTTATTTAAACAAAGCCAGTCTAGACAGCGGCGAAGCCTCGAGGGAGCTCAGGAGCCTCCCTCAGCCCAGTTCAGCTTCGTCAGCGGTTTCATGCACACCCACAGATATTTGGTGGCGTGTTATTTCGTGAAATGACAGCGCTAATATAGAAGCCAGCCAAATTAGTGGCTGTGTCCTCGAAAGATTGTTCACGGATTTCGTGGTGTTACATTTCGCGAGAGATTATCCACGAATTTTGTGGACTTTATTTCGCGAGGTCACTAATAATATTTAATACTTCTTGATAATATTAGAAGTTTCATAGAGGCTAATTAAGAGGCTATTATCAATAATTGTGTATATTATTTCTCCAAATAGAGAATTATTTAATATAAATTGCACTAGTGATCACAGTATATTTACTAATTGCCAACCCACAACAGGGTAGGATATGACTAGTTGAACTATTAGTGTTCATCCTAGTCCCATTATTACTATAGTCAGTTGTACTATATTGAACAACCTAACACCATTAATGAATGGTCCAGACCCTATTTTGGGTGTAATTTTTATCAACTCGAATTGAGTTGTATATATAATAATTTATGATCATTACACCTTTGAGTGATTAATTAGTGTCTCTACCATCCTGGGGTGATATAGAAGAGCTTACCTAAAGGTACTTCCAGTGACACTGGTTTATCACTCAAATCATTAGTGTGTATGATTGTATATATATAATGTGTATTAATTTTAAGTGCTAACCTCTAGTAGAGGTAGGATTATTGCCTAGTGAGTGCAGAATTTACCCTAGGCTACCATTAGTGTTTGTTCAGTATTATGAGCAGCACAAGTACAAGTCCCACAAGGCTTCACCAACGAGCCAGTATGGATAATGCAGGGAGAATGAAAAGAACCCTTGCAGGTCTTAAAGGCCACTTAACAAGACAGATCAAGAAATGTGAAGATTTGTCACAACAATCTCAAGTTGGCTATGCTGACCTGGAAAGCTATTATCAAGCAGCTGCAGGTAAATTTGAGCAAATCAAATGTCAAATAGCAACATATGTGGCTGAACTTGCCAACACTAATTTATCAGAAACAGAAATAGACGACATTATGGTTGATCTTGCGAATTATGAAGATCACACTCAGGCCACGTTACAGCCTTATGTCAAATTAATTGCCCAGAACAAGGCAACAGCAACAACAACAACAGTTGCATCTAATACGAGTCAAGCAGAAGCTCGACTCCCTCCAATTAATTTACCCACTTTCTCAGGAAAAGATGAGGAAGATTGGGACGAATTTTGGAACAAATTCGTTGACCTTGTAGACTCAAAACAATCTTTACCAAAGAGTAGTAAATTCTCTTATTTGCAAGGCCAATTATCAGGTGAGGCTAAAACAGTAGTATCCCATCTGAGATTAACTAATGACGGCTATGATCTGGCAGTAAAACTCCTCAAGGATAATTATGCTGATCCAGAAGTAAGAACATCACATTTAGTTCATGAGCTGTTGCATTTACCCCCACCGGAGGCTTCAGCTGATTCACTCCAAGTCTTCAAGCTGGAGGTAGAATCATTGATCAATGCCCTCAGCCTGACAGCAGATACAAACGGGGCTGAGTGGGTCTTGAAAATAATTGTCCAGGAGAAAATACCTAGGGACATATTGAGACAAATGAGTGCTCATTACAATAAAAGCATCTTATCCATGAATGAAATATCTGAAGGTTTAAAGTCAGTAGTTCATCAATTACGAACACATGACAAATTAAAACCACCAAGTAAACCCTCAGAAACCAATAATAGTAAACCACAGAGTACCAAAGGTACTCCAAATCAATCTAGACAATATAATTCAACACCAAAGTGGAACAGTGGCAGTGTGGGCGTATATGCAGTGGGACCCTCCAAGCCTATAGTTACTGTGTAACCCAAGAACGTGACACCAAAGGGTACTGGAAGCTATGGAACATGTTTGTTCTGCAATGAGAAACATTCAATGTACCACTGCCCTAATTTTCCTGATAGTGACGCCCGTGTTGAGCGACTCAAAGATTTGCAACATTGCACGAGGTGCCTCAGGAAACATAACATCAAGGATTGTGATACCCAATTACACACCTGTAATAGGTGTTACAAAGGTCAGCACCATGCAGCATTGTGCAGAGACACCAAAACAACGTCTCCAAACCCCAAGGTGGAAGATAGCATTCCCACTACAGTACAGTACTGCAAGGTGCAACAAACAAAGAGTGTCCAATCGGCAAAGTCTAAAGGTAATACGACTTTGCCTACTGCCCAAATTACCATCCTGAATAAGAGGGCCAAGGTCCATACCCGAGGGTTGTTTGACCAAGGATCCCAGAGAACATATATCACTAAAAGGTTGGCAGATGAATTACAATTAAGGCCTGTAGCCCAGATGTCATTCAACATCTCAGGGTTTGTAACAGATGCAGGACCTCAAGTCTACCAGGTGGTACAACCATCAGTACGTTTAGGCAGGTACGTCTGTAGAGTACAAGCCATTGTGGTGGACAAAATACCAGTAGACCTACAAGTTCAAGGTCTGAGAGCAACAGCCAAATTCCTGAGAAATAGAGGAATAATATTGGCAGATAATATTAAGTCTGATCACCTCACCGACTTCGGTCTCCTTGTAGGGACAGACTATTGTCATCGATTCATCGGTAGCCCTACTAAATATCAGGGTATAACCATGTTAAACTCTGCAGGAGGTAAATTACTCTCAGGCCCAGTATCAAGCCTGAGGAGACCTATGCCTGCAGATAAACAATACCAGTAGAAATCTAAATTTGTCAGCTGATTATATTTCTCCAGTAGCATTATACTAAGGAGATTACAGCTGACTATACCAACAGAGGTTGATGTTAGTATCATCATTTAAAGCTGAAGATGAGTTCATGAGGCCTCAGTGGCAAATCAGTGAACAGTAGCTTAAGCAGCTACAAGTCACTGCGACCAATGTCACTGAACCCACTGCAGTCTCAGAACCATACTTTACTTTAATGATGAGCTATTCAATCTTCTGAATCAATTAACTAAATTAAACCCCAATAAATTTGATGACTGATTTGATACATTTATTATTTAATCAAGATGTATTCCATGGGCCTCAGTGTTTATATATCAGTGACCAGTTACCTGAAGAAACTTCAAGTTATATCTAATGTCACTGATCTCACTGCAGTCCCTGAATCATACTTGACTGTAGTACTTGATCACATCCAGTCTTCTGGGTTAAATAATATGTAATAAAGCTTGAATATTAGGCTTTCAAGAGTTGACAGGGAAATAAAATCGCATTAGACTTCTAACCCCTACAACTCTAGTACGGGACATCCGTCCTGTACGAACAGACACACAAATGTGTGATTATTAACTACTAACATCAAATTAATCTAATAATTCGAAGGAGTATCGGTGTTCGTCTGTTCTAATTAGGACTTCGACCCGTGAGCAGCCCCCTGGGGAATTATGTCGGAAAATCCGACACCATTTAATAATCATACAGATAATAGCTGTATTGTATAAACAAGTTACCCATAGAAAACGTAACTTGTAGTGGAATTACCGTCTAAAGAAAACGGGATATCATCACCACATACTATTATAATTCACCACCTATTATGGTGGGAATTATTCTTAAATACATTAGTCTTTGGACTTTACCATCATAAAAACATCTTATATAAATTAACTTAATTATCAATATTAAAGTAGAGTAAATGTGACCCTTCTATCACTTTCTGACATGTGGACAATGTAAGCCAGGCGTCAGAGTGAGGAAGGAGGGCAGCCATTGTTTATACGAGACCAGAGGCTCACACGGGAGCAAATTCGGCTCCTGTTAAATTTACTTGGACGAAGTGTTATGGAAACCAAAGGTGTACCATTTTTCAACACGCTGTCTACATATCAAGTTAAGTGTTCTTTCCGAAACCCATTATCTATCATTAGTGGCCATTAATGTCATTGGGTAGGGTTGCCGGTTAGAACGCGAAATCGCCTCAAACTAAAGGTAATTAAGCCAGGTCTTCATGTTCCATGTACAGTTTTCTCTGAAATACTTGGCATATATAGGATTCTGGCTTCACAGCTAGCGCACTTTTGACAGGTCAAGACGAGGATGGAAGATTTTGTGCACCAGTTACTGGGTGATGGAAGCTACCTCAAAGAGGATAATTTGGTGTCTACACCCTAGTTATACCTGGTGGACTAACCTGCTGTACTATAAGATAAGGAACCTTTTCAATGTATGTAGTTAATACTGTAGTTTGATTGGCTGCATATATATAAATATAAACCCCCCCTAATGTGTAGAGGATCGATTTGTGAGATTATGAGATTATTGCAGAAATACAGTCCACTTAACATTATACAAATTGCTATCGAAGTATATAAATTAACGTAAATATAAATTCATATAAATTAAATAAATATAAATCTCACAGGTCGGTTCCCACATCATTTCATAAGAAAAAAAATTGAGAAAATATATTAATTCATGAAAACTTGGCTTATTAGGCAAATCGAGCCTTGCATAGTAGGCTGAGAAGTGCGTTCTGGCTACTAGGTTTGACATATATATATATATATATATATATATATATATATATATATATATATATATATATATATATATATATATATATATATATATATATATATTGGTAGCAGTCTTTCCTGTAGACATATATTATTAAATATGACCGAAAAAGTAAGATCAATAATTCTAACACGAATTTTCTCTATCTTTCTTACGTTTCTTTTCAAAGTTGATGGTAATTCAAAGATCAATTCTCCAAAAATCATTTTTATTTCTAGTCTGACGCGACACTTGAGCGCGTTTCGTAAAACTTATTACATTTTCAAAGACTTTAGTTTACAAACACACAAATGAAACTGAATAGAGCTTACACATCTTTCGAGTTTATATCTACATTTGGGAGAAGTGGATGAGGTGAAACCAAACTTTCAACAATACGTATTGAATGGGTATTAAATTCAAACACAAGACAGAACACGAAACAATGGGTATTGAATTTGTTTTAAATTCAAACACAAGACAGAACACAAAACAATGGGTATTGAATGGGTATTAAATTCAAACACAAGACAGAACACGAAACAATGGGTATTGAATGGAAGTAATTGTAAAAAGCCTATTGGTCCATATTTCTTGATGCTGCTATATTGGAGCGGAGTCTTGAAGTGGGTAGAATATAGTTGTGCATTAATTGGCTGTTAATTGCTGGTGTTGACTTCTTGATGTGTAGTGCCTCGCAGACGTCAAGCCGCCTGCTATCGCTGTATCTATCGATGATTTCTGTGTTGTTTGCTAAGATTTCTCTGGTGATAGTTTGTTTGTGGGAAGAGACTATATGTTCCTTAATGGAGCCCTGTTGCTTATGCATCGTTAAACGCCTGGAAAGAGATGTTGTTGTCTTGCCTATATACTGGGTTTTTTGAGGCTTACAGTCCCCAAGAGGGCATTTGAAGGCATAGACGACGTTGGTCTCTTTTTATGCGTTCTGCTTTGTGTCTGGAGAGTTTCTCATGAGTAGGCTGGCTGTTTTTCTGGTTTTATAGTAAATCGTCAGTTGTATCTTCTGAATTTTGTCTGTAGGGATAACGTTTCTACTGACAATATCTTTCAGGACCCTTTCCTCCATTTTATGGGCTGTGGAAAAGAAGTTCCTGTAAAATAGTCTAATAGGGGGTATAGGTGTTGTGTTAGTTGTCTCTTCAGAGGTTGCATGGCGTTTCACTTTCCTTCTTATGATGTCTTCCACGAAACCATTGGCGAAGCCGTTGTTGACGAGGACCTGCCTTACCCTACAGAGTTTTTCGTCGACTTGCTTCCATTCTGAGCTGTGGCTGAGGGCACGGTCGACATAAGCGTTAAAAACACTCCTCTTGTACCTGTCCGGGCAGTCACTGTTGGCATTCAGGCACATTCCTATGTTTGTTTCCTTAGTGTAGACTGCAGTGTGGAAAACTCCGCTCCTTTCCATGACTGTTACATCTAGAAAGGGCAGCTTCCCATCCTTCTCCATCTCGTAAGTGAAACGCAACACAGAATTCTGCTCAAATGCCTCCTTCAGCTCCTGCAGATGTCTGACATCAGGTACCTGTGTAAAAATGTCGTCAACATACCTGCAGAATATGGCCGGTTTCAAGTTCATGTCGACTAAGACTTTTTGCTCGATGGTACCCATGTAGAAGTTTGCAAACAGGACACCTAGGGGAGAACCCATGGCGACCCCATCTACTTGCTTATACATGTGTCCATTCGGGCTCAAGTAGGGTGCCTCTTTAGTACAGGTTTGGAGTAGTTTCCTTAGACTGTTTTCTGGTATGTCAAGAGGAGTACAGGCCGGATCACGGTACACTCTGTAGGATATCATCCCGATTGTTTCATCCACAGGTACGTTGGTAAACAGGGATTCTACGTCCAACGAGGCTCTTATCCCTGTGGTCCGTGTTCCCCGCAGCAAGTCAACAAATTCCTTTGGAGACTTCAGGCTGAAGGCGCAAGGGACATAAGGAGTCAGCAGGCCGTTGAGTTGTTTCGCCAGTCTGTACGTGGGTGTGGGTATCTGGCTGATGATTTTCCGAAGTGGGTTTCCAGGCTTGTGTGTCTTGACATTTTCATATGCATATCCAGGTTTATATTCCCCAATAATCTTTGGCAGGTGGAGTCCAGATTTCTTGGCATTCACAGTTTCGATCAATTTGTTGACCTTTGCTTACAGTTCGGCTGTAGTGTCCTTCGTTACCCTTTGGAATTTAGTTTGGTCAGAGAGTATGAGGTTCATTTTCGCCAGATATTTGTCTTTTTTAAGAATGACGTATATTGGCAACTTGTCGCTTCTCCTGACAACTATCTCCTTGTTCTCACGAAGGCTCTTAGCTGCCGCTTTGAGCTCGGGGGACAGTATGGTGCTTCTGTAGTTGCCTCGATTCTTTCCTCCTTCCGCAATAAGTTCTGCTTGTAAGGTATCTTTGGTGGTGACCTTCTTTTGTGCTTCGAGGTCGAATATGTTGTCCAACAGGATTTCCAACTCCACTTTCCGGGCCATCTCACTCGGTCTAGACATAACGTGACAGTTTATACCCAGATTTAGGAGAGTGACTTGGTCCTCAGTGAGGTTGATTCCTGCAAGGTTCAGGAAGCCATCTCTTGGTCGTGGAATTGCCATAGGTCCTCTATATAACGTTGTTAGTTTCTTGATTATCCTTGTTTCAGTGCTGAGGTGATGTCAGTCTGTGAGGATGTCGAGGTGTTGTTCAATGCGCGTATGGAGACTTTCGTCGATGTTGCTGTTTCTCCATTTGTTTGTAGCATGAAGTAGTTGCGCTTTGTTGTCTTTGATTTCATTTTCTGCCTTGTATATCTGATCACGAATCAGATCTTGGCGATATTTTATCGTGAAGGCTTGATTCCTTGCTGCTGGGTCGTGCGTTTTAATATTAGTATATTTTGGTAGTAGTCTTTCCTGTAGACATATATTATTAAATATGACTGAAAAAGTAAGAATAATAATTCTAACACGAATTTTCTCTTTCTTACGTTTCTTTTCACTGTTGATGGTAATTCAAAGATCAATTCTCCAAAATTCATTTTTATTTCTAGTCTGACGCGACACCCATTGTTTCGTGTTCTCTCTTGTGTTTGAATTTAATACCCATTCAATTCCCATTGTTGAAAGTTTGGTTTCACCTCATCCACCTCACCCAAATGTAGATATAAACTCGAAAGATGTGTAAGCTCTATTCAGTTTCTGTTGTGTGTTTGTAAACTAAAGTCTTTGAAAATGTAATAAGTTTTACGAAACGCGCTCAAGTGTCGCGTCAGGCTAGAAATAAAAATGAATTTTGGAGAATTGATCTTAGAATTACCATCAACAGTGAAAAGAAACGTAAGAAAGATAGAGAAAATTCGTGTTAGACTTATTAATCTTACTTTTTCGGTCATATTTAATAATAATAATAATAATAATATATATATATATATATATATATATATATATATATATATATATATATATATATATATATATATATATATATATATATATATATATATATTTTATTAAATATGACCGAAAAAGTAAGATTAATAATTCTAACACGAATTTTCTCAATCTTTCGTACATTATGCTTCACTGTTGGAGGTAAATCAAAAATCACTTCTCCAAAATTCATTTTTATTTCTAGTCTGACGCGACACGGGCGCGTTTCGTAAAACTTATTACATTTTCAAAGACTTCACAAATACACAACTGATTAGAACTTGCGTTTCCCTGATTTTATATCTACATTTGAGTGAGGTGGGAAGGGTGATGTGGCATTACATTTGAGTGAGGTGGGAAGGATGATGTGGCATTAGAGGATATTAATAGGGTATTAAAAGTATCAACACAAGACAGAACACGAAACAATGGATATTGAATAGAAGTGTTTGTAGAAAGCCTATTGGTCCATATTTCTTGATGCTTCTATATTGGAGCGGAGTCTTGAGGTGGGTAGAATATAGTTGTGCAATAATTGGCTGTTGATTGCTGGTGTTGACTTCTTGATGTGTAGTGCCTCGCAAACGTCAAGCCGCCTGCTATCGCTGTATCTATCGATGATTTCTGTGTTGTTTACTAGGATTTCTCTGGCGATGGTTTGGTTATGGGAAGAGATTATATGTTCCATAATGGAGCCCTGTTGTTTATGCATCGTTAAACGCCTAGAAAGAGATGTTGTTGTCTTGCCTATATACTGGGTTTTTTGGAGCTTACAGTCCCCAAGTGGGCATTTGAAGGCATAGACGACGTTAGTCTCTTTTAAAGCGTTCTGTTTCGTGTCTGGAGAGTTTCTCATGAGTAGGCTGGCCGTTTTTCTGGTTTTATAGTAAATCGTCAGTTGTATCCTCTGATTTTTGTCTGTAGGGATAACGTTTCTATTAACAATATCTTTCAGGACCCTTTCCTCTGTTTTATGAGCTGTGGAAAAGAAGTTCATGTAAAATAGTCTAATAGGGGGTATAGGTGTTGTGTTAGTTGTCTCTTCGGAGGTTGCATGGCTTTTCACTTTCCTTCTTATGATGTCTTCGATGAAACCATTGGAGAAGCCGTTATTGACTAGAACCTGCCTTACCCTACAGAGTTCTTCGTCGACTTGCTTCCATTCTGAGCTGTGGCTGAGAGCACGGTCGACGTATGCGTTAACAACACTCCTCTTGTACCTGTCAGGGCAGTCGCTGTTGGCATTTAGGCACATTCCTATGTTTGTTTCCTTTGTGTAGACTGCAGTGTGGAAACCTCCGCCCTTTTCCATGACTGTTACATCTAGAAAAGGCAGCTTCCCATCCTTTTCCGTCTCGTAAGTGAAACGCAGCACGGAACTCTGCTCAAATGCCTCCTTCAGCTCCTGCAGATGTCTGACATCAGGTACCTGTGTAAAAATGTCGTCAACATACCTGCAGTATATGGCCGGTTTCAAGTTCATGTCGACTAAGACTTTTTGCTCGATGGTACCCATGTAGAAGTTTGCAAACAGGACACCTAGGGGAGAACCCATAGCGACCCCATCTACTTGCTTATACATATGCCCATCCGGGCTCAAGAAGGGTGCCTCTTTAGTACAAGCTTGGAGTAGTTTCCTCAGAATACTTTCTGGCATGTCAAGAGGAGTACAGGCTGGATCACGATACACTCTGTCGGCTATCATTCCGATTGTCTCGTCCACAGGTACGTTGGTAAACAGCGATTCTACGTCCAACGAGGCTCTTATCCCTGTGGCCCGTGCGCCCCGCAGTAAGTCCACAAATTCCTTTGGAGACTTCAGGCTGAAGGCGCAAGGAACATAAGGAGTCAGCAGGCCGTTGAGTCGCTTTGCCAATCTGTACGTGGGTGTGGGTATCTGGCTAATGATTGGCCGAAGTGGGTTTCCAGGCTTGTGCGTCTTGACATTTCCATACGCATATCCAGGTTTATATTCCCCAATGATCTTTGGCAGGTGGAGTCCGGATTTCTTGGCGTTCACAGTTTCGATCAGTTTGTTGACCTTTGCTTTTAATTCGGCTGTAGTGTCCTTCGTTACCCTTTGGAACTTAGTTTGGTCAGAGAGTATGATGTTCATTTTCGCCAGATATTCGTCTTTTTTAAGAATGACATATATTGGCGACTTGTCACCTCTCCTGACAACTATCTCCTTGTTCTCACGATGGCTTTTAGCTGCCGCTCTAAGCTCGGGGGACAGTATGGTGCTTCTGTAGTTGCCTCGATTCTTTCCTCCTTCTGCAATAAGTTCTGCTTGTAAGGTATCTTTGGTAGTGACCTTCTTTTGTGTCTCGAGGTCGAATATGTCGTCCAACAGAATTTCCAACTCCACTTTCCGGGCCATTTCACTCGGTCTGGACATAACATGACAGTTTATGCCCAGATTTAGGAGAGTGACTTGGTCCTCAGTGAGGTTAATTCCTGCAAGGTTCAGGAAGCCATCTCTTGGTCGTGGAATTGCCATAGGTCCTCCATATAATGTTGTTAGTTTCTTGATAATCCTTGTTTCAGTGCTGAGGTGATGTTGGTCTGTGAGGATGTCGAGGTGTTGTTCAATGCGGGTACGGATACTATGGTCGATGTTGCTATTTCTCCACTCGTTTGTAGCATGAAGTAGTTGCGTTTTTTTGTCTTTGATTTCATTCTCTGCCTTGTATATCTGATCACGAATCAGATCCTGGCCATGCAACCTCCGAAGAGACAACTAACACAACACCTATACCCCCTATTAGACTATTTTACAGGAACTTCTTTTCCACAGCTCATAAAACAGAGGAAAGGGTCCTGAAAGATATTGTTAATAGAAACGTTATCCCTACAGACAAAAATCAGAGGATACAACTGACGATTTACTATAAAACCAGAAAAACGGCCAGCCTACTCATGAGAAACTCTCCAGACACGAAACAGAACGCTTTAAAAGAGACTAACGTCGTCTATGCCTTCAAATGCCCACTTGGGGACTGTAAGCTCCAAAAAACCCAGTATATAGGCAAGACAACAACATCTCTTTCTAGGCGTTTAACGATGCATAAACAACAGGGCTCCATTAAGGAACATATAATCTCTTCCCATAACCAAACCATCGCCAGAGAAATCCTAGTAAACAACACAGAAATCATCGATAGATACAGCGATAGCAGGCGGCTTGACGTTTGCGAGGCACTACACATCAAGAAGTCAACACCAGCAATCAACAGCCAATTATTGCACAACTATATTCTACCCACCTCAAGACTCCGCTCCAATATAGAAGCATCAAGAAATATGGACCAATAGGCTTTCTACAAACACTTCTATTCAATATCCATTGTTTCGTGTTCTGTCTTGTGTTGATACTTTTAATACCCTATTAATATCCTCTAATGCCACATCATCCTTCCCACCTCACTCAAATGTAATGCCACATCACCCTTCCCACCTCACTCAAATGTAGATATAAAATCAGGGAAACGCAAGTTCTAATCAGTTGTGTATTTGTGAAGTCTTTGAAAATGTAATAAGTTTTACGAAACGCGCCCGTGTCGCGTCAGACTAGAAATAAAAATGAATTTTGGAGAAGTGATTTTTGATTTACCTCCAACAGTGAAGCATAATGTACGAAAGATTGAGAAAATTCGTGTTAGAATTATTAATCTTACTTTTTCGGTCATATTTAATAAAATATGTCTACAGGAAAGACTGCTACCAAAATATACTAATGTTAAAGTGCACGACCCAGCAGCAAGGAATCAAGCCTTCACGATAAAATATCGCCAGGATCTGATTCGTGATCAGATATACAAGGCAGAGAATGAAATCAAAGACAAAAAAACGCAACTACTTCATGCTACAAACGAGTGGAGAAATAGCAACATCGACCATAGTATCCGTACCCGCATTGAACAACACCTCGACATCCTCACAGACCAACATCACCTCAGCACTGAAACAAGGATTATCAAGAAACTAACAACATTATATGGAGGACCTATGGCAATTCCACGACCAAGAGATGGCTTCCTGAACCTTGCAGGAATTAACCTCACTGAGGACCAAGTCACTCTCCTAAATCTGGGCATAAACTGTCATGTTATGTCCAGACCGAGTGAAATGGCCCGGAAAGTGGAGTTGGAAATTCTGTTGGACGACATATTCGACCTCGAGACACAAAAGAAGGTCACTACCAAAGATACCTTACAAGCAGAACTTATTGCAGAAGGAGGAAAGAATCGAGGCAACTACAGAAGCACCATACTGTCCCCCGAGCTTAGAGCGGCAGCTAAAAGCCTTCGTGAGAACAAGGAGATAGTTGTCAGGAGAGGTGACAAGTCGCCAATATATGTCATTCTTAAAAAAGACGAATATCTGGCGAAAATGAACATCATACTCTCTGACCAAACTAAGTTCCAAAGGGTAACGAAGGACACTACAGCCGAATTAAAAGCAAAGGTCAACAAACTGATCGAAACTGTGAACGCCAAGAAATCCGGACTCCACCTGCCAAAGATCATTGGGGAATATAAACCTGGATATGCGTATGGAAATGTCAAGACGCACAAGCCTGGAAACCCACTTCGGCCAATCATTAGCCAGATACCCACACCCACGTACAGATTGGCAAAGCGACTCAACGGCCTGCTGACTCCTTATGTTCCTTGCGCCTTCAGCCTGAAGTCTCCAAAGGAATTTGTGGACTTACTGCGGGGCGCACGGGCCACAGGGATAAGAGCCTCGTTGGACGTAGAATCGCTGTTTACCAACGTACCTGTGGACGAGACAATCGGAATGATAGCCGACAGAGTGTATCGTGATCCAGCCTGTACTCCTCTTGACATGCCAGAAAGTATTCTGAGGAAACTACTCCAAGCTTGTACTAAAGAGGCACCCTTCTTGAGCCCGGATGGGCATATGTATAAGCAAGTAGATGGGGTCGCTATGGGTTCTCCCCTAGGTGTCCTGTTTGCAAACTTCTACATGGGTACCATCGAGCAAAAAGTCTTAGTCGACATGAACTTGAAACCGGCCATATACTGCAGGTATGTTGACGACATTTTTACACAGGTACCTGATGTCAGACATCTGCAGGAGCTGAAGGAGGCATTTGAGCAGAGTTCCGTGCTGCGTTTCACTTACGAGACGGAAAAGGATGGGAAGCTGCCTTTTCTAGATGTAACAGTCATGGAAAAGGGCGGAGGTTTCCACACTGCAGTCTACACAAAGGAAACAAACATAGGAATGTGCCTAAATGCCAACAGCGACTGCCCTGACAGGTACAAGAGGAGTGTTGTTAACGCATACGTCGACCGTGCTCTCAGCCACAGCTCAGAATGGAAGCAAGTCGACGAAGAACTCTGTAGGGTAAGGCAGGTTCTAGTCAATAACGGCTTCTCCAATGGTTTCATCGAAGACATCATAAGAAGGAAAGTGAAAAGCCATGCAACCTCCGAAGAGACAACTAACACAACACCTATACCCCCTATTAGACTATTTTACAGGAACTTCTTTTCCACAGCTCATAAAACAGAGGAAAGGGTCCTGAAAGATATTGTTAATAGAAACGTTATCCCTACAGACAAAAATCAGAGGATACAACTGACGATTTACTATAAAACCAGAAAAACGGCCAGCCTACTCATGAGAAACTCTCCAGACACGAAACAGAACGCTTTAAAAGAGACTAACGTCGTCTATGCCTTCAAATGCCCACTTGGGGACTGTAAGCTCCAAAAAACCCAGTATATAGGCAAGACAACAACATCTCTTTCTAGGCGTTTAACGATGCATAAACAACAGGGCTCCATTATGGAACATATAATCTCTTCCCATAACCAAACCATCGCCAGAGAAATCCTAGTAAACAACACAGAAATCATCGATAGATACAGCGATAGCAGGCGGCTTGACGTTTGCGAGGCACTACACATCAAGAAGTCAACACCAGCAATCAACAGCCAATTATTGCACAACTATATTCTACCCACCTCAAGACTCCGCTCCAATATAGAAGCATCAAGAAATATGGACCAATAGGCTTTCTACAAACACTTCTATTCAATATCCATTGTTTCGTGTTCTGTCTTGTGTTGATACTTTTAATACCCTATTAATATCCTCTAATGCCACATCATCCTTCCCACCTCACTCAAATGTAATGCCACATCACCCTTCCCACCTCACTCAAATGTAGATATAAAATCAGGGAAACGCAAGTTCTAATCAGTTGTGTATTTGTGAAGTCTTTGAAAATGTAATAAGTTTTACGAAACGCGCCCGTGTCGCGTCAGACTAGAAATAAAAATGAATTTTGGAGAAGTGATTTTTGATTTACCTCCAACAGTGAAGCATAATGTACGAAAGATTGAGAAAATTCGTGTTAGAATTATTAATCTTACTTTTTCGGTCATATTTAATAAAATATGTCTACAGGAAAGACTGCTACCAAAATATACTAATATATATATATATATATATATATTTCGGAATTTGCGTTTAATTTCCATGTGGACATTTAAACACATGCACACACATGCATATGTGACACCAAACACATATTAAACACTGCACACATAACACACACGTGTACTCGGCCCTTGAGAAAACCACAAGAGGATTGAATGGGAACCAAACTGTTACTGATCGCACTTGTTCACAGCAGGTAATTGGGGACCTGGTGATAAACCTTTTGACGGATCGTGTTCCAGGGGAACACCTGTTTAGCTGTTACCAATGGGAAGGGAGTTATAAGCCTTCAACTCCAAAACACGCTTGTAGTAACACAGTATGAACAAATAACTAGAAATGGCCTAGAGGCAGTACAATGAACAGGATTGACGGCATGTGGATCACAGGTCAACTTCCTAGTTCTCGGGGATTTTGTTCATAAGAAAAATGACTGGGCAACGGAGAATTACCATTGAGAGCGAGACACTTGGTGGGAGCGAAAGTATTGATCCTACTATATAGGCATGATCAATAATTCCTGTTCCTGCTGCACCATGTAACTCAAAAAAAGAATGATGACCCAACATAGTTAAACCTGGAAGTGGAGGGAATTATTAGTTGAAAGCGTCAAGCTATTACAACTGTAATGATCCTTTGAAGGAGTCAGGATAAGGATTTGGGATGGGAATGGGGGAAGGAATGGTGCCCACCCACTTGGACGGTCGGGGATTGAACGCCGACCTGCAGGAAGCGAGGCCGTTGCTCTACCGTTCAGCCCAAGTGGTTGGACAGCTAAGCCTAGAGTGTGCCCAGAGCTAAATTCACCTGAGAAACCGTTTGGCGGCAGTGATCGCTGTAACATAGTGCTTGACATCACAGTACTTTGGAACGTCTCAGTGCTCAGAGGCAACAAAACAGTACTTACCATTAAAAAGATTGAGCCAAAAATATCAACAGAAACTCACTGTTAAACAGATAACACGAACCGGAAACCAGACACGAGTAAGCTTAGGAGACAGCACAGACAATATAATATACACACACTGAGACATCATACTAACGTGATATATACTAATGAGAAAATCCACTCGGGCTGTGAGGTGGGCGCGAACCAGCGACCAAGGCACTGCCAAGCCGCATACTCTACCACTGTACCAACACTGACATGGTAAAAGTCATACAACCGGAGTTTTACACAAAATCACAGAAAGCGTGGAAAACCGTTCATTTTAATTCATCAAAACATGATTTATTCAGCTGATAACAGGAAACTTTCACAATGTATAAAAGCAATCAGGTTTTCTCTCAAATAAAAATTAATATTTGTTTATTTTGTTGGTTTAGCATAGTTAGGTTAGGTTAGATATGATTTGGTTAGGTTAGGTTAGTTCAGTTTAGGTTAGGTCAGGTTAGGTTAAGTTGGGCTTTGTTAGGTCAGGTTAGAAGAGGTTAGGTCAGGTTATGTCAGGTTAGGTTAGGCTAGGTCAGATTAGGTCAGTTCAGGTTTGGCTAGGTCAGGTCAAGTTAGGTTAGGTCAGGGTTAGGTTAGGCTAGGCTTGATTATGTTAAGTTAGGCTAGGTCAGGTTAGGATGGTTAGACTAGGTTATGTCAGGTTTTGTCAGGTTAGGTTAGGCAAGGGCAGGTTAAGTCAGGTCAGGTTAGGCTAGGTCAGGTTAGGTTAGGTTAGATCAGGTTATACTAGGTCAAGCTAGGATAGATCATGTTAGGCTATTTAGTTACGTTACTGTCACGTTGATGCGTGTTTACACAACAGACTGACGGTGACCAAATCACGTTTCCACTGACAGCTTCAAACATGGGCTAGTGACTTACAAGGCAAATATTGACGTGTATTTATTTTAACAATTCAGTATGAGAAATACAATGATCTGTGTTGGCTCAAAACATTGATCCAAGCTCTACTGGCCAATGTTGGCTCAAAACATTGATCCAAGCTCTACTGGCCAATGTTGGCTCAAAAAATTGATCCAAGCTCTACTGGCCAATGTTGGCTCAAAACATTGATCCAAGCTCTACTGGCCTCTGTTAGCTCAAAACATTGATCCAAGCTCTACTGGCCTCTGTTGGCTCAAAACATTGATCCAAGCTCTACTGGCCTCTGTTAGCTCAAAACATTGATCCAAGCTCTACTGGCCTCTGTTGGCTCAAAACATTGATCCAAGCTCTACTGGCCTCTGTTAGCTCAAAACATTGATCCACGCTCTACTGGTCTGTGTTGGCTCAAAACATTGATCCAAGCTCTACTGGCCTATGCTAGCTTTATATCGATCCTGACTCTGGTGGCTGGAGACTGCGAGCTGCTGTTTGACTTTCATCTATTTTCCAATATAGGATATTGGACCCGAGAAATGTTTCTCCTTTAAAGCTTTTTATATGACCCGGAGTTTTTAGTTTGTTTATGATGGAGTGCAATGTCGTGTAACCTGAGTTTTGTCAGTCACGCGTTATTGATAAATCAGCGAGTTATCCGAGAGTTGGAGCAGCTTCAATAGCTGTTGATGGCGGGGCAGATCAATTGACTGAGGTAAATGTTGTCAGTGAAGTTGTTGTCATTTTAATGTGAGTTCTTGAATGTGTATGTTGTCAGTGAAGTGACATTGCTCAATGTGTATGTTGTCAATGAAGAAACTTTGTTCAATATGTGTGTTGTCAGTGAAAAAACATTGTTCAATGTGTGTGTTGTCAGTGAATCAATGTGGATATAATGGTTAATGCTGAAACAATATTGATCAGCATCAATGCTCTAGGTAAAACCACAATACTTTACAAAGATGGTATTGAAACAACAGTCTCTCTCGCCTAAGTCAATGTAAAGTATTTACTGAATCTGGTCTCACAAAGTTTTCACGAAGGCATCAGGTAAATAAACACTGGCGGCCAATCAAGGTAATAATGCATTTATTTTAAGCTTAACTGACTTGTTTAAAGTAAATATAGAAACTGCTTAATACGACAGAAGTAGAAATAGTCCAAGTAAAAACAAGGTTTTATAAACGATAAGAAGTACAAATAATACCAAATTAGTTTGATATTAATACCATATAAGCAAATAAATAAAATACACATTCTGGCTAGAGTATAAATAAAGTGATAACTGAATTATTTCAAGACTCGTATGACAGTGTTCAGTGAGATTCAATAATGATTTTAGACTCGGGCGAAGAAAGAATATAAGTATATCTTTGCAAACGTTTGGAAGATAACACACTCGGAGAATAGAGTGAACGTTTGCCCAGCTCCTGCTCTCAGGATAGCGTGAACTTTCAGATCTTGCTCTGAGGATAGAAGGAAAGATGAGATCTTGCTCTGAGGATAGCGGAAAAGGTAAGATCTTGCTCTGAGGATAGCATAAAAGATGAGATCTTGCTCTGAGGATAGCAGAAAAGATGAGATCTTGCTCCGAGGATAGCAGAAAAGATGTGATCTTGCTCCGAGGATAGCAGAAAAGATGAGATCTTGCTCCGGGGATAGCAGAAAGGATGAGATCTTGCTCCGAGGATAGCAGAAAAGATGAGATTTTGCTCCGCAGATAGCAGAAAAGTTGAGATCTTGCTCCGAGGATAGCAGAAAAGATGAGATCTTGAGTAGTGTAGTATGTGACTAGAGCGACGCGCGCCATCTGAGCAGGTGGAGCGCAAGGGGTTTTGGGGGATTTTCCCGGAAGTTGTGGAATGTCGGACGCATGTGAGCGTCCGGTGTTTGGATATGCGGTCAGGAAAGATGGGAGGTCATGTTGTTGGGGGTGTAGGAGAATATGTGGGGTATGTGGTAGAGTAAGAAATACGAGGATATGAGTGGAATATGTGGAAAGAGTAGTTAAATATGTATGTGTGTTTGCCGTAGACTTAATCCTGTGTGTAGATAATAGTTTTGATTAAAGTTGATAGTAAGTACGCTATATAGAGGCTGAGTGTAGGTGTGAGGGGTCCCAACATAGGCTGATATGTTGTTTGGGGTGGGGGAGTGGTGAGGGGAGCTTTCCCTCGGCGTGAGAGTGCCTAGGGTCATTTGTGGTTTTTTGACATCCATTATTTTCTTGGAGCTATGCACACAGCCGGAAGTGCGAGGAGGAGGGTAGGAGAGAGCAGAGTCCAGCAGGAGGGATGTGGTCCATTTGCCTTAATGGTTTTTCGATGTCTTCAGAGTAGTCTGGAGATGTTCACCCCAGCAGGGCTCTCCCTCCACTGCGGATTCGTTAAGGAGGGGCGACGTTCTTACTTCTGCCAGCAGGTCCTCACCTGCCAACCATCAATCACTCCCACCCCTCATCCTCTCCTCTCCCCATACCATCAGGGGTCCCCTCTCCCTCCCCTCCATTACCTTCTAGAATGGGGCACCCCTCTCCCCCTTACCTTCTAGGGTGGTACGGACCGGGATCACATACCGTCACATCGACCTGAGAAGTGTCACCACATGGCACATCACTTAGTAAACTCAGTCAAAGTCAGTAGGTTAGCGTTTACTAAAAGAGGGAAACATTTTTTGGCGGGGAGCGAGCCTTAGGTGCACCATCTCTCTCTCTCTCTCTCCTGACACTCTCACTGGGACATAGCAAAGGCGTGCCATGGGCACAACATACAAATTCCATCAAGAACTACCTACATGTTGCTAAACAGTGCAATCTCACACAAGGCAGTCATATGGGCAGTAAAGGCTTGCAGAGACGCATAAAGGAGTCCAGGACTGAACCCCACAATTCATTTTTAGCTAAGCAAGTTACAATCATGACGAGCTAGTTACAAAATTCAATATAAGTCAACCCATCGTCACGGGAGATGCGATCTCTACCTACAAATTGTTCTTGTTAACTGTGATCACAACATCTGCTGGCCCAAATAAATATCATTGAAATGTATGCGTGTCTACTCAATCTCCTTCACCTCTTCTTCCTACACCCATTACTGCTGTGCAGACCTTGTAACACACAACGGCGTAATCATAGCAAGACAATGTCACAGAATGTTCAAGACTCCTGAATGAATGAAACAGCAATCCGTCTCGTTAAGGTCTAACCTTCGTGGTGGTTTGAGGCATAGTGAGATGGACGAGGTACTGGGATGGCCTTACCCTCTCCCCATCCACCCCCAAAAAACCCCTACCCCCCTCCCAAGCCCAAACCATCAAGCATCACTACACCCTTCCCAGACCGGATGTTCTGTGCAAAGCCTTTAGTATTATTTCTGATCATATGTGTAACCTTGTATCGCAACGTGACCAACATGGTATCATCATTCTTTGCTCAAATAGCATTTTTTTAAGAATATCGAGAGTCATAAGCGGGTCTTCAATCTTATTATTCTAGCAAATCATAATTTGTTGTAAACACAACTGCATGGGATACACATAGCAGTCAGTGGTTTCTCTCTCTCTCTCTCTTGCTCTATTCAGATAATTTTATAGTTGGGGGAAAAGTAACATCAATTCCTTTCTCCTGCCGCCGATGTTCACATATCTTTTTTCATTTCACTTAGACTGACAGCGCACCAGAGGATGGAAGACTAATGTCAATTTTTCGAGCCCCCATCACTCTCGCCCATATAACCTTGTAACGTAGCACGACCAACATGATGACATCATTCTTTGCCCAAATATCAATAATGTAACGTGACCAATATGGTAACTTCGTTCTTTGCCCAAATATCATTTTAAGAGTAACGAGCAACTTTCTATCCGATGTCTGAATATTGAAATGTGAACCCCATTTAGCCAAACACAATATCTCCATTACATCTCATACCATATAAATATTACGGTCTGCAAGTTTTAGACCTCTGTAACACATTGTAATGTAACGCAAATCAACTTTCTGCAGTCCAAATAACATTATGAAAGTATGACTTAGTCCATCTCCACTCCATCTCCTACCATATAAATATTACTGTCTACCAGTTTTAGCCTCTGTAATACATTGTAACGTAACGCGGAAATCAAATTTCTACAGACCAAAATAACATTTTTAAATTAAAGTATGACTTAGTCCATCTCCATTACATCTCCTACCATATAAATATTACGGTCTACCAGTTTTAGCCCTCTGTAACACAATGTAACGTAACGTAACACAGAAATCATCAACTTTCTGCAGTCTAAAATGTCATTTTGAAATGAAAAGTGAGACTTAGTCCATCCCCCATTTTATCTCTTACTATATAAATATTGGTGTCCACCAGTTTTAGACCTCTGTAACACATTGTAACGTACCGCAAATCAACTTTCTGCAGTCCAAATAACATTATGAAAGTATGACTTAGTCCATCTCCATTACATCTCCTACCATATAAATATTGGTGTCCACCAGTTTTAGCCTCTGTAACACATTGTAACGTAACGTGGAAATCAACTTTGTCTGATGACCAAATAACATTATTGAAAATGTCAACCATGTCATTTCGTTACGTTACATTGTGTTGCAGTCTCCGTGGTGTAGTGGTAAGACACTTGCCTGGCGTTCCGCGAGCGCTATGTCATGGGTTCGTATCCTGGCCGGGGAGGATTTACTGGGCGCAAATCCTTAACTGTAGCCTCTGTTTAACGCAACAGTAAAATGTGTACTTGGATGAAAAAACGATTCTTCGCGGCAGGGGATCGTATTCCAGGGACCATAGGATTAAGGACTTGCCCGAAACGCTACGCGTACTAGTGGCTGTACAAGAATGTAACAACTCTTGTATATATCTCAAAAAAAAAAAAAAAAAAAAAAAAAAAAATGTTTAGCCATTACATCCAAACACAAAGAAAAATATTACCGCTTTTCTTTGAGAAACTTATATGTGGTGATCATATCTCCAGAGTCCACACAATAAGCCACACATCACCCATCTTCTGTTTTCAAATCACAGCTCGCATCTTATATAATGTTATTTTTTTTTTTTTGCAGAAACTATGTTTTAGGGAATATGCTCAATGTCAGCAATTACTATTCGTATCATCAAAGTTCTTTCAGTCATCAAAATAAGCAGAGGTGTCGCATAAACCACTAAAGATCTGATGTATGCAAGGTACATCATTTTGACAATTCTGTCACCAACCCGCCTTAGCGAGATGACTGTGCGCAACAGTACCCTAGCACTCTTAATAATTTTATTCAAGCACTGTTAACATAGCATAATGTAAGATTTTTTTCACATTTCATATCGCGTGTGTAGATTTAATTTTAACAAAAAGTGAAACACGAGAGCATGAACTAATAGGGTTGAGATAGGAGGAAAGGTTTTGTGGAAGATAAAAGAGCCGAGGAAACATGTTCCCCACCTACATTACTATTATTTCTTGCAGACCTGCAGACCTGTCCAGAAAAGCAGTCAGTCAGTCACTCAGTCAAACATTTTTATAGTTAAAAGTTTTTCATCTTAAAAAACAGGGACTACTAGTCTTCATTTTTTTCTTCTATCAAATCAAATAGACGCGAGGGCCGCTTCCTATTGTTGTTGTCTGTCTGACGGTCTGTCTGTCTATCACTTGACTACGTTAAGGACCGCAATATCCCACACCATACATGCTATGGGCTCTCACTGGTCAATAAACACAATTATGTATCATTTCTCTACTAAATAGCACTCCGAATCATCTTTGCACATTTTAATTTTACATTGTCACGTGCACTGCCATCAAAGGGGAATCTCACTACTGTATGGATGTCGTGTGTGTGTGTGTGTGTGTGTTAAATAAAAGGTCCTTACATAGCTTATAATTTTCTTTCAGAAACTTATATGTGGTGATCATATCTCCCGAGTCCACACAAATAACCCACATCCATATTGAGACAGAGAGAGAAGGCAAACATAGCTTTATTATTGCATCTAGTTTTAAAAAGGGGTAAGAATAAGAAGAGTCATGCTCCATAAAAATACTTTACAGCATCCATTATTTATGTGCAGTAAGAGGGAAACGGGGTCTGCACATACAATTTCCAAGCATTACAATGCTATCGAGGTAAACATAACATAAAGACAATAATGTAGTAGTAGTATGCTATTAATCAGTTAGTCAAAACTTAACATAACAGATATGATTTCACAGAGTTTTTAACCTTTGCAAGTTTTTCAATGTTTTCTCTTCACTTGTGCTAAGTGAGTCAGACAAAATGTGACATTTCATTATTAGCCAGGTAATACGCTATTAGCTAGATAGTCAAAACATATAACACCCATTATTTCACAGGAATTTTTTCTAGCAAATATGGTTCCTTTAAGCAGTTCAACACATCAAACACCAGCAGTCCGTGAAATTCCCTTTAGTCAATAATCATCCTTTACAGTATTTCTTGACTAAAATAGCACTCCAAAACATAAGTGGTCATTTTTATTCTCACTGACGCACTATAGTCAATAATTTGTTTCGCAGAGTGACAAGTTATGCTTAGTGACGAGATTTCACGGTGAGCATAGTTTAAGAGAATTCACACTGTATTAATTATGGTCATGGATATGTTATGTTTATGAAGATCATTACTTCTGATTTTTAACATTTTTCTTGCCCCAACTTTTCAGTCTTCTCATATTCTTTTCAAATAAAGTTTGCTTACTGTTTTCCAGTAGATTGGCTTCCCATTACATATATTAATCAATTTTCAAATTCAATTCAGTTTCTTTTCAATATCACAGCTTTGTTGTTCCCCTGCCAGTATCTAGTTCAAGACCTCGTATTATCAATGTCATTACTACTATCATCAACCATGTATTGATGTCTCAGACATTCAGTTAACAACTTAGTAAGTGTTTAATGAACGTGAGAATCACTTCATGTGCGCTCATTTTAGTTTAGTTTAAAGTTTTCCATCTTGAATTAATACTACTATCACCAACTATGTATTGGATAGCTCAGGCATTCAGTTAACAACTCAGTAAGTGAAAATCACTTCATGTGAACTCATTTTTAGTTTAGGATAAGGTTTTTCCATCGTGAAATACTATTATCATTAACCAGGTATTGGGTGGTTCTACCATTCAGTTTACAACTCCGTAACTGTTTACTGAACATAGATATCCCTCAATGCGACCTCATTTTTTAGTTTAAAGTATCTCCATCGTAAATAAAAAATAAAATATTACTAGCACAAACCTTGTATTGGCCGGCTCCGGCATTCAGTTTACAACTCAGTAAGTGTGGGAACCGACCTGTGAGATTTATATTTATTTAATTTATATGAATTTATATTTACGTTAATTTATATACTTCGATAGCAATTTGTATAATGATAAGTGGACTGTATTTCTGCAATAATCTCTTAATCTCACAAATCGATCCTCTACACATTAGGGGGGGGTTATTAAATTAATATATATATGCAGCCAATCAAACTACAGAAATAACTACATACATTAAAGAGGTTCCTTATCTTATAGTACAGCAGGTTAGTCCACCAGGTATAACTAGGGTGTAGACACCAAATTATCCTCTTTGAGGTAGCTTCCATCACCCAGTAACTGGTGCACAAATCTTGCATCCTCGTCTTGACCTGTCAAAAGTGCGCTAGCTGTGAAGCCAGATACCTATATATGACAAGTATATCAGAGAAAACAGTACATGGAACATGAAGACCTGGCTTAATTACCTTTAGTTTGAGGCTTCCATGTGATCTAACCGGGTCACCCCATATAATGACATTAATGGCCACTAATGATAAATAATGGGTTTCGGAAAGAACACTTAACTTGATTTGTTGACAGCGTGTTGACAGATGGTACACCTTTGGTATCCATAACACTACGTCCAAGTAAAATTAACAGGAGCCGAATTTGCTCCCGTGTGAGCCTCTGGTCTCGTATAACAATGGCTGCCCTCCTTCCCCACTGACGCCTGGCCTACTTTGTCCAGATTTCAGAAAGTGATAGAAGGGTCACATTTACTCTACTTTAATATTGATAATTAAGTTAATTTATATAAGATGTTTTTATGATGGTAAAGTCCAAAGACTAATGTATTTAAGAATAATTCCCAGCAGAATAGCTGGTGAATTATAATAGTATGTGGTGATGATATCCCATTTTCTTTAGACGGTAATTCCACTACAAGTTACGTTTTCTATGGGTAACTTGCTTATACAACAGCAATTATCTGTATGATATATTAAATGGTGTCGGATTTTCCGACATAATTCCCCAGGGGGCTGCTCACGGGTCGAAGTCCTGTTTAGAACAGACGAACACCGATACTCCTCCTTCGAATTATTACATTAATTTGATGTTAGTTGTTAGTAATCACACATTTGTGCGTCTGTTCGTACAGGACGGATGTCCCGTACTAGAGTTGCAGGGGTTAGAAGTCTAATGCGATTTCATTTCCCTGTCAACTCTTGAAAGGCTAATATTCAAGCCTTATTACATATTATTTAACCCAGAAGACTGGATGTGATCAAGTACTACAGTCAAGTATGATTCAGGGACTGCAGTGAGATCAGTGACATAGATATAACTTGAAGTTTCTTCAGGTAACTGGTCACTGATATATAAACACTGAGGCCCATGGAATACATCTTGATTAAATAATAAATGTATCAAATCAGTCATCAGATTTATTGGGGTTTAATTTAGTTAATTGATTCAGAAGATTGAATAGCTCATCATTAAAGTAAAGTATGGTTCTGAGACTGCAGTGGGTTCAGTGACATTGGTCGCAGTGACTTGTAGCTGTTTTAGGCTACTGTTCACTGATTTGCCACTGAGGCCTCATGAACTCAACTTCAGCTTTATATGATGATACTAACATCAACCTCTGTTGGTATAGTCAGCTGTAATCTCCTTAGTATAATGCTACTGGAGAAATATAATCAGCTGACAAATTTAGTTTCTATTGGTATTGTTTATCTGCAGGCATAGGTCTCCTCAGGCTTGATACTGGGCCTGAGAGTAATGTACCTCCTGCAGAGTTTAACATGGTTATGCCCTGATATTTAGTAGGGCTACCGATGAATCGATGACAATAGTCTGTCCCAACAAGGAGACCGAAGTCAGTGAGGTGATCAGACTTAATATTATCTGCCAATTTTATTCCTCTATTTCTCAGGAATTTGGCTGTTGCTCTCAGACCTTGAACTTGTAGGTCTACTGGTATTTTGTCCACCACAATGGCTTGTACTCGACAGACGTACCTGCCTAAGCGTACTGATGGTTGTACCACCTGGTAGACTTGAGGTCCTGCATCTGTTACAAACCCTGAGATGTTGAATGACATCTGGGCTACAGGCCTTAATTGTAATTCATCTGCCAACTTTTTAGTGATATATGTTCTCTGGGATCCTTGGTCAAACAACCCACGGGTATGGACCTTGGCCCTCTTATTCAGGATGGTAATTTGGGCAGTAGGCAAAGTCGTATTACCTTTAGACTTTGCCGATTGGACACTCTTTGTTGGTTGCACCTTGCAGTACTGTACTGTGGTGGGAATGCTATCTTCCACCTTGGGGTTTGGAGACGTTGTTTTGGTGTCTCTGCACAATGCTGCATGGTGTTGACCTTTGTTACACCTATTACAGGTGTGTAATTGGGTATCACAGTCGTTGATGTTATGTTTCCTGAGGCACCTCGTGCAATGTTGCAAATCTTTGAGTCGCTCAACACGGGCGTCACTATCAGGAAAATTAGGGCAGTGGTACATTGAATGTTTCTCATTGCAGAACAAACATGTTCCATAGCTTCCAGTACCCTTTGGTGTCACGTTCTTGGATGACACAGTAACTATAGGCTTGGAGGGTCCCACTGCATATACGCCCACACTGCCACTGTTCCACTTTGGTGTTGAATTATATTGTCTAGATTGATTTGGAGTACCTTTGGTACTCTGTGGTTTACTATTATTGGTTTCTGAGGGTTTACTTGGTGGTTTTAATTTGTCATGTGTTCGTAATTGATGAACTACTGACTTTAAACCTTCAGATATTTCATTCATGGATAAGATGCTTTTATTGTAATGAGCACTCATTTGTCTCAATATGTCCCTAGGTATTTTTTCCTGGACAATTATTTTCAAGACCCACTCAGCCCCGTTTGTATCTGCTGTCAGGCTGAGGGCATTGATCAATGATTCTACCTCCAGCTTGAAGACTTGGAGTGAATCAGCTGAAGCCTCCGGTGGGGGTAAATGCAACAGCTCATGAACTAAATGTGATGTTCTTACTTCTGGATCAGCATAATTATCCTTGAGGAGTTTTACTGCCAGATCATAGCCGTCATTAGTTAATCTCAGATGGGATACTACTGTTTTAGCCTCACCTGATAATTGGCCTTGCAAATAAGAGAATTTACTACTCTTTGGTAAAGATTGTTTTGAGTCTACAAGGTCAACGAATTTGTTCCAAAATTCGTCCCAATCTTCTTCATCTTTTCCTGAGAAAGTGGGTAAATTAATTGGAGGGAGTCGAGCTTCTGCTTGACTCGTATTAGATGCAACTGTTGTTGTTGTTGCTGTTGCCTTGTTCTGGGCAATTAATTTGACATAAGGCTGTAACGTGGCCTGAGTGTGATCTTCATAATTCGCAAGATCAACCATAATGTCGTCTATTTCTGTTTCTGATAAATTGGTGTTGGCAAGTTCAGCCACATATGTTGCTATTTGACATTTGATTTGCTCAAATTTACCTGCAGCTGCTTGATAATAGCTTTCCAGGTCAGCATAATCAACTTGAGATTGTTGTGACAAATCTTCACATTTCTTGATCTGTCTTGTTAGGTGGCCTTTAAGACCTGCAAGGGTTCTTTTCATTCTCCCTGCATTATCCATACTGGCTCGTTGGTGAAGCCTTGTGGGACTTGTACTTGTGCTGCTCATAATACTGAACAAACACTAATGGTAGCCTAGGGTAAATTCTGAACTCACTAGGCAATAATCCTACCTCTACTAGAGGTTAGCACTTAAAATTAATACACATTATATATATACAATCATACACACTAATGATTTGAGTGATAAACCAGTGTCACTGGAAGTACCTTTAGGTTAGCTCTTCTATATCACCCTAGGATGGTAGAGACACTAATTAATCACTCAAAGGTGTAATGATCATAAGTAAATTATTATATATACACAACTCAACTCGAGTTGATAAAAATTACACCCAAAATAGGGTCTGGACCATTCATTAATGGTGTTAGGTTGTTCAATATAGTACAACTGACTATTGTAATAATGGGACTAGGATGAACAATAATAGTTCAACTAGTCATATCCTACCCTGTTGTGGGTTGGCAATTAGTAAATATTATACTGTGATCACTAGTGCAATATATATTAAATAATTCTCTATTTTGGAGAAATAATATACACAATTATTGATAATAGCCTCTTAATTAGCCTCTATGAAACTTCTAATATTATCTAGAAGTATTAAATATTATTAGTGACCTCGCGAAATAAAGTCCACAAAATTCGTAGATAATCTCTCGCGAAATGTAACACCACGAAATCCGTGAACAATCTCGCGAAGACACAGTCACTAATTTGGCTGGATTCTATATTAGCGCTGTCATTTCACGAAATAACACGCCACCAAATATCTGTGGGTGTGCATGAAACCGCTGACGAAGCTGAACTGGGCTGAGGGAGGCTCCTGAGCTCCCTCGAGGCTACGCTGCCGTCTTGACTGCTGGCTTTGTTTAAATAACACTGCACTAGTATATTTAATGAATCCACTGGTTAACTGGTTCATCCGGTACTAAGATGACCAAATGTGGGTTCAAAGGACCGAATAATCCGGTTCCGAAGGTCCAAATAATTCGGTTTCGAAGGACCAAATAATGTGGGAACCGACCTGTGAGATTTATATTTATTTAATTTATATGAATTTATATTTACGTTAATTTGTATACTTCGATAGCAATTTGTATAATGATAAGTGGACTGTATTTCTGCAATAATCTCTTAATCTCACAAATCGATCCTCTACACATTAGGGGGGGGGGGGTTATTAAATTAATATATATATGCAGCCAATCAAACTACAGAAATAACTACATACATTAAAGAGGTTCCTTATCTTATAGTACAGCAGGTTAGTCCACCAGGTATAACTAGGGTGTAGACACCAAATTATCCTCTTTGAGGTAGCTTCCATCACCCAGTAACTGGTGCACAAATCTTGCATCCTCGTCTTGACCTGTCAAAAGTGCGCTAGCTGTGAAGCCAGATACCTATATATGACAAGTATATCAGAGAAAACAGTACATGGAACATGAAGACCTGGCTTAATTACCTTTAGTTTGAGGCTTCCATGTGATCTAACCGGTTCACCCCATATAATGACATTAATGGCCACTAATGATAAATAATGGGTTTCGGAAAGAACACTTAACTTGATTGGTTGACAGCGTGTTGACAGATGGTACACCTTTGGTATCCATAACACTACGTCCAAGTAAAATTAACAGGAGCCGAATTTGCTCCCGTGTGAGCCTCTGGTCTCGTATAACAATGGCTGCCCTCCTTCCCCACTGACGCCTGGCCTACTTTGTCCAGATTTCAGAAAGTGATAGAAGGGTCACATTTACTCTACTTTAATATTGATAATTAAGTTAATTTATATAAGATGTTTTTATGATGGTAAAGTCCAAAGACTAATGTATTTAAGAATAATTCCCAGCAGAATAGCTGGTGAATTATAATAGTATGTGGTGATGATATCCCGTTTTCTTTAGACGGTAATTCCACTACAAGTTACGTTTTCTATGGGTAACTTGCTTATACAACAGCAATTATCTGTATGATATATTAAATGGTGTCGGATTTTCCGACAGTAAGTGTTTACTGAATGCAAAATCGCTACATGTGTGGTCATTTAGTTTAAAGTTTCTCAATCTTAAAATATTACTATCATCATCAACCATGCATTGGCTGGCATAGTCTTTCAGTTTACAATTCAGTGAGTGTTAACTGAACGTGGAAATTATCACATGTGTGAGCATTTAGTTTAGTTTAAAGTTTCACAATCTTAAATTATATACAATCATCAACCCCGTATTGGGCTCTCGGGCATTCAGTTATCCACTCGGTAAATGTTTACTGCACGTCTAAATCATTTCCTGTGTGCCCATTTTTTACTTGAACCCGTCTCCACTCCAAACCAGTCAGGACCTAGGGTCCCGACTCGGACCGCAGGTCCGGTTTGGTGTGGAGACGGGTTCAAGTAAAAAATGGGCACACAGGAAATTATTTCGACGTTCAGTAAACATTTATCGAGTGGATAACTGAATGCCCGAGAGCCCAATACGGGGTTGATGATTGTATTTAATTTAAGATTGTGAAACTTAAAACTAAACTTAATGCTCACACGTGTGATAATTTCCACGTTCAGTTAACACTCACTGAGTTGTAAACTGAAAGACTAAGCCAGCCAATGCATGGTTGATGATGATAGTAATATTTTAAGATTGAGAAACTTTAAACTAAATGACCACACATGTAGCGATTTTGCATTTAGTAAACACTTACTGAGTTGTAAACTGAATGCTGGAGCCGGCCAATACAAGGTTTGTGATAGTAATATTTTATTTTTTATTTACGATGGAGAAACTTTAAACTAAAAAATGAGGTCGCATGGAGGGATATCTATGTTCAGTAAACAGTTACCGAGTTGTAAACTGAATGGTTGAGCCACCCAATACATGGTTTGTGATAGTAATATTTTATTTTTTTACGATGGATAAGCTTTAAACTAAAAAATCACGTCGCATGGAGGGATATCTATGTTCAGTAAACAGTTACTGAGTTGTAAACTGAATGGTAGAGCCACCCAATACCTGGTTAATGATAATAGTATTTCACGATGGAAAAACCTTATCCTAAACTAAAAGAGAGCTCACATGAAGTGATTTTCACTTACTGAGTTGTTAACTGAATGCCTGAGCTATCCAATACATAGTTGGTGATTGTAGTATTAATTCAAGATGGAAAACTTTAAACTAAACTAAAATGAGCGCGCATGAAGTGATTCTCACGTTCATTAAACACTAAGTTGTTAACTGAATGTCTGAGACATCAATACATTGTTGATGATAGTAGTATTAATGACATTGATAATACGAGGTCTTGAACTAGATACTGGCAGGGGGACAACAAAGCTGTGATATTGAAAAGAAACTGAACTGAATTTGAAAATTTATTAATATATGTAATGTGAAGCCAATCTACTGGAAAACAGTGAGCAAACTTTATTTGAAAAGAATATGAGAAGACTGAAAAGCTGGGTGCAAGAAAAATGTAAAAAATCAGAAGTAATGATCTTCATAAACATAACATAACATATCCATGACCATAATTAATACAGTGTGAACTCTCTTAAACTATGCTCACCATGAAATCTCGTCACTAGGCATAACTTGTCACTCTGCGAAACAAATTATTGACTATAAGTGCGACAGTGAGAATAAAAATGACCACTTATGTTTTGGAGTGCTATTTTAGTCAAGAAATACTGTAAAGGATGATTATTGACTAAAGGGAATTTCGCAGACTGTTGGTGTTTGATGTGTTGAACTGCTTAAAGGAAGCATATTTGCTAGAAAAAATTCCTGTGAAATAATGCTTGTTATATGTTTTGACTATCTAGCTAATAGCGTATTGCCTGGCAAATAATGAAATGTCACATTTTGTCTGACTCACTTAGCACAAGTGAAGAGAAAACATTGAAAAACTTGCAAAGGTTAAAAACTCTGTGAAATCATATCTGTTATGTTAAGTTTTGACTAGCTGATTAATAGCATACTACTACTACATTATTGTCTTTATGTTATGTTTACCTCGATAGCATTGTAATGCTTGGAAATTGTATGTGCAGACCCCGTTTCCCTCTTACTGCACATAAATAATGGATGCTGTAAAGTATTTTTATGGAACATAACTCTTCTTTTTCTTACCCCTTTTTAAAACTAGATGCAATAACCAAGCTATGTTTGCCTTCTCTCTCTGTCTCAATTAGGATGTGGGTTGGTGTGGGTTATTTGTGTGGACTCGGGAGATATGATCACCACATATAAGTTTCTGAAAGAAAATTATAAGCTATGTAAGGACCTTTTATTTAACACACACACACACACACACACGACATCCATGCAGTAGTGAGATTCCCCTTTGATGGCAGTGCACGTGACAATGTAAAATTAAAATGTGTAAAGATGATTCGGAGTGCTATTTAGTAGAGAAATGATACAAAATTGTGTTTATTGACTAGTGAGAGCCCGTAGCATGTATGGTGTGGGATATTGCGGTCCTTAACGTAGTCAAGTGATAGACACAGACAACAACAATAAGTAGTGGCCTTCGCATCTATTTGATTTGATAGAAGAAAAAAATGAAGACTAGTAGTCCCTGTTTTTTAAGATGAAAAACTTTTAACTATAAAAATGTTTGACTGAGTGACTGACTGACTGCTTTTCTGGACAGGTCTGCAGGTCTGCAAGAAATAATAGTAATGTAGGTGGGGAACATGTTTCCTCGGCTCTTTTATCTTCCACAAAACCTTTCCTCCTATCTCAACCCTATTAGTTCATGCTCTCGTGTTTCACTTTTTGTTAAAATTAAATCTACACACGCGATATGAAATGTGAAAAAAATCTTACATTATTCTATGTTAACAGTGCTTGAATAAAATTATTAAGAGTGCTAGGGTACTGTTGCGCACAGTCATCTCGCTAAGGCGGGTTGGTGACAGAATTGTCAAAATGATGTACCTTGCATACATCAGATCTTTAGTGGTTTATGCGACACCTCTGCTTATTTTGATGACTGAAAGAACTTTGATGATACGAATAGTAATTGCTGACATTGAGCATATTCTCAAAACATAGTTTCTGCAAAAAAAAAAATAATAATAACATTAAATTAGATGCGAGCTGTGATTTGAAAACAGAAGATGGGTGATGTGTGGCTTATTGTGTGGACTCTGGAGATATGATCACCACATATAAGTTTCTCAAAGAAAAGTGGTAATATTTCTCTTTGTGTTTGGATGTAATGGCTAAACATGGTTGACATTTTCAATAATGTTATTTGGTCATTAGACAAAGTTGATTTCCACGTTACGTTACAATGTGTTACAGAGGCTAAAACAGGTGGACACCAATATTTATATGGTAGGAGATGTAATGGAGATGGACTAAGTCATACTTTCATAATGTTATTTGGACTGCAGAAAGTTGAGTTGCGATACAAGGTTACATATATGATCAGAAGTAATACTAAAGGCTTTCCACAGAACATCCGGTCTGGGAAGGGTGAAGTGAAGCTTGATGGTTTGGGCTTGGGAGGGGGGTGGGAAGGGGGTAGGGGTTTGGTGGGGGTGGATGGGGAGAGGGTAGGGCCATCCCAGTACCTCGTCCATCTCACTATGCCTCAAACCACCACGAAGGTTAGACCTTAACGAGACGGAGTGCTGTTTCATTCATTCAGGAGTCTTGAACATTCTGTAACATTGTCTTGCTATGATAACGCCGTTGTGTGTTACAAGGTCTGCACAGCAGTAATGGGTGTAGGAAGAAGAGGTGAAGGAGATTGAGTAGACATGCATACATTTCAATGATATTTATTTGGGCCAGCAGATGTTGTGATCACAGTTAACAAGAACAATTTGTAGGTAGAGATCGCATCTCCCGTGACGATGGGTTGACTTATATTGAATTTTGTAACTAGCTCGTCATGATTGTAACTTGCTTAGCTAAAAATGAATTGTGGGGTTCAGTCCTGGACTCCTTTATGCGTCTCTGCAAGCCTTTACTGCCCATGTGACTGCCTTGTGTGAGATTGCACTGTTTAGCAACATGTAGGTAGTTCTTGATGGAATTTGTATGTTGTGCCCATGGCACGCCTTTGCTATGTCCCAGTGAGAGTGTCAGGAGAGAGAGAGAGAGAGATGGTGCACCTAAGGCTCGCTCCCCGCCAAAAAATGTTTCCCTCTTTTAGTAAACGCTAACCTACTGACTTTGACCGAGTTTACTAAGTGATGTGCCATGTGGTGACACTTCTCAGGTCGATGTGACGGTATGTGATCCTGGTCCGTACCACCCTAGAAGGTAAGGGGGAGAGGGGTGCCCCATTCTAGAAGGTAATGGAGGGGAGGGAGAGGGGACCCCTGATGGTATGGGGAGAGGAGAGGATGAGGGGTGGGAGTGATTGATGGTTGGCAGGTGAGGACCTGCTGGCAGAAGTAAGAACGTCGCCCCTCCTTAACGAATCCGCAGTGGAGGGAGAGCCCTGCAGGGGTGAACATCTCCAGACTACTCTGAAGACATCGAAAAACCATTAAGGCAAATGGATCACATCCCTCCTGCTGGACTCTGCTCTCTCCTACCCTCCTCCTCGCACTTCCGGCTGTGTGCATAGCTCCAAGAAAATAATGGATGTCAAAAAACCACAAATGACCCTAAGCACTCCCACGCCGAGGGGAAGCTCCCCTCACCCCTCCCCCACCCCAAACAACATATCAGCCTATGTTGGGACCCCTCACACCTACACTCAGCCTCTACATAGCGTACTTACTATCATCATTAATCAAAACTATTATCTACACACAGGAATAAGTCTATGGCAAACACACATACATATTTAACTACTCTTTCCTCATATTCCACTCATATCCTCGTATTTCTTACTCTACCACATACCACACATACTCTCCTACACCCCCAACAACATGACCCTCCCTTCTTTCCTGACCACATATCCAAACACCGGACGCTCACACGCGTCCGACACGCCACAACTTCTGGGAAAATCTCCCAAAACCCCTTGTGCTCCACCTGCCCAGATGGCGCGCGTCGCTGTAGTCGCAGGGGTGCCACCCACCCAGATGGCGCGCGTCGCTCTAGTCACATATTACACTACTATCTTGCTCCGAGGATAGCAGAAAAGATGAGATCATGCTCCGAGGATAGCAGAAAAGATGAGATCTTGCTCCGAGGATAGCAGAAAAGATGAGATCTTGCTTTGAGAATAGCAGAAAAGATGAGATCTTGCTCCGAGGATAGCAGAAAAGATGAGATTGCTCCGAGGATAGCAGAAAAGATGAAATCTTGCTCCAAGGATAGCAGAAAAGATGAGATCTTGCTCCGAGGATAGCAGAAAAGATGAGATATTGCTCTGAGGATAGCAGAAAAGATGAGATCTTGCTCCGAGGATAGCAGAAAAGATGAGATCTTGCTCCGAGGATAGCAGAAAAGATGAGATCTTGCTCCGAGGATAGCAGAAAAGATGAGATCTTGCTCCGAGGATAGCAGAAAAGATGAGATCTTGCTCCGAGGATAGCAGAAAAGATGAGATCTTGCTCCGAGGATAGCAGAAAAGATGAGATCTTGCTCCGAGGATAGCAGAAAAGATGAGATCTTGCTCCGAGGATAGCAGAAAAGATGAGTTTTTGCTCCGAGGATAGCAGAAAAGATGAGATCTTGCTCCGAGGATTACAGAAAAGATAAGACCTCGCTCCGAGGATAGCAGAAAAGATGAGATCTCTCTCCGAGGATAGCAGAAAAGATGAGATATTGCTCCGAGGATAGCAGAAAAGATGAGATCTTGCTTCGAGGATAGCAGAAAAGATGAGATCTTGCTCTGAGGATAGCGGTAAAGACTATATGTTGCTCTAAGGATAGCGGAAAACAGTAGATCTTGCTCTATGGATATCGTTAATGTTCAGATCCTTATTTGAGGATATCCTAAACATGAACGTTCACATTCACTTTTGTGAACGTTCACGTTCACAAAAGGCTGTTACAAAGGTTGGAGCAGCAGGCAGGAGTAAAAGGTAAGGTGCTCCAGTGGATAAGGGAGTATCTAAGAAATAGGAAACAGCGAGTAACTGTGAGGGGGGAGGCATCAGAGTGGCGAGATGTCACCAGCGGGGTTCCACAGGGCTCTGTACTCGGACCCATCCTGTATCTAGAATATGTACACGACCTTCCTGAGGGTATAGACTCATTCCTCTCAATGTTTGCTGATGGTGCAAAAATTATGAGAAGAGTCAAAACAGATGAAGATAGACAAAGACTCCAGGACGACCTGGACAAACTAGAGGAATGGTCTAGAAAATAGCTTCTAAAGTTTAACTCGGGAAAGTGTAAAGTAATGAAACAAGGCAAGGGGAGCCGAAGGCTGAACACAAAGTACCATCTGGGAGGTGAAATCCTGCAAGAGTCAAATAGAGAGAAAGATCTGGGGGTCGATATCTCACCGAACCTGTCCCCAGAGACCCACATCAAAAGGATATCATCAGCGGCATATGCTAGACTGGCCAATATAAGAACTGCCTTTGGAAACTTGTGTAAGGAATCGTTCAGGACCCTGTATACCACTAATGCCAGACCAATCCTGGAGTATGCAGCTCCAGCCTGGAGTCCATACTAGTTAAACACATAACAAAGTTAGAAAAGATTCAGAGGTATGCTACCAGACTGGTCCAAGAACAGAGAGGTATTAGTTACGAGGAAAGGCTAAATGAGCTGAACCTCACAACCCTGGAAAACAGAAGAGTAAGGAGAGACATGATAGCCACCTACAAAATTCTCAGGGGAATTGACAGGGTGGACAAAGACAAACTCTTTAGCACGGGTGGAACACGAACAAGTGGACACAGGTGGAAACTTAGTACCCAGATGAGCCACAAGAGACGTTAGAAAGAATTTTTCAGTGTCAGAGTAGTTAATAAATGGAATGCATTAAGTAGTGTTGTGATGGAGGCTGACTCCATACAGTTTCATATATAGATAGATATGAAAGCCCAATAAGCTCAGGAATCTGTACACCAGTTGATTGACAGTTGAGAGGGGGGACCAAAGAGCCAGAGCTCAACCCCCGCAAAAACAACTAGGTGAGTACATCCCTCTCTGAGGTTGACCAAAATGTTCAGATATTACCGCGATGGTAATTTATACTTTGGTCAGAATATATTTTAACCAAGTTTGTATAAGTTAACATTAAAAATGTATTTCTCCAACTCGTGTTATTTCTAATACAAATATTAGCAGCGCGGGTAAAATGTTATACAATAACCCTTGCGAATTCATTTAACTTTTAAATCAATACCAATCTAATTTGATGTTAAATTTTGAGTATGAGTTAGAATGAGTTAGGAAGCGTTAGAGAATAGAAGTGTGGCACGAGTAGGGTTGTTAGTTGTGCTGCTCTGGTTAGTGAGTGTCGTTAGAAGTGTATCGCTGGTTATAGTAAGGAAATGTGGAGGAGCAGTGGTGAGGATTCGAACCTGTGCACTAAGGGGGGTATGAATCCTTTCCCAGGCACACGCCCCAGAACACTAAGCCACGACATGGTCTGGGGGGCGTGTGTGCTTGGGAGTATTCACCGCATGGGTTCGAATCCTCATGACGGCTTCTACGGATATTCTCACTGATACTTCACGTTAGTGTGATTACTCTGTTTATATACTTTTTGTGTCTGCAGGATTGAGCTATTAGCTCTTCGGCCCCGCCTTTCTAACCAATCTATTTGGTTATCAATCTATCAGTCTACCTGCGTGTTGTTAGCATATATCACTGGTTAGAAAACGTTGTTAGTCGTATACCACATGTTAGAGAGTACTATTAATAGTGTATGTATATGCACATTCAACTATGGCCATTCATACACCTGGACCAACCCGGCGATCATACATTATGTTTCCTGGCGGTCTAGTCTTTAAATACAGTTATCTATTTGCAAACCAACTTTTACTCAGTTCTTTCTAAATCTAAACTTATTGATTTTATATTCAGTTGTTTTATGTAAGCTTGTTAAATTCGTAATTTTAATTCTATATTTATATTCTCAAATTATAGAATTTGTAAATTTTTCTTCAATCATATTTTCAAATAATTTTTGTCTTTATTGAGAATGCAAATTACGGTTTAAAATGTTCCTACAAACAGCTGTCGAAATTCCCGTAATTAAAATCACTCTTTTCTGAACACCTTAAAACAGATGATTCTAATTCTGAACACCTTAAGGCAGGTGATTCTAATTCTGAACACCTTAAGGCAGGTGATTCTAATTCTGAACTGTATGATCGGTGCCTGACATAACAGGTACAGCTGATGGCAACCTTTAGATAACCAGTTACTAGAGCGTCTATAAATAATCACTAGAATCCAATTAGCAACATTTCGAACATTAAAACATTGCATTATAAATACATCTCTCACTCAGAAATGTCGTATTTCCTCGTTGTCCAGCTGTCAGCTCCAACATTTGTCCTCATAACTGTCCATCCGCTAATGTACTGTCCGTTTTAACATTCTGTCCAAGTCGTCCTGAAGCTGTATTTAGTCCTGGTCTGAATGTGTGTCCCAAGATTAATTTGATTGATGCTGTGAATTCTATATGTCGTTACCCGACACGACAGACGGCACACGACCGAGTCTGTGAGCTGTCTATTTCAGAATCCAATACAGAATATTCCTGAAACAGTTATGAATTTATCCACTTATCAAATATTCATGAGATTATCATGTCCTAAACCGGTGTTTGGACCGAATGGTGAGTAATTTGAGTAATACAGCAGGAGTTACAGAGAGGTTTTGTGTAGCGTAACAGTACTTACAGAGATTGGTGTTGGTACTGTACTGGTGTAGTGTTGTTAGTGGTAATGTAGGCACATGTTAGAGAGAGGTTGTGCTGGAGGACGTTCAGGGTAAGACACATTAGTGGATAAACAGGTATTGGAGCTTCTAAAGTCCACTCACCTTTCCTCTATTCGTTCATATATTAAACAATTATAACTTCATTTGTTTGCTTTGGTACAGCAAAGTGAGTACCATGGTGAGTAATGGTGAGTAATCTGGCTATTTATCCTGACTGCTATCGCTGAAATAACGATGTGGTAACCCACCACTCACAGAGAAGGAACCAATAGCACCAACAGCTACTCACAGGAGAAAGACTGCCAAGAAAGAGGCGAAGGTTCAAGGACAACACAGATCACCATTACGAGAATTAATCAAGAAAATATAATTAATTAGGGTTACCTCTTGCCAAGTAGGCTCTCTATCACCGCAGATAATTAGCGTTACCTCCTGCCAGGTAGGCTCTCTATCACCGCAGATAATTAGCGTTACCTCCTGCCAGGTAGGCTCTCTATCACTGCAGATAATTAATTTAGTGGACAGTTAATGGGACAGGTGATAAACGAGACAGGTGCTTGCTCATTCACAGGCTGCCACGACACGGGCACGCTGTCACACCACACAACAAGAACACACATAAACAAGGGCGCACATAAACAAATGCGCACATAAACAAGGGTGCACATAAACAAGGGTGCCCATAAACAAGGGCGCACATAAACAAAGGCGCACATAAACAAGGGCGCACATAAACAAGGGCGCACATAAACAAGGGTGCACATAAACAAAGGCGCACATAAACAAGTGTGCACATAAACAAGGGCGCACATAAACAAGGGCGCACATAAACAAAGGCGCACATAAACAGAGGCGCACATAAACTAGGGCGCACATAAACAAGGGCGCACATAAACTAGGGCGCACATAAATAAGGGCGCACATAAACAAGGATACACATAAACAAGGGCGCACATAAACAAGGGTGCACATAAACAAGGATACACATAAACAAGGGCTCACATAAACAAGGGCGCACATAAACAAGGGCGCACATAAACAAGGGCGCACATAAACAAGGGCGCACATAAACAAAGGCGCACATAAACTAGGGCGCACATAAACTAGGGCGCACATAAACAAGGGCGCACATAAACAAGGATACACATAAACAAGGGCGCACATAAGCAAGGGCGAACATAAACAAGGGCGCACGTAAACAAGGGCGCACATAAACAAGGATACACATAAACAAGGGCGCACATAAACTAGGGCGCACATAAACAAGGGCGCACATAAACTAGGGCGCACATAAACTAGGGCGCACATAAACTAGGGCTCACATAAACAAGGGCGCACATAAACAAGGGCACACATAAACAAGGGCGCACATAAACAAGGGCGCACATAAACAAGGGCGCACATAAACAAGGATACACATAAACAAGGGCGCACATAAACTAGGGCGCACATAAACAAGGGCGCACATAAACTAGGGCGCACATAAACTAGGGCGCACATAAACTAGGGCTCACATAAACAAGGGCGCACATAAACAAGGGCACACATAAACAAGGGCGCACATAAACTAGGGCGCACATAAACAAAGGCGCACATAAACTAGGGCGCACATAAACAAGGGCGCAAATAATCAAGGGCACACATAAACAAGGGCGCACATAAACTAGGGCGCACATAAACAAGGGCGCAAATAATCAAGGGCACACATAAACAAGGGAGCACATAAACTACTGCGCACATAAACAAGGGCGCACATAAACTAGGGCGCACATAAACAAGGGCGCACATACACTAGGGCGCACATAAACAAGGGCGCACATAAACAAGGATACCCATAAACAAAGGCGCACATAAACAAGAACGCACATAAACAAGGGCGCACATAAACAAGGACGCACATACACTAGGGCGCACATAAACAAGGGCGCACATACACTAGGGCGCACATAAACAAGGGAGCACATAAACTACTGCGCACATAAACAAGGGCGCACATAAACTAGGGCGCACATAAACAAGGGCGCACATACACTAGGGCGCACATAAACAAGGGCGCACATAAACAAGGATACCCATAAACAAAGGCGCACATAAACAAGAACGCACATAAACAAGGGCGCACATAAACAAGGACGCACATAAACAAGGGCGCACATAAACAAGGGTGCACATAAACAAGGGTGCACATAAACAAGGGCGCACATAAACAAAGGCGCACATAAACAAGGGCGCACATAAACAAGGGCGCACATAAACAAGGGCGCACATAAACAAGGGCGCACATAAACAAGGGTGCACATAAACAAGGGCGCACATAAACAAGGGCGCACATAAACAAAGGCGCATATAAACAGAGGCGCACATAAACTAGGGCGCACATAAACTAGGGCGCACATAAACAAGGGCGCACATAAACTAGGGCGCACATAAACAAGGGCGCACATAAACAAGGACGCACATAAACAAGGATACACATAAACAAGGGCGCACATAAACAAGGGCGCACATAAACAAGGGTGCACATAAACAAGGATACACATAAACAAGGGCGCACATAAACAAGGGCGCACATAAACAAGGGCGCACTTAAACAAGGGCGCACATAAACAAGGGCGCACATAAACAAGGGCGCACATAAACAAAGGCGCACATAAACTAGGGCGCACATAAACTAGGGCGCACATAAACAAGGGCGCACATAAACAAGGATACACATAAACAAGGGTGCACATAAGCAAGGGCGCACATAAACAAGGGCGCACGTAAACAAGGGCGCACATAAACAAGGGCGCACATAAACAAGGATGCACATAAACAAGGGCGCACATAAACTAGGGCGCACATAAACAAGGGCGCACATAAACAAGGATACACATAAACAAGGGCGCACATAAACTAGGGCGCACATAAACAAGGGCGCACATAATCAAGGGCGCACATAAACAAGGGCGCACATAAACAAGGGCACACATAAACAAGGATACACATAAACAAGGGCGCACAAACTAGGGCGCACATAAACAAGGGCGCACATAAACTAGGGCGCATATAAACTAGGGCGCACATAAACTAGGGCGCACATAAACAAGGGCACACATAAACAAGGGCACACATAAACAAGGGCGCACATAAACTAGGGCGCACATAAACAAGGGCGCACATAAACAAGGGCGCACATAATCAAGGGCACACATAAACAAGGACGCACATACACTAGGGCGCACATAAACAAGGGCGCACATACACTAGGGCGCACATAAACAAGGGCGCACATAAACTAGGGCGCACATAAACAAGGGCGCACATAAACTAGGGCGCACATAAACAAGGGCGCACATACACTAGGGCGCACATAAACAAGGGGGCACATAAACAAGGGCGCACATAAAAAGGATACCCATAAACAAAGGCGCACATAAACAAGAACGCACATAAACAAGGGCGAACATAAACAAGGACGCACATAAACAAGGGCGCACATAAACAAGGGCGCACATAAACTAGGGCGCACATAAGCAAGGACCCACCTAAACAAGGGCACACATAAACAAGGGCGCACATAAACAAGGGCGCACATAAACAATGACGCACATAAACAAGGGCGCACATAAACTAGGGCGCACATAAACAAGGACGCACATAAACAAGGGCGCACATAAACTAGGGCGCACATAAACAAGGGCGCACATAAACTAGGGCGCACATACACTAGGGCGCACATAAACAAGGGCGCACATAAACAAGGGCGCACATAAACAAGGGCGCAAATAAACAAGGGCGCACATAAACAAGGGCGCACATAAACAAGGACGCACATAAACAAGGGCGCACATAAACAAGGGCACACATAAACAAGGGCGCACATAAACAAGGGCGCACATAAACAAGGGCACACATAAACAAGGGCGCACATAAACAAGGGCGCACATAAACAAGGGTGCACATAAACAAAGGCGCACATAAACAAGGGTGCACATAAACAAGGGCGCACATAAACAAGGGCGCACATAAACAAAGGCGCACATAAACAGAGGCGCACATAAACTAGGGCGCACATAAACAAGGGCGCACATAAACTAGGGCGCACATAAATAAGGGCGCACATAAACAAGGACGCACATAACCAAGGATACACATAAACAAGGGCGCACATAAACAAGGGTGCACATAAACAAGGATACACATAAACAAGGGCTCACATAAACAAGGGCGCACATAAACAAGGGCGCACATAAACAAGGGCGCACATAAACAAAGGCGCACATAAACTAGGGCGCACATAAACTAGGGCGCACATAAACAAGGGCGCACATAAACAAGGATACACATAAACAAGGGCGCACATAAGCAAGGGCGAACATAAACAAGGGCGCACGTAAACAAGGGCGCACATAAACAAGGGCGCACATAAACAAGGATACACATAAACAAGGGCGCACATAAACTAGGGCGCACATAAACAAGGGCGCACATAAACTAGGGCGCACATAAACTAGGGCGCACATAAACTAGGGCTCACATAAACAAGGGCGCACATAAACAAGGGCACACATAAACAAGGGCGCACATAAACAAGGGCGCACATAAACAAGGGCGCACATAAACAAGGATACACATAAACAAGGGCGCACATAAACTAGGGCGCACATAAACAAGGGCGCACATAAACTAGGGCGCACATAAACTAGGGCTCACATAAACAAGGGCGCACATAAACAAGGGCACACATAAACAAGGGCGCACATAAACTAGGGCGCACATAAACAAAGGCGCACATAAACTAGGGCGCACATAAACAAGGGCGCAAATAATCAAGGGCACACATAAACAAGGGCGCACATAAACTAGGGCGCACATAAACAAAGGCGCAAATAATCAAGGGCACACATAAACAAGGACGCACATACACTAGGGCGCACATAAACAAGGGCGCACATACACTAGGGCGCACATAAACAAGGGAGCACATAAACTACTGCGCACATAAACAAGGGCGCACATAAACTAGGGCGCACATAAACAAGGGCGCACATACACTAGGGCGCACATAAACAAGGGCGCACATAAACAAGGATACCCATAAACAAAGGCGCACATAAACAAGAACGCACATAAACAAGGGCGCACATAAACAAGGACGCACATAAACAAGGGCGCACATAAACAAGGGTGCACATAAACAAGGGTGCACATAAACAAGGGCGCACATAAACAAAGGCGCACATAAACAAGGGCGCACATAAACAAGGGCGCACATAAACAAGGGCGCACATAAACAAGGGTGCACATAAACAAGGGCGCACATAAACAAGGGCGCACATAAACAAAGGCGCATATAAACAGAGGCGCACATAAACTAGGGCGCACATAAACTAGGGCGCACATAAACAAGGGCGCACATAAACTAGGGCGCACATAAACAAGGGCGCACATAAACAAGGACGCACATAAACAAGGATACACATAAACAAGGGCGCACATAAACAAGGGCGCACATAAACAAGGGTGCACATAAACAAGGATACACATAAACAAGGGCGCACATAAACAAGGGCGCACATATACAAGGGCGCACATAAACAAGGGCGCACATAAACAAGGGCGCACATAAACAAGGGCACACATAAACAAAGGCGCACATTAACTAGGGTGCACATAAACTAGGGCGCACATAAACAAGGGCGCACATAAACAAGGATACACATAAACAAGGGCGCACATAAGCAAGGGCGCACATAAACAAGGGCGCACGTAAACAAGGGCGCACATAAACAAGGGCGCACATAAACAAGGATGCACATAAACAAGGGCGCACATAAACTAGTGCGCACATAAACAAGGGCGCACATAAACAAGGATACACATAAACAAGGGTGCACATAAACTAGGGCGCACATAAACAAGGGCGCACATAATCAAGGGCGCACATAAACAAGGGCGCACATAAACAAGGGCGCACATAAACAAGGATACACATAAACAAGGGCGCACAAACTAGGGCGCACATAAACAAGGGCGCACATAAACTAGGGCGCATATAAACTAGGGCGCACATAAACTAGGGCGCACATAAACAAGGGCACACATAAACAAGGGCACACATAAACAAGGGCGCACATAAACTAGGGCGCACATAAACAAGGGCGCACATAAACTAGGGCGCACATAAACAAGGGCGCACATAATCAAGGGCACACATAAACAAGGACGCACATACACTAGGGCGCACATAAACAAGGGCGCACATACACTGGGGCGCACATAAACAAGGGTGCACATAAACTAGGGCGCACATAAACAAGGGCGCACATACACTAGGGCGCACATAAACAAGGGGGCACATAAACAAGGGCGCACATAAAAAGGATACCCATAAACAAAGGCGCACATAAACAAGAACGCACATAAACAAGGGCGAACATAAACAAGGACGCACATAAACAAGGGCGCACATAAACAAGGGCGCACATAAACTAGGGCGCACATAAACAAGGGCGCACATACACTAGGGCGCACATAAACAAGGGGGCACATAAACAAGGGCGCACATAAAAAGGATACCCATAAACAAAGGCGCACATAAACAAGAACGCACATAAACAAGGGTGCACATAAACAAGGACGCACATAAACAAGGGCGCACATAAACTAGGGCGCACATAAACAAGGGCGCACATAAACTAGGGCGCACATACACTAGGGCGCACATAAACAAGGGCGCACATAAACAAGGGCGCACATAAACAAGGGCGCAAATAAACAAGGGCGCACATAAACAAGGGCGCACATAAACAAGGACGCACATAAACAAGGGCGCACATAAACAAGGGCACACATAAACAAGGGCGCACATAAACAAGGGCGCACATAAACAAGGGCACACATAAACAAGGGCGCACATAAACAAGGGCGCACATAAACAAGGACGCACATAAACAAGGGCACACATAAACAAGGACGCACATACACTAGGGTGCACATAAACAAGGGTGCACATAAACAAGGGCGCACATAAACAAGGGCGCACATAAACAAGGACGCACATAAACAAGGACGCACATAAACAAGGGCGCACATAAACAAGGACGCACATACACTAGGGCGCACATAAACAAGGGCGCACATAAACAAGGACGCACATAAACAAGGGCGCACATAAACAAGGGCGCACATAAACAAGGACGCATATAAACTAGGGCGCACATAAACAAGGACGCACATACACTAGGGCGCACATAAACAAGGGCGCACATAAACTAGGGCGCACATAAACAAGGACGCACATAAACAAGGGCGCACATAAACTAGGGCGCACATAAACTAGGGCGCACATAAACAAGGACGCACATAAACAAGGACGCACATACACTAGGGCGCACATAAACAAGGGGGCACATAAACAAGGGCGCACATAAACAAGGGCGCACATAAACAAGGGTGCACATAAACAAGGGCGCACATAAACAAGGACGCACATAAACAAGGGCGCACATAAACAAGGACGCACATACACTAGGGCGCACATAAACAAGGACGCACATAAACAAGGGCGCACATAAACAAGGACGCACATACACTAGGGCGCACATAAACAAGGACGCACATAAACAAGGGCGTACATAAACAAGGACGCACATACACTAGGGCGCACATAAACAAGGGCGCACATAAACAAGGGCGCACATGAACTAGGGCGCACATAAACTAGGGCGCACATAAACTAGGGCGCACATAAACTAGGGCGCACATAAACAAGGACACTTTTACAAGGACAACATAAACAATAACATTGAATACCGTCCGTTCAGTACCACAGAGATGAAGCTGGACCGTTCAGTACCACAGTGATGAAGCTGGACCGTTCAGTACCACAGTGATGAAGCTGGACCGTTCAGTACCACAGTGATGAAGCTGGACCGTTCAGTACCACAGTGATGAAGCTGGACCGTTCAGCACCACAGTGATGAAGCTGGTCCGTTCAGCACCACAGAGATGAAGCTGGTCCGTTCAGTACCACAGTGATGAAGCTGGTCCGTTCAGTACCACAGAGATGAAGCTGGTCCGTTCAGTACCACAGTGATGAAGCTGGACCGTTCAGTTCCACAGAGATGAAGCTGGTCCGTTCAGTACCACAGTGATGAAACTGGACCGTTCAGTACCACAGTGATGAAGCTGGTCCGTTCAGTACCACAGTGATGAAGCTGGACCGTTCAGTACCATAGTGATGAAGCTGGACCGTTCAGTACCACAGTGATGAAGCTGGTCCGTTCAGTACCACAGTGATGAAGCTGGACCGTTCAGTACCACAGTGATGAAGCTAGTCCGTTCAGTACCACAGTGATGAAGCTGGACCGTTCAGTACCATAGTGATGCAGCTGGACCGTTCAGTGCCACAGAGATGAAGCTGGTCCGTTCAGTACCACAGTGATGAAGCTGGTCCGTTCAGTACCACAGAGATGAAGCTGGTCCGTTCAGTACCACAGTGATGAAGCTGGACCGTTCAGTACCATAGTGATGAAGCTGGACCGTTCAGTACCACAGTGATGAAGCTGGACCGTTCAGTACCACAGAGATGAAACTGGACCGTTCAGTACCACAGAGATGAAGCTGGTCCGTTCAGTACCACAGTGATGAAGCTGATCCGTTCAGTACCACAGTGATGAAGCTGGTCCGTTCAGTACCACAGTGATGAAGCTGGTCCGTTCAGTACCACAGTGATGAAGCTGGACCGTTCAGTACCACAGTGATGAAGCTGGACCGTTCAGTACCACAGAGATGAAGCTGGACCGTTCAGTACCACAGAGATGAAGCTGGACCGTTCAGTACCACAGTGATGAAGCTGGACCGTTCAGTACCACAGTGATGAAGCTGGACCGTTCAGTACCACAGTGATGAAGCTGGACCGTTCAGTACCACAGTGATGAAGCTGGTCCGTTCAGTTCCACAAAGATGAAGCTGGTCCGTTCAGTACCACAGAGATGAAGCTGGACCGTTCAGTACCACAGTGATGAAGCTGGTCCGTTCAGTACCACAGTGATGAAGCTGGACCGTTCAGTACCATAGTGATGAAGCTGGACCGTTCAGTACCACAGTGATGAAGCTGGTCCGTTCAGTACCACAGTGATGAAGCTGGACCGTTCAGTACCACAGTGATGAAGCTGGACCGTTCAGCACCACAGTGATGAAGCTGGTCCGTTCAGTACCACAGTGATGAAGCTGGACCGTTCAGTACCACAGTGATGCAGCTGGACCGTTCAGTGCCACAGAGATGAAGCTGGTCCGTTCAGTACCACAGTGATGAAGCTGGACCGTTCAGTACCACAGTGATGCAGCTGGACCGTTCAGTGCCACAGAGATGAAGCTGGTCCGTTCAGTACCACAGTGATGAAGCTGGTCCGTTCATCACCACAGAGATGAAGCTGGACCGTTCAGCACCACAGAGATGAAGCTGGACCGATCAGTACCACAGAGATGAAGCTGGACCGTTCAGTACCACAGAGATGAAGCTGGACCGTTCAGTACCACAGAGATGAAGCTGGACCGATCAGTACCACAGAGATGAAGCTGGACCGATCAGTACCACAGAGATGAAGCTGGACCGTTCAGTACCACAGAGATGAAGCTGGACCGTTCAGTACCACAGAGATGAAGCTGGACCGTTCAGTACCACAGAGATGAAGGTCATGGAGAATGCACCAAGAGATCATTAAAGAGGACATGATGCACCAAGAGATCATTAAAGAGGACATGATGCACCAAGAGATCATTAAAGAGGACATGATGCACCAAGAGATCATTAAAGAGGACATGATGCCCCAAGAGATCATTAAAGAGGACATGATGCCCCAAGAGATCATTAAAGAGGACATGATGCCCCAAGAGATCATTAAAGAGGACATGATGCACCAAGAGATCATTAAAGAGGACATGATGCCCCAAGAGATCATTAAAGAGGACATGATGCACCAAGAGATCATTAAAGAGGACATGATGCCCCAAGAGATCATTAAAGAGGACATGATGCCCCAAGAGATCATTAAAGAGGACATGATGCCCCAAGAGATCATTACAGAGGACATGATGCCCCAAGAGATCATTAAAGAGGACATGATGCCCCAAGAGATCATTAAAGAGGACATGATGCCCCAAGAGATCATTAAAGAGGACATGATGCCCCAAGAGATCATTAAAGAGGACATGATGCCCCAAGAGATCATTAAAGAGGACATGATGCCCCAAGAGATCATTAAAGAGGACATGATGCCCCAAGAGATCATTAAAGAGGACATGATGCCCCAAGAGATCATTAAAGAGGACATGATGCCTCAAGAGATCATTAAAGAGGACATGATGCACCAAGAGATCATTAAAGAGGACAATGTGCCCCAAGAGATCATTAAAGAGGACATGATGCCCCAAGAGATCATTAAAGAGGACATGATGCCCCAAGAGATCATTAAAGAGGACATGATGCCCCAAGAGATCATTAAAGAGGACATGATGCCCCAAGAGATCATTAAAGAGGACATGATGCACCAAGAGATCATTAAAGAGGACATGATGCCCCAAGAGATCATTAAAGAGGACATGATGCACCAAGAGATCATTAAAGAGGACATGATGCCCCAAGAGATCATTAAGGAGGACATGATGCCCCAAGAGATCATTAAAGAGGACATGATGCCCCAAGAGATCATTAAAGAGGACATGATGCCCCAAGAGATCATTAAAGAGGACATGATGCCCCAAGAGATCATTAAAGAGGACATGATGCCCCAAGAGATCATTAAAGAGGACATGATGCCCCAAGAGATCATTAAAGAGGACATGATGCCCCAAGAGATCATTAAAGAGGACATGATGCCCCAAGAGATCATTAAAGAGGACATGATGCCCCAAGAGATCATTAAAGAGGACATGATGCCTCAAGAGATCATTAAAGAGGACATGATGCACCAAGAGATCATTAAAGAGGACAATGTGCCCCAAGAGATCATTAAAGAGGACATGATGCCCCAAGAGATCATTAAAGAGGACATGATGCCCCAAGAGATCATTAAAGAGGACATGATGCCCCAAGAGATCATTAAAGAGGACATGATGCCCCAAGAGATCATTAAAGAGGACATGATGCACCAAGAGATCATTAAAGAGGACATGATGCCCCAAGAGATCATTAAAGAGGACATGATGCACCAAGAGATCATTAAAGAGGACATGATGCCCCAAGAGATCATTAAGGAGGACATGATGCCCCAAGAGATCATTAAAGAGGACATGATGCCCCAAGAGATCATTAAAGAGGACATGATGCCCCAAGAGATCATTAAAGAGGACATGATGCCCCAAGAGATCATTAAAGAGGACATGATGCCCCAAGAGATCATTAAAGAGGACATGATGCCCCAAGAGATCATTAAAGAGGACATGATGCCCCAAGAGATCATTAAAGAGGACATGATGCCCCAAGAGATCATTAAAGAGGACATGATGCCCCAAGAGATCATTAAAGAGGACATGATGCCTCAAGAGATCATTAAAGAGGACATGATGCACCAAGAGATCATTAAAGAGGACATGATGCCCCAAGAGATCATTAAAGAGGACATGATGCACCAAGAGATCATTAAAGAGGACATGATGCCCCAAGAGATCATTAAAGAGGACATAATGCACCAAGAGATCATTAAAGAGGACATGATGCACCAAGAGATCATTAAAGAGGACATGATGCCTCAAGAGATCATTAAAGAGGACATGATGCACCAAGAGATCATTAAAGAGGACATGATGCACCAAGAGATCATTAAAGAGGACATGATGCACCAAGAGATCATTAAAGAGGACATGATGCCCCAAGAGATCATTAAAGAGGACATGATGCCTCAAGGGGGCCACAAACTTGTGTAATAAACTTGAGCTTCATGGTTCTGGTGTCGTACTGGAATAATGTATAAGCCTCGTGTACCAGGCATACGCCGACTCTTCATTTATGCTAACAGCAGAAGTGACGTTATACTAGAAAGTCTGCTCATATTGTACCTTTGTCACATATAAAATATATTATTTAATGTTTGCTCATATTCTTAATGTTATACTTACAGGTAGTTTAACTTGCAGACGAGCAATTCGGCTTTGTGCTAAAACTGTTGATTTGGAGAGCTGAATCATCACTTAAAATACTGTGTTTTATGATACTCGCCCTGGTGTTACTGCCTCTGGTGTTACTGCCTCTGGTGTTACTGCCTCTGGTGTTACTGCCTCTGGTGTTACTGCCTCCGGTGTTACTGCCTCCGGTGTTACTGCCTCTGGTGTTACTGCCTCTGGTGTTACTGCCTCTGGTGTTACTGCCTCTGGTGTTACTGCCTCTGGTGTTACTGCCTCTGGTGTTACTGTCTCTGGTGTTACTGAATCTGGTGTTACTGTCTCTGGTGTTACTGCCTCTGGTGTTACTGCCTCTGGTGTTACTGCCTCTGGTGTTACTGCCTCTGGTGTTACTGTCTCTGGTGTTACTGCCTCTGGTGTTACTGCCTCTGGTGTTACTGCCTCTGGTGTTACTGCCTCTGGTGTTACTGCCTCTGGTGTTACTGCCTCCGGTGTTACTGCCTCCGGTGTTACTGCCTCTGGTGTTACTGCCTCTGGTGTTACTGCCTCTGGTGTTACTGCCTCTGGTGTTACTGCCTCTGGTGTTACTGCCTCTGGTGTTACTGCCTCTGGTGTTACTGTCTCTGGTGTTACTGAATCTGGTGTTACTGTCTCTGGTGTTACTGTCTCTGGTGTTACTGCCTCTGGTGTTACTGCCTCTGGTGTTACTGCCTCTGGTGTTACTGCCTCTGGTGTTACTGCCTCTGGTGTTACTGTCTCTGGTGTTACTGCCTCTGGTGTTACTGCCTCTGGTGTTACTGCCTCTGGTGTTACTGCCTCTGGTGTTACTGCTCTGTGATCAGTCTTCAGAAGGTTGTGGTGGAAGTGACAGATCTCGGGACAGCGACGGTTCTGTCATTAAACTTTATGGGGAAGTTTTATTGAGTCGTTGACACACTTTATTATTTGTGTGTGTGTATTCACCTAATTGTGCTTGCGGGGGTTCAGCTCTGCTCTTTCGGCTCGCTTCTCAACTGTCAATCAACGGTAACTACTAATTCCTCCCTCCCCACACACACACACCCATGAAGCAGCTCCGTAACAGTTGTCTAACTTCCAAGTACCTATTTACTGCTAGGTAACAAGGGCATTCAGGGTGAAAGAAACTTTACCCATTTGTTTTTGTCTGGTCCGGGAATCTTACCCGGGCCACAGGATTAAGAGTCCTGCGCGCTGTCTGCTCACCTACCAGACCCCCTGTGTGTGTGTGTCTGTGTGTGTGTGTGTGTGTGTGTGTGTGTGTGTGTGTGTGTGTGTGTGTGTGTGTGTGTGTGTGTGTGTGTGTGTGTGTGTGTGTACTCACCTAATTGTGCTTGCGGGGGTTGAGCTCTGGCTCTTTGGTCCCGCCCCTCAACTGTCAATCAACTGGTGTACAGGTTCCTGAGCCTACTGGGCTCTTATCATATCTACACTTGAAGCTGTGTATGGAGTCAGCCTCCACCACATCACTGCCTAATGCATTCCATTTATCTATACTTCTCTGACACTAAAAAAAAATCTTTCTAACGTCTCTATGGCTCATTTGTGCACTCAATTTCCTCCTTTGTCCCCTAGTGCGTGTGCCCCTTGTGTTAAATAGCCTGTCTTTATCTACCCTATCAATTCCTCTGAGAATCTTGTATGTGGTGATCATGTTCCCTCTAACTCTTCTATCTCCCAGTGACGTGAGGTTTAATTTTCATACGCTCTCTTCGTAGATCATACCCTTCAGTTCGGACACTAGTCTGGTGGCAAACCTTTGAACCTTTTCCAGTTTAGTCTTATGCTTCACTAGAACTCCATGCTGGAGCCGCATAATCTAGGACTGGTCTGACATGTGTGGTATACAAAGTTCTGACAGATTCCTTACACAAGTTTCTAAATGCCGTTTTTATGTTAGCCAACCTGGCATATGCCGCTGATGTTATCCTTTTGATATGAGCTTCAGGGGACAGGTCTAGCGTGATATCAACCCTCAAGTCTTTCTCTCTCTCAGACTCTTGAAATATTTCATATCAAAAATTATACCTTGTATCTGGTCTCCCGCTTCCTACACCTATCTTCGTTACATTGCATTTGCTTCGGTTAAACTCTAACAACCATTTGTTCGACCATTCCTGCAGCTTGTCCTGGTCTTCTTGAAGCCTCAAGCTGTCTACCTGTGTGTTAATCCTTCTCATAATTTTGGTGTCGCCAGCAAACAGAGAGGAATGAGTCTATACCCTCTGGGAGATCATTTACGTATATCAGAAACAGTATAGGTCCGAGTACAGAGCCCTGTGGGACTCCACTGGTGACTTCACGCCAATCTGAGGTCTCACCCCTCACTGTAACTCTCTGCTTCCTATTGCTTAGGTACTCCCTTATCCACTGGAGCGCCCTACCAGTTACCCCTGCCTGTTTATCAAGCTTATGTATCAGCCTTTTATGGGGTAATGTGTCAAAGGCTTTCCGACAATCCAAAAAAAATGTAGTCCACCCATCCTTCTCTTTCTAGCTTAATCTTTGTCACCTGATCGTAGAATTCTATCAAGCCTGTAAGGCAAAATTTGCCCTCTCTGAACCTATTTTGATGGGTTGTCACGAAGTCCTTTCTCTCCAGATGTTACTAGGTTTTTTCTCACGATCTTCTGCATGACCTTGCATGGTATATAAGTTAAGGACACTGGCCTGTAGTTCAGTGCCTCTTGCCTGTCACCCTTTTTGTACATTGGGACTACATTAGCCGTTTTCCATATTTTTGGTAGGTCTCCCGTTTCCAGTGACCTACTATACAATATGGAGAGTAGCCAGCAAAGTGCTCCTGCACACTCTTTCATTACCCACGGTAAGATTCCGTCCGGGCCAACAGCCTTTCTCACGTCCAGATCCAACAGGTGCTTTTTTTTCTCATCTCTTGTAATTTCGAACCCTTTCAAGACCGCCTGGTTTACTGCCACCTCTCCTAGCGCCGTGACCTCACCTTGTTCTATTGGGAAGACCTCCTGGAACCTCTTGTTGAGTTCCTTACACACCTCTTTGTCATTCTCTGTGTACCTGTCCTCACCCGTTCTAAGTTTCATCGCCTGTTCCTTCACTGTTGCTTTCCTCCTGATGTGACTGTGTAGTAGCTTTGGTTCGGTCTTGGCTTTATTTGCTATATCATTTTCATACTTTTTCTCAGCTTCTCTTCTCACACTAACATACTCGTTCCTGGTTCTCTGGTATCTTTTTCTGCTTTCTGGTGTTCTGTTATTTCGGAAGTTCCTCCATGCCCTTTTGTTCAGTTCCTTTGCTTTCATACATGCCCTATTATACCATGGATTCTTCTTTTGCTTCTCTGTTTGTTCCTGTCGGGAAGGGATTAACCTGTTTACTGCCTCCTGACACATTTGGGTGACATAGTCCATCGTGTGTTGTACAGACTAGGTTGTGAATTCTGTGTCCCATGGTATATCCCCTAGGAATTTTCTGATCTTCTCATAATTTCCCTTCCGGTATGCCAGCCCTTTGTTTCCCTGTTCTTTTTTTGGGGCGGTAATTCCTAGATCCACCAAGGTACTCGCAGGTCAATACAATGTGATCACTCATTCCCAAGGGTGCTTCCAACTTAACTACCCTTATATCCGGCTCATTTAGGGTAAATATCAGATCAAGCAAGGCTGGTTCATCCTCTCCTCTCATTCTTGTCGGTCCCTTGATGTGCTGGCTTAGAAAGTTTCTTGTTGCTACGTCCAGCAGCTTAGCTCTCCAAGTGTCCGGTCCTCCATGTGGATCTCTGTTCTCCCAATCTATCTTCCCATGGTTGAAGTCTCTCATGATTAGTACTCTGGATCCGTTCCTGCTAGCTACAGAAGCTGCTGGCTCTATTATATTGATAGTTGCCATGTTGTTTCTATCATATTCCTGTCTGGGTCTTCTGTCGTTTGGTGGCGGGTTATATATGACTACGACTATAACTTTTTGTCCTCCAATTACTATGGTACCTAATATGTAGTCACTGAAATCTGCACACCCCTTGTGTGTGTGTATGTGTAGTAAGTTGTGTGTGTGTGTGTGTCTGTCTGTCTGTGTGTGTTTGTGTATTCACCTAGTTGTATTCATCTAGTTTTGCTTGCGAAGGTTAAGCTCTACTCTTTCGGCCCGCCTCTCAACTATGTCAATCAATCAACTGTTACTAACTACTAACTAATTGTTTTTCACATACACACACATACCCAGGAAGCAGCCTTTATCTGCTGGCTAACTCAAAGGTATCTATTTACTGCTAGGTGTACAGGCGCATCAGGGTGAAAGAAACTGCCCATATCTTCTGCCTCGGCCGGGAATCGAACTCGGGCCCTTAAGACTTCGACCCCTTTCCCCCCCCCCCCCCACCGAGCGCTATCCACTCAGCCGCAAGGCCCCTCTGTGTGTGTGTGTGTGTGTGTGTGTGTGTGTGTGTGTGTGTGTGTGTGTGTACTTACCTATTTGTACTCACCCCTTTGTGCCTGCAGGAGCGAGTCGTTGGCTCTTGGGTCCCGCCTTTCTTGCCGTCGGTTGTTTAAAGCAATGACTCCTGTCCTACTTCTCTATCATACCGAGTGTTAAAGCTATAAAAAGAGTTTGCTTCCACAAGGAGCTCCTTTAGTTCATTCCATTTTTCCACTACTCTCACGCTGAAAGAAAACTTACTAACATCTCTGTGACACAACTGAGTTTCCAGCTTCCACCCATGTCCCCTTGTTCTGTTGGTATTCCGGGTGAACATTTTGTCTATTGCCACTCTGTTAATCCCCTCATTATTTTGTATGCTGCTTTCATGTCTCCTTGCTCCCTTTTTTTTCTAACGTCATCAGGTTCAGTTCCTTCAATCGCTCTTCATATCTCATACCATGCAACTCCGGGACTAACCTTTTCCAGTTGCCTAATTTCGTTAGGTGCCCAGTTCTCTTTCTCGAATCGTCACAGGAAGGTAGTTTTGCCTTCATTGTGTACCGACCTTTGATCTCCTGTCACTTAGTCCCATTTCCAGAACTTTGCACTTGCTCGTGTTGAACTCTAGTGGCCATTTCTCTGACCATCTCTGCAGCGTGTTCAAGTCCTCTTGCAGGATACTACAATCCTCACCTGTCACAACTCTTCTCATTAGTTTTGCGTCATCCACGAACATCGACATATAGGACTCGACTCCTGTAGACATGTCGTTCACGTATATTAGAAATAGAATTGGTCCCAGCACCGATCCTTGAGGTACTCCACTCGTTACTGTTCGCTAGTCCGACGTCTCGCCCCTTACCGTTACTCTCTGGCTCCTTCCTATTAGGTAGTTCCGTACCCATGCTTGGACTTTTCCGCTTTCTCCCGCCTCTCTCTCAAGTTTGAATAGCAGAGTCCTGTGTGGTACTGTGTCAAAGGCTTTTGGACAGTCCAGGAATATGCAGTCTGCCCATCCTTTCCTGTCCTACCTTATTCTTGTTACTTAATTATAGAATTCCAGGTTTGTTAGGCATGATTTCCTTTCTCTGAACCCATGTTGATGTTTGTTTACATACCTAATGTTCTGTTCTCTAGGTGTGTAACCAGTCTTAACCTGGTTATTCTTTCAAGTTCTTTATAGGGGATGCTTGTCAGTGATACTGGTCTGTAGTTAAGTACCTCTTCTCTATCTCCTTTTTTTAAAATTGTAACCACATTTTGACAACTGACAGAAGTGACTCATTAAAGATCCTTGCTAGAAGCACGCTGAGGGCCTGCGCTGCCTCTTTTAGTATCCACGGTGATACCTTGTCTAGTCCAATTGCTTTAGTTTCATCCAGTGTTGTTAGTTGTTTCATTACTTTCTCTGCTGTCACTTCTAAATCCGTTAGTCTCTCATCTTGGGTCATCTCCTCTAACAATGGGAGCTAATCAGGCTCGGTTGTGAACACTCCTTGGAAACTGGCATTCAGTGCCTCGCAGATTTCCTTGTCACTTTCCATATATGCCCCTTCTGTTTCCCTTAGTCTTGTCACTCAGTCGTTAACCGACATTTTCCTTCTTATTTGACCTTGTAGTAATTTAGGTTGCTTTTTCGCTTTCATTGTAATATCGATTTCATAATTTCTTTCTGATATTCTCCTTAAGTTAATGTATTCATTCCTAGCTCTTTTGCATCTAATACTATTGTCCTCTGTCCTTTGTCCTGTCCTTTGTCCTCTGTCATATTTCCTCTGTACCTTCTCCACTCCCTCCTGCTTCTCATTTTTGCTTCCTGGCACTGTTTAATAAACCAGGGTTTTTATATTCCCTCTTACTTTTTTATTTTACTCTTGGTATAAAACTCTCTTCGGCCTCCTTGCATTTCCACTTGACTAAGTCCAACATATCCTGCACTGTTTTTCTTCTTAGTTCTTCCTCCCACTGCACGTCTCCCAGATATTCTCTGATTCTCCTGTAGTCCCTTTTCTTATAGTCTACTCTCCTTTCCCAGACCTCTTGCCCCGTGGTCACAGTTTTGAATTCGATCATGTGGTAAAACACTCGGACACAATGGTCACTGGCTCCTAGTGGTATTTCATGTTCCATGTTCGTAATGTGTTCCTCGTTCTGGGCGAAAATAAGGTTTAATTGGCTTGGTGTTACGTGTTATATATGGTTACTATTATCTGCGACAACAGAGGGTTGTGTCACTCTCCGTGAAAAGTTTGGGCCTGTGTTCTGAGGTCACTGTGTCTTACTGTGACCTCAGAACACAGGCCCAAACTTTTCACGGAGAGTGACACAACCTTCTGTTGCCGCAGATAGTAGTAACCATACAGAACACAGGCCCATTAGATGCCATATATAACGTCATATATGGCATCTGAAGTTCAGATATATAGACGTTATTGTGACCATATTGGAATGAAGATAACGTATGTGTCAACAATGATATAGTTATGTGTCAACAATGGTACAGTTATGTGTCAACAATGGTACAGTTATGTATCGCCTGTGTTCAGACTCTAGGGCTACCATAACATCGTCACTCTCTGGACGAACGGACGCGATTGGGTCAGTTCCCCGGCTGAGCCGTCAATATCATTGGCTAAACATTATGATGAACAATATCACCTTCTCTCTGATTGGTCAAGCGAAGAACACTAGTAATATCAAGCGAGACGAAGGTGCACTAGATCAGTATGGCAAATTACGACGAATCAACTCCTTGTTGCATCTTGTATACTGGTCTTCGTAACACTGCTGCTTAAGGAATTGATAACACTTGGTAAATCTTGGTTCTGATCTCGATTTCCTTGGCCGAACGGAGACGCTTGAGAACGTTTTCTTTCATCTGCTGCCACTGTTCACTTTGTGGTAAATGGATGCCAGGGAGTCAGGAGACTGTTGTGGTCTGCATGCTGAGGATGGTCAGTCGTAGGCCTAAGAGAGACATGGATAAGCCTAAGAGGTTTGGTGTCTGGGACAATGGGACAATAATATCCTGGCCAACTGTTGCAGGACAACATTGCTGGCAGGATTATACAACTTTGTGTCAACTCTGCTGATAAAAGTGGTCATTGTTTAATACATAACAACAATCACATACCAATTGTTGTCAAACTCAAAGTTAAAGCAGTTTATAACAAAATAATTTTTTAGTTCATTTTCATATTGGCCAATTATTGCAGCTGATAAAAATATATGGTAGAGACCCATTACCCAGATTGATGAGCACTGTAGCAAGGTTAAATGTGCACACACACACACACACACGTGTGTGTGTGTGTGTGTATATGTGTGTGTGTGTGTGTGTGTGTGTGTGTGTGTGTGTGTGTATTCCCTTAGCTCTATTCACCTAGTTCTACTTGCAGGGATTGACGTCTGGATCTTTAGGCCCCCTCTCAACTGTCAATCAATCAACTTTTTTTTTTTTTGAGAAAATCTGATAGAAACTCTGCCTATTTGTTTTCATCATCGCTGGGGATCGATCCCCGAACCCTAAGATTACAAGTCCCAAGCGCTGTTCGCTCAGTCACCAGGCTTCCTGGTATGTGTGTGTGAGTGTTACGGCCCTCTCTGGTCGCAACCGGGTTCTTTCTCTGATGTTGTTAGAGGTAGGGTATCCGGCCCCAAGCTAGTAGTGGCTTTCAAGGGATGTGATCCGTAACGCAAGTAAATTAAAGGGGAAGGGAGACAAAGGCAAAAACTTAATAATATAATTGTCACCATCACCATAAATAATATATATCTTATCACACCGGGGAGGTATTAACACTATTATATACAATGTGGTCTTCCTCTGAAGATGCGGAATGTTCCACGGTGCTCGACGATGCTAAGCTCTTGGTCCTCTTGTGGCCTCACGACGAATCCTTCGATTCTCTTGAGTCTACCCTTGCCACAGGCCAGCCAAATCACAGTTCCACTGGGGGCACCGTCGTGGAGGCCGTCAACCACACATCCAGCCTGTAGCTGGCAGGTTCCAATCAGCAACGCTGGTTAGGCCACTCCACGACCGATACTAGGGTAGCGAGCCCTAGTCAGGAGCCTCGTGTGATCCCACAGACCACTCTCCTCACCACAACACCCCAGTGGTTAAGCGTCTCCACCAGTCAGCCCCGGGTACGACAATCCCTCAGCTGCCACGTCACCGGCAGGCTAACACCACAGTGTTCATCCGGGGGGGGTGACTCACAGCTGCTGCAGCAAATACTTGGAGACAAGACGGCTGCCTTGGGTAGACTGATCCAACTTCCATTACAGCAGTCCCAGGTCGACTCTGTAATCAGACACGTCATCAGTAATAGGGACACTCTAGGGCACCTCACATACAGGCTTAGACACAAATGCCCACCTATCCACTCCATAGATGGCGTTGCTGTCTAAGCGTCACCTCACCAGAGGTCAACAGCGGCTGTGTTATGAGCTGATCAGGACGGGAAACTAGCCCTTGTGGCCAGTATATCTCGTCCTCACTAAAAAAAAAAAAAATAAATAAAATGTTTATTTAGGTAAGGTACATACATACAATAAATTTTTACAAAGATTGGTTGACTTATAGGTAGAGCTAGTACATACAATGCCTAAAGCCACTATTACGCAAAGCGTTTCGGGCATAAAGATGGCGTCGTCCATTTGGAGGGGGTTTCGAGAGCTGACCCACAGATGGCGCGGTCGTCACTGCTCCGTGCTCGGACGCTGGGCTCGGGTCCGTAACACCTCCCCACCAAAAGGAATTTGGTTTGGGGTTCTATAAAGAAAAACACAAACCAAATTAGTATGTGGATACAACACCACACGGACTCACGTACACTATAAACTGAAGTGATGAGGCTGTCTTGTCCACAGAACTGTCCTAAGGAGAAACCCTGGCACAAAGGAAACTTGAAGATGGAAGACAATGACCTGCCTGATGTAATCTTCCACACTTCCACTGCGATGTCAAGCAGGGGCTTAATCTCACGTGTCCCGAGTAAGGATTGGTGTAGACACGATCTGGGGCGACTCGACACCTCCCTGTGTCGTGGCACCGTTGATGGCTGGTTACAGACGGCATTTCTAGTACCGGTCCGGTAGTCCTTCAGGGAGACGGAAACCTGGAATACAGGGGTCGGATTATTTAGAGTCACAGCGACAGTTAAATCAGTACTCACAGCATACTCCTCTACTAGGCCCACACCTAGTCCTAACAGGGCTGCTCGTACATCGAAGATGGCATTCGCTCTGCCACCGTCAGGTCGACCAACGTTCCGTATAACGCTGCATCTAGGCTCAGCCATCACGCGGGGGGTGTCAACCTGTCGGAAATAGTCACTCTTAATGTCACATCTCATACCTCCCGTATCTACAATCATCTTCCAGGTCCCTCCTTTGACTGTAACCCTTGCAGTGCAAATCTCCAATCCCTGGGATCTCTTCACGATGTTCATGGGAGCCATCATCTGTCGGGTCGTCCACTGGTCCTTACTGAGAACACACATAAGAATAAAACAAAATACTGCTAAGAGACATATGGCCAACTGAGGGATAAGCTTCCTGAGCCTGTAATGTCCATAACCGGCTATATCCATTAGCCTGGTTTGGACCGAAGAGGGTACTAGAACCCTCACACATACCTCACATACCTCCGACGTCTGGGTAATCTCTGGCCGGTTCAATGAACGTTGTATCTTGCCATACTGCAAGTACCCAGGGGCCTTCACTCCAGACTCTTTGGTATCCGTGGGTGCTTGCACACGAGACCTCTCTCCATGCTCAGTTGCCTCGGCCATCGTAACCTCATGTTCCTTATTGGGAGAAGAATCAGGAGACTCTGCTAGGATGCTGTCAATCTGTAGGTGAGAGGACAAATTAAACATGTTATCTAATTCTGGGTCTGTCTGTACCTGGATATTACCACTGCCTGCTGTTACCTCAGACCTTGCTGTTCCGGCCGACTCGTCCGCAACCTTGGGATGATTGTTGGTCCAATCTGTCACCAAGTCGTTGGCTAGTACCACGTCAATCCCAGCTATAGGGAGGGTATCGACTACTGCCAATGCACATGTGCCGCTGAAGTAAGGCGAGTCGAGATATACCGGCACTAAGGGGGCGATGTACTGCGTCCTAGGAAACCCACCCAGGACAACCTTTTGTCTCCCATCCACACTCACTCCCTCGGGTAACGAGCTACCCACGATCAGGGACTGGGCTGCTCCACTATCTCTGAGCACTACAACTGATCTACCAGTGTGATCACTCGTTACGTACCCGCTTGAAGTGTGAGGGGCGAACAAACTTGGTCCTTCCTGCGTAGTTGTAGACTGGCTTCCTGCTGGTGGTGTTACACAGCTCATCAACATCACCTCCCTACGTGCGCCGCTACCTCTTCTGCCTCGGCACATAGCAGCTACATGCCCTTTCTGCCCACAAGTCTAGCACACCATATTCCTCCTCGGACTCCGGTGTTGCGGACTATTAGGACTAGTCCTTCGAGGGCTACTTGGGGGCGTCTTCTTAGCGCTTTGTGGGACGGGGGTCTCCTCTTCGTCCTGACGAGGCTTGTCAAACCGGCGTGGGTAATTCCTCGGGACGTACTTAGCAGAAGGCCTATGCGTCAGGATGTATTCCTCAGCCATGGTGGCTGCCGCACTCAAGGTCTCCACCTGCTGCTCCTCTAAGTACGTCTTTAGATCTCCAGACAGACAGTCCTTGAAGTCCTCTAACAGTATGAGCTGCTCGAGGTCTTCTTTGGTCTCCACCTTCCGAGAGGCACACCATTCCTGGAAAAGTCGCTCCTTGATTGTGGCGAATTCGGTGAAAGTGTGCTCCGAGGTCTTCTTCAGGTTTCTGAACTTCTGCCTGTAAGCCTCAGGTACCAATTGGTACGCCATGAGCACTACCTTCTTCACCTTGTCATAATCGCCAGAGTCGTCAAGGGACAACGTGGAGTAGGCGATTTGGGCCTTCCCAGTCAAGACTGACTGTATCATGATGGCCCAATTCTCCCTTGGCCACTCCAAAGAGGCAGCGACTTTCTCGAAGGCCGCGAAGAACTTCGACACTTCCTTCTCATTGAATTTTGGGACCATTTTGATGTTCCTCACCGGATCGAAAATACTTGTTTCCATTCTTTGCATCCCACCACCTAACCGCAATACTTCTAGCTCATGTTGTCTCTGTCTTTCCTTTTCTTCTCTCTCTCGCTGTTTCTCTTCCCTTTCTCACCCTTCTCTTTCTCGTTCTTCTCTCTCTCGTTTCTCTTCTCTTTCTCGCTCTTCTCTTTCTCGTTTCTCTTCTCTTTCTCGCTCTTCTTTCCTTTCTTCTAATTCTAAACGCCTCATCGCCATTTCTTTATCTTTTAATTCTTGTTCTAATTCTAACTTCTTCCATTCTATCTCGCGATTTATTTCTAAGGCACGCATTTTGACTGTAAGTAAACTTATATTTAGCTCACCTGCATCACTGTCAATGTCACTGCCTTTATCTTCCTTTTCAGTGGAAGCTACTTCTTCACTTTCTTTTGTACCTTGTGCCTCACCTTCCTGTTTTTCCTCGGCCTTCAAATGTCGGTGAACCTTGGACAAGATCTCCACACGGGAATCACTGGCACGTATTTTGATCTCCAGGTAGGCACTCACCAGTACGAGTTCCTGTTTCCCCAGATATTTTAATCTGGCAAGACAGTCCTCCCTGTTCAGAAAAGCCTGAACATCGTCCAGATCGTCGATGGTCGATTTTTCTGCCATTGTCACTGGGATGGAACACTAGCACTTAACACACCGCTTTCGTTAGCACTTAACGCACCGAGCACTGTTCTACGTCAATATTGCACTTTATTGCACCTAGCGCCTTCACTTGCCAATATTGCACGTAATTACACCGGGCACCGCACTACACAATATTGCACTTAATCACAGCGAGCACTTCGCTATACAATGTTGCACGTAATCACACCGGGCACCGCACTACGCAATATTACACTTAATCACAGCGAGCACCTCGCTCTACAATATTGCACTTAATCACAGCGAGCACTTCGCTATACAATGTTGCACGTAATCACACTGAGCACCGCACTACACAATATTGCACTTAGTCACTCCGAGCACCGCACAGGACGTATAACGTCCTAATAGTCACACACAGGGGGAATTATTTACAGGGATTGCGCCACTTCACCACCCCTGTCAAACATACTTGACAAGGGGTCAGATCCCGCTGGGGATGCCAATTATGTTACGGCTCTCTCGGGTCGCAACCGGGTTCTTTCTCTGATGTTGTTAGAGGTAGGGTATCCGGCCCCAAGCTAGTAGTGGCTTTCAAGGGATGTGATCTGTAACGCAAGTAAATTAAAGGGGAAGGGAGACAAAGGCAAAAACTTAATAATATAATTGTCACCATCACCATAAATAATATATATCTTATCACACGGGGGAGGTATTAACACTATTATATACAATGTGGTCTTCCTCTGAAGACGCGGAGTGTTCCACGGTGCTCGACGATGCTAAGCTCTTGGTCCTCTTGTGGCCTCACGACGAATCCTTTGATTCTCTTGAGTCTACCCTGGCCACAGGCCAGCCAAATCACAGTTCCACTGGGGGCACCGTCGTGGAGGCCGTCAACCACACATCCAGCCTGTAGCTGGCAGGTTCCAATCAGCAACGCTGGTTAGGCCACTCCACGACCGATACTAGGGTAGCGAGCCCTAGTCAGGAGCCTCGTGTGATCCCACAGACCACTCTCCTCACCACAACACCCCAGTGGTTAAGCGTCTCCACCAGTTAGCCCCGGGTACGACAATCCCTCAGCTGCCACGTCACCGGCAGGCTAACACCACAGTGTTCATCCGGGGGGGTGACTCACAGCTGCTGCAGCAAATACTTGGAGACAAGACGGCTGCCTTGGGTAGACTGATCCAACTTCCATTACAGCAGTCCCAGGTCGACTCTGTAATCAGACACGTCGTCAGTAATAGGGACACTCTAGGGCACCTTACTTACAGGCTTAGACACAAACGCCCACCTATCCACTCCATAGATGGCGTTGCTGTCTAAGCGTCACCTCACCAGAGGTCAACAGCGGCTGTGTTATGAGCTGATCAGGACGGGAAACTAGCCCTTGTGGCCAGTATATCTCGTCCTCACTAGATGGCGTCGTCCATTTGGAGGGGGTTTCGGGAGCTGACCCACAGATGGCGCGGTCGTCACTGCTCCGTGCTCGGACGCTGGGCTCGGGTCCGTAACAGTGAGTGTGGTGTGTTTACGTGTGTGTGTGTACTCACCTAGCTGTGCTTGCGGTGGCTGAGCTTCAACTGTTTGGTCCCGCCTCGCAACCGTTAATCTACTGGTGAACACATTCCTGAGCTTCTCAAGCTCCGTCATATATACATTTGAAACTGTGTATGGAGTCAGCCTCCACCCCATCACTTCCTAGTGCAGTCTATTTACTAACCACTCTGACACTGAAAAAGTTCTTCCAAATGTCTCTGTGGCTCATTTGGGTACTCAACTTCCACCTGTAACCCCTGTGCGTGTGCCACCTGTGTTAAATAATCCATCCTGGTCTACCCGTGTCAATTCCCCTTAGAATTTTGTATGTGGTGATCATGTTTCCCTGAGCTCTCCTGTCTTCCAGCGACGTGAAGTACAGTTCGCGTAGCCTTTCCTCGTAACTCATGCCACTTAGTTCCAGGACTAGCCTAGTGGCATATCTCTAATAAAGTAGCATTTTTCCAGCTTCGTCTCGTGCTTGACATGGTACGGGCTCCATGCTAGGGCCACATACTCCAGGATAAGTCTTACATATGTGTTATACAAGGTTCTGAAGGATTCCTTACACAGGTTCCAGAAGGAAGTTCGGATGTTAGCCAGCCTCGCATACGCCGCTGATGTTATTTTTTTGAGGTGGGCTTCAAGAGACAGGTTTGGCGTGATATCAACTCCTAGATCTTTATCTCTGTCCGTTTCCTGAAAGACTTCATCTCCCATTTGGTATCCGGTGTCTGGCCTCCTATATCCTCCGCCTAGTTTCATCACCTTACATTTATTTACTTGGGTTGAATTTTAGTAGCCATTTGTCGGACCATTCTTTCAGTTTGTCTAGGTCATCTTTTAGCTTTATACTTCTTACGTCTTAATCCTCATAATTAATCCTCGGTACCATAATGGGCAGAGTTTCTTTCACCCTGATGCGTCTGTTCACCAAGAATTCAATAGGTACCTGGGAGTTAGACAGCTGTTACAGGGTGCTTCCTGGGAATGTGTGTGTATGTGAAAAAATCCTAGTTGATTGACAGTTCAGAGGCGAACCGAAACAGCCAGAGCTCAACCGCCACAAGCACAACTAGGTGAATACAACTACGTGAATACTAGTTTTTTCGCACAATCTTCTCCATCACCTTTCATTGTATGCAAGTTAGGGACACTGGCCTGTAGTTCAGTGTCTCCTGCCTATCACCCTTTTTGTAAATTGGGACTACATTGGCCGTCTTGAAAATTCTTGGCAGTTCACGTGTTACCAGTGACTTGTTGTACACTATGGAGAGTGGCAGGCACAGAGCTTCTGCTCCTTCCTTTAGTATCCATGGTGAGATTCCATCCGGGCCTAGAGCCTTTGCCACATCCAAATCTAGCGGTTGCTTCCTCACCTCCCCACTGGTAATCACAAACTGCTCTAGTGGTGTCTGGTTAGATATTCCCTCTAGTATCTCTGGGACTTCTCCTTGCTCTACTGTGAAGACCTCTTGGAATTTCTAATTGAGTTCTTCACACACTTCCTTTTCGTTAAATCTGAATCTGTCTGTCCTAATCCTCAGTTTCATTACCTGTTTGTTCACTATTGTTTTTCTCCTGATGCAGCAATTTCTTGAGCTCCTTCCCTAAGTTCACTTGCCTTGCTTGTGATCATAACTATGTTTGAGTACATTACTTTGAAGCTGACTCTTTTCTGTCCACCCTCAGTTTCTGTTGATCCCACTGGAGTTGGGGGACAAGGGGTGTCTGGGGGAGGATCTAGGAAGGAGGACCTGGGGTGTGAGGGGTTGGGAGGATCTGGTACAGGGGGGCTGGGAGGGTCTGGCGTGTGTGGCTGACAGGGTCTGATGTTGGGGTCAATTAGGGCATGAGGTGGGGAAGTAGGGGGGGTATGTGGTGGAGGGGGAGGGCGGTCATAGGTTGGGGAATGCATGGGAGCCTAAGGGGGGGGGGGCATCGAGATCAGTGGTTGGAGAGTGAATTTGTGAGATGGTTATCAGGGCTCACCGGGTTCTGGAGCGAGGGATGGATGGTGAAGGAAAGTGGGGATAGGGAGGGTATGGGGTAATGGAGGGGGGGGGGGGAATAGGGAAGGTATGGGGTAATGGATGGGGGGGGGAATAGGGAGGGTATGGGGTAATGGAGGGTATGGGGTAATGGAGGGGGGGAATAGGGAGGGTATGGGGTAATGGAGGGGGGGAATAGGGAAGGTATGGGGTAATGGAGGGGGGGGGAATAGGGAGGGTTTGGGGTAATGGAGGGTATGGGGTAATGGAGGGGGGAGAATAGGGAGGGTATGGGGTAATGGAGGGGGGGAATAGGGAGGGTATGGGGTAATGGAGGGGGGGAATAGGGAGGGTATGGGGTAATGGAGGGGGGGGGAATAGGGAGGGTATGGGGTAATGGAGGGGGGGAATAGGGAGGGTATGGGGTAATGGAGGGGGGGGACAGGGAGGGTATGGGGTAATGGAGGGGGGGGGACAGGGGGGAATAGGGAGAGGGGAGAGGGAGGGTTGAATGAGCGCTTTAATGACAGGGAGTGTTCATGGTAAGGGGGGGATTCTATATATAGGAAGATGGGGGTGTTGTCCTCTGCTCTGGGGTACTGATGGGGAATTCCCTATTCCCCCCTCAGGTGTGTGTGTGTGTAATTACATAAGTGTAAGTACCTAAGTGTAGTTACAGGATGAGAGCTACGCTCGTAGTGTCCCGTCTTCCCAGCACTCTTCGTCAGTAGTCTCAAAGCGTTATATGAGTCTTGTTTGTGTGTGTGTGTGTGTGTACTCACCTAGTTGTACTCGCCTAGTTGTGGTTGCGGGGATTGAACTTTGGCAATAGTCCCCGCTTTTCATCTATCAATCAATTTGTGTCCAGATTCTGGACCCTACTGGGCTCTATCATATCTACATTTAAAACTATATATATAGAGTCAGCCTCCACTACATCACTGCCTAATACATTCTATTTGTTAACTACTCTGATACTGAAAAAAAAATAATTTTAATGTGTCTGTGGCTCAATTGGGTACCAAGTTTCCACCTGTGTCTCCAGGTTCGTGTTTCACCCCATGTTAAATAGTTTGTCTTTGTCAAGACAAAGACAAACAAACAAGACAAAGTTTGTGTGTGTGAGTGTCCGTTAATGAGGGATTGTGTATTTTCCTGTGTGTGGCGTAGGGGATGATGGAGGGAGGGAGAGAGAGAGAGGAAAGAGGGAGGAGAGAGGAAAGGGAGAGAGAGAGAGAGAGAGAGAGAGAGAGAGAGAGAGAGAGAGAGAGTGAGTGAGTGTGTGTGTGTACTCACCTAGTTGTGCTTGCAGCGGTAGAGCTTTGTCTCTTTGGTCCCGCCTCTCATCTGTCAATCTACTGTTGCACAGAATTCTGAGCTTCTCAAGCTCCATCATATCTACATTTGAAACTGTGTATGGAGTCAGTCTCCACCACATCACTTCTTAGTATATTCCATTTACTAACTACTCTGACACTGAAAAAGGATTTTACTAATGTCTCTGTGGCTCATATGGGTACTCAGCTTCCACCTGTGCACCCTTGAGCGTGTACAACCCGTGTTAAATTATTCATCCTTGTCCACCCTGTCAATTCCCCTGAGAATTTTATATGTGGTGATCATGTCTCCTCGAGCTCTTCTGTCTTCCAGCGACGTGATGTGCAGTTCCCGCAGCCTTTCCTCGTAACTCATGCCTCTTAGTTCTGGGACTAGCCATGTGGCATACCTCTGAGCTTTTCCCAGCTTCGTCTTGTGCTTGACAAGGTACGGGCTCCATGCTGGGGCTGCATACTCCAGGATTGGTCTTTAATACGTGGTATACAAGGTTCTGAATGATTCCTTTCACAGGTTTCTGAAAGCAGTTCTGATGTTAGCCTGCCTCGCATTCGCCGCTGATGTTATTCACTTGATGTGGACTTCAGGAGACCAGGTTTGGGGTGATATCAACTCCTAGATCTTTCTTTCAGGAACAGTTTAGGTCCGAGAACTGATCCCTGTAGGAGTACACTGGTGACGCCTCGCCACCCTGAGACCTCACCCCTCACAGTGACTCGCTGCCTTTTTTGCTCCCTTATCCAGTGGAGTACCTTCCCTTTAACTCCTGCCTGCATCTCCAGTTTGTGCACTAGTTTCTTATGTGGTACTGTGTCAAAGGTTTTCTGGCAATCCATAAATATAAAGCCTGCCCATCCCTCTCTCTTGCCTGATTTTTGTTGCCTGGTCGTAGAATTCAATCAAACCTTTGAGGCATGATCTGCCATCCCTGAACCCATGTTGATGCTGTGTTACAAAGTTCTTCCGCTCCAGATGTTCCACTAGCTTTTTTCGCACAATCTTCTCCATCAACTTGCATGGTATATAGGTCAGGGACACTGGCCTGTAGTTCAGCACTTCCTGTCTATCACCCTTCTTGAATATCGGAATACATTAGCCGTTTTCCAAATCAGCAAGGCAAATCACACACAATCTACTATGTGTGTGTGTATGTGTGTGTGTGTGTGTGTGTGTGTGTGTGTGTGTGTGTGTGTGTGTGTGTGTGTGTGTGTGCGTGCGTGTGCGTGTGTGTGTGTGTGTATACGCTTGTGTGTTCTTGTTTAATAGCTCTAGGGATGTATATATTTCTCTATTGCCCTTTCTTCCCAACACCACAAAATACCTTTTTTTCCCCTCTATATTATTTCCAAATATTCATCCTAAATAAAAAGAAAAAAAATGAGATTAATAATCTAATCAATTTCGCCGGCAGAAAAGCTTTTCACTTCGCGTGAAATTTCCTGGCACGCGATTCCGTTGTGTTGTGATGGCGTCCATGAGGCGGGTGTTGTGTGGGGGAGGAGAAAGGAGTATTGGGAGACGCCGCCACCACGAGTCGTATCACAGCTGTGAAGAACACCCAATATCCTGCGGGAATGGCGTTAGCCAGACCTTGTTTAAGGCGGTAATCATGACACATCAGGATTTGAATCGTGATACAACGAGTATATTGCCGCCTCAGTTCTCTCTAGCTTATTTTCTCCTCAAGTTCGATCATGAGAATTTCATAAGACAAAAATATTACCTGAGACGTCCGTCTAGCAGATTAATAAGAGACAAGAAGGAGGGAGGGAACTATCAGGAGAAAACACCAATTCATTACGACTATATAGCACTGGGAAGGGGTCAGGACAAGGATTTGGGATGGGACGGGAGAGGGAAGGAATGGTGCCCAACCACTTGTGGACGGTCGGGGATTAACAATGAGAACTCTGCTACTTGACGAAGAAGATAAACTTTGCTCTCATCGCTGGTGAATCGTAATCGACAAAAATGTGCCTATGAAAAAAACATCCACTAGCTGAAAAGGTCAACAAACTAAACCGAATTTTAAGGCAGGTCTTGGGAGCTGGCGCTCGACCCTTGAACTAAAATCTGGTTATTACACAATTTGATGAATACAATGAAAAGAATATATAATAGACATCTCTTGCGATAGACTATTAAAACACCCGAGGCCCAGGAGTTAAATTCATCCTAACGAACACTAGGTAATCATTACTCAGCGAGAACACACTCTTGCGTAATCAATGATAAGCCAGCACACAATCTTGATTAATCAAATCTAACCCAGCACACAATCTTGCGTAATCAATGCTAAGCCAGCACACAATCTTGCGTAATCAATGCTAAGCCAGCACACAATCTTACATAATCAATGCTAAGCCAGTACACAATCTTGCATAATCAATGCTAAGCCAGCACACAATCTTGCGTAATCAAATCTAAGCCAGCACACAATCTTGTGTAATCAATGCTAAGCCAGCACACAATCTTGCGTAATCAATGCTAAGCCAGCACACAATCTTGCGTAATCAATGCTAAGCCAGCACACAATCTTGCGTAATCAATGCTAAGCCAGCACACAATCTTGCGTAATCAATGCTAAGAAAGCACGCAATCTTGCGTAATCAATGCTAAGCAAGCACGCAATCTTGCGTAATCAGTGCTAAGCCAGCACACAATCTTGCGTAATCAATGCTAAGCCAGCACACACTCTTGCGTAATCAGTGCTAAGAAAGCATGCAATCTTGCGTAATGAGTGCTAAGAAAGCATGCAATCTTGCATAACCAATGCTAAAAAAGCATGCAATCTTGCGTCATGAGTGCTAAGAAAGCATGCAATCTTGCATAACCAATGCTAAAAAAGCATGCAATCTTGCGTTACCAATGCTAAGCAAGCACACAATCTTGCGTAATCATGAGTAAGCTAGCAGGCAATCTTGCGTAATCAATGCTAAGAAAGCATACACTCTTGCGTAATCAATGCTAAGCCAGCACACAATCTTACGTAATCAATGCTAAGAAAGCATACACTCTTGCGTAATCAATGCTAAGCAAGCATACAATCTTACGTAATCAATGCTAAGCTAGCAGGCAATGTGGCGTAATCAGCTTTGGCCGTGCCTTACGGGAGGGACAGAAGTTTAAGGGAATTAATACTTGACCACTGGCCTCCAGGTATTGCTCAGGAAAAGTCTGCATTAAGCCCATTATAACTATGATAAATATTGTGCCAATTTATTCCTGTACGAAGTAATATTTTACTAAAAGCTATCACAAGCTTTTACCTGTTTTTATATACGCGGTTATTTTCTGGGAAAGGCAATTATATCATATATGAGTATTGGAATATATGGCTTTAATGTATTCTGCGAAACTATGCATGATATATCTTTCTTAAATTAATCATTTATATTTATGATAGGAGTTTACATGTATGTTTAGTTTTTGAATAGTCACACTGACTATACGGGGCCACACATTTGGCTGTTTGGGCTTATATCACAGAAACAGTTAGCTCCGGCCCTGTCCGGTACACCTCGATGGGGACCTTCCACGCATGCATGGGGTCTTCCTGACCTGTATGGGGTCTTTCAGACCTGCATGGGGTCTTTCAGACCTGTATAGGGTCTTCCAGATCTGTATGGGGTCTTCCTAGCATGATTGGGGTCTTTGACGCATGTATAGGATCTTGCAGGCATGTATGGGGTCTTCCAGGAATGTAGGGGTCTTCCAGGCATGTAGGGGGGTCTTTCATTTGAAGGAATCTTGCAGTCATTAATGGGACATTCCTCAATAAAAAAAATTTGGCCTGAATGAGTCCAAAACCTTTATATGAGGTTCGTAGCCGGTTTGATCTTGGGAGTAATTATCAGGACTTTGTGAATGGGATTAAACGCACCTTAGACCTTCTAGTCCTGTATAAAGGAATGTTTACTCACGGCGATCTTCGTGAGTAAACACATCACTCATGACGTTGCCACGTGATGAGTGACGTCACAACGATATTACTGCTTGCCAGAGGCGTGAGTCGCGTTGTTCATGTCACGGCTCCCCGAGTTGGTCTCCCGGAGCGGAATATTTTACGGCTGTAGGACAAATAGACATAATATCTGAGGTGTTTACGATGCCATTTGGGGTCATGACTAAATATATAGGTGTGAGGCGAGGAGGGAAGCAGCGTGTCATGTGGACTCTGCTACGGCAAGGTTGTAGGTGTCACGGCTGGTGTCATGAGCTGGCATGATCAGTCATTAAGGTCATGCAACTATGCATGATGAGAGGCGGGCATGATTGATGGCTGGGTTGATGATAGAGGTTGGTGGTGGTGAGTATTTTGTTGACAGCTACCAGTTGTGGGAGATGGTGGTGGTAATGGTTGTGGGAGATGGTGGTGGTACTGGTTGTGGGAGATGGTGGTGGTACTGGTTGTGGGAGATGGTGGTGGTACTGGTTGTGGGAGATGGTGGTGGTACAGGTTGTGGGAGATGGTGGTGGTACTGGTTGTGGGAGATGGTGGTGGAACTGGTTGTTGGAGATGGTGGTGGTCCTGATTGTGGGAGATGGTGGTGGTACTGCTTGTGGGAGATGGTGGTGGTCCTTGATTGTGGGAGATGGTGGTGGTACTGCTTGTGGGAGATGGTGGTGGTCCTTGATTGTGGGAGATGGTGGTGGTACTGGTTGTTGGAGATGGTGATGGTACTGATTGTGGGAGATGGTGGAGGTACTGATTGTGGGAGATGGTGGTGGTCCTGATTGTGGGAGATGGTGGAGGTACTGATTGTGGGAGATGGTGGTGGTACTGATTGTGGGAGATGGTGGAGGTACTGATTGTGGGAGATGGTGGTGGTCCTGATTGTGGGAGATGGTGGAGGTACTGATTGTGGGAGATGGTGGTGGTCCTGATTGTGGGAGATGGTGGAGGTACTGATTGTGGGAGATGGTGGTGGTCCTGATTGTGGGAGATAGTTGTGGTCCTGATTGTGGGAGATGGTGGTGGTCCTGATTGTGGGAGATGGTGGTGGTACTGATTGTTGCAGATTGTGGTGGTACTGATTGTTGCAGATTGTGGTGGTACTGATTGTTGGAGATAATGGTGGTGGTACTGATAGTTGGAGATAATGGTGGTGGTACTGATTGTTGGAGATAATGGTGGTGGTACTGATTGTTGGAGATAATGGTGGTGGTACTGATTGTTGGAGATAATGGTGGTGGTACTGACTGTTGGAGATAATGGTGGTGGTACTGATTGTAGGAGATAATGGTGGTGGTACTGATTGTTGGAGATAATGGTGGTGGTACTGATTGTTGGAGATAATAGGGGTGGTACTGACTGTTGGAGATAATGGTGGTGGTACTGATTGTTGGAGATAATGGTGGTGGTACTGATTGTTGGAGATAATGGGGGTGGTACTGATTGTTGGAGATAATGGTGGTGGTACTGATTGTTGGAGATAATGGTGGTGGTACTGATTGTTGGAGATAATGGTGGTGGTACTGATTGTTGGAGATAATGGTGGTGGTACTGATTGTTGGAGATAATGGTGGTGGTACTGATTGTGACATCAGTGACAATGAGTGAACCATCAGGAGGTACTGATTGTTGGAGATAATGGTGGTGGTACTGATTGTTGGAGATAATGGTGGTGGTACTGATTGTTGGAGATAATGGTGGTGGTACTGATTGTTGGAGATAATGGTGGTGGTACTGATTGTTGGAGATAATGGTGGTGGTACTGGTTGTGACATCAGTGACAATGAGTGAACCATCAGGTGGTACAGACGATGGAAGATTGGAGTACCATTGATGATCAAAATACCATCAAATCTGGTATTACCATCAAATTGATGGCGTTGGGGACGCCGTGTGTTGTGTTGAGGGCGTTGGGGACGCTGTGTTGTGTTGAGGGCGTTGGGGACGCCGTGTGTTGTGTTGGGGACGCCGTGTGTTGTGTTGAGGGCGTTGGGGACGCCGTGTGTTGTGTTGATGGCGTTGGGGACGCCGTGTGTTGTGTTGAGGGCGTTGGGGACGCCGGGTGTTGTGTTGAGGGCGTTGGGGACGCCATTGGATGGTGTAGTGTAGTGGCGTTTGGACGCCTGGTATGGAGTGTGGTGTTGTGGAGTATATGGTGGCGCAGGGGCGCCAGGTAGTGGTCGGTAAGGTGAGTATTGGCGTAGCAAGGTCGGTGCGTTAGGACGCAGGAAGTGGTTGTGAGGATGTGTAGCGTTATATTGAGGTCATCAGTGGTTGGGATGACCAGAGGTAATGGTGTGTCGGAGTGGGTAAGTCTTATGGATAAGATGAAATGTGGATAATTGCAGGAGTTGGTGGCTGCAGTAGGCGAGCCAAGTCGATATATCTAGCAAAACTCATAAAAGACTAATAAAAATTCATTATTCTCATTAAAATTTTCATTAATTATGTCGGAGTGGGTAAGTCTTATGGATAAGATTACAATGTAGAATTTCAAAATTTCAGGTGTTGGTGGTTGCAGTGGACGAGCGAAGTAGATATACTAATTTCTTATTAAGTTGTTACAGGAATCTCGCTAGAGGCGAGCCAGTGGCAGTATGATGTTTTAGTGACATAAGTGTGAAATTATTTTAATGAGGTATTTATTGTGATAATGTATGTGTATGTATATACTGTATATTACCTCATCGGCACCATTACTGAGTGTTAGGCTTGAGAAGGTCCCCCGGGATCATGTCACAGAGCTTCAGGTAGAGTAGAAGGGAAGCTATGAGGCTACACTCAGTTATTCTAGAAAAAAAGGGGGGTGGAAGTGAAGCCAACGTGACGTTATAGGCGAAATTCGCCCCCTGACATCAAAGCAGGGATAAGGGCCAGCTGCAATGGTTTTGCAGCTGCGCTCAGGCTATATACGGGGAGAGAGTAAGGAGCCGAGGGGGTTATGTAATAATGGGATCGAGCCAGGGGGCTCCGAGGGAATATTTTGCAGGTACAGTACAGCGGTCGGGAAGGTGTGAATACAGGTGGACACACTCTGGGCGGATGGGCCTAGACCAGAGAGCTGTGAGGGATCTACAGCGTTCTGGGATTGGTGCCCTGGAACGAGACGTCAGCACAGACCCAAGGGGACATGACCCTGGGGTAGGAATCTCCGTTGCTCTGGAGGCCAGGATCACGTTAGCTCAGAGCAACGATGGGACATTGACAACATTCACCAGGCTGGACAGCCTGGGTTTTGTCTGGGTCATGGAGGATCTATGACCTAGCAACCATGGGACACAAAGACAAGAGAAGTGATGCTGCCAATTGTGGAGGAGGCCAGTGAAACATTGTGTGATCATTGTAAGCCCTTATGTCAACAGTACAGGGCAGGATGTTAAATTATAATTACTAAGGATGAAGAACCTTAGATATATATGTGTTGTGTATATATTAATGACTAGTGTCATTTCTGTGTAAGTGCCAGCATTCTGGTCCATGTAATTTTATGGTTATGTTTGTATGTAATTATATGTCAGCAGTTTAGGTATATGTGCATTGTTGGAGATGGGAAAAATTATTACAGACTATTTTACCTGTGCTATGATGTGAATATAATGTATATGTTGGAGAAGTGTTGTGAGTCATGTCGGGGAAAATTTTAATTTAGTTCATCGTGTGTATGATGAACTTATTGGATGATTTTTTAGTTGTACACATATGGTGGGTGCATCCTCCAGGTCCTTGCACTAATGGAACCATTGCAATGATGCATATGGGGACATATGCGTGTTTAAGGAGGGGAGTGGTGTTGTAATCCACAAGTTAGTAGGAATTATTAGCTAGAGGATCATTACTACAACACTTAACGAATGATGATTGGAAGTTCATGTAAGTAGACAGACTATGGATCACATATCTAAGAAAGGTCAATGGATTAAGACCGAAGCTGTATAGCCAAATGATTAATTCCTGGAAAGAGGAATTATTCTTCGTCAGGCTTCTAGGAACAAGATTACCTCTCTAGGGATAAGGTTAATCGGATTATACCTTCCTTGAGAGGTGGGGTGAAATGGTTGAGGGAGATGGCTGACTGGAGGCAGTCTGATTGTGGGAGTGGAACTGGGGAGTCCTCCGCCTCTCCGTTTGCGGCAGCAGCGAAGTGTAGCAGACAGCTATGCGAGAGCCTGTTGTGATCTTAGTGACCAAGTTAAGTCTGCAGTATGTGAGTATTGAATGTAAGACTAACCGGGTGTGGAGCGTTGTAGTAATCATTCCGTATTAGGGACTTAGGCGGAAGTTACGAGTGTGTGTGGTGATCGCGGAGGTCAAGTGGTCTATGGGTATTGGAAGTGTATTGACCTAATAGAGTATGTTAATATATTATGGTTTGTCAGAGTCTATTCTTTGTAATTAAATGACAAAACACGACGGCCTTTAAATACCTTCCATGTGTTCACTCATTGTGTTCCAGTACAAACCTAGTGGTACGCCTCAAGGGTCTGGTGTGTGTAGGAGTACACGGTGGTAGTAACGGTTGCTGAGGCAAGGTGTTATGTGTTGTGTAATCGCTGTGTTCGGAATGAACCGGGGTTCAGCGTCACGACAACAGGTGCTCCAGGCCTCATAGAGCACAGGTGCTCCAGGCCTCATAGAGCACAGGTGCTCCAGGCCTCATAGAGCACAGGTGCTCCGGGCCTCATAGAGCACAGGTGCTCCAGGCCTCATAGAGCACAGGTGCTCCAGGCCTCATAGAGCACAGGTGCTCCAGGCCTTATAGAGCACCTGTGTTCTATAAGGATTAAGAAAAGGTACTGAACGGTAAACTTTGTGTATAAAGGAGCCAAGAATTGACTCCAGTGGAGACTGTGACTTTCCATGAACACCCCTGAGCGTATGTTATCTCAGACCAATAAATAGTGAGTCAGCTTAAAGTCAACGTTCAGACGTTCAGTGACCTTCAGATGTACTCATTCCTGATTATAATTTATTCTGATTATATATTTTACTGTTTTTTTAATTTATTTTTTTACATTTTTTCTCTGATTATATTACATTTTTGTTTATAAATATATTTTTGTCAACAATGCTCATTATTGTATATTATAACTCTTCGATATATATATATATATATATATATATATATATATATATATATATATATATATATATATATATATATATATATATATATATATATAGTTTTACGATCGATGTTCCCTTCGGGAATCTTAATTTTAAGATGAATAGGAAAACCAGGGATATACTGAACATCTTGTTTCAGATTCTTTACTTTAAAATGCATAACGTTTCGAATACTTCTCGTATTCATCATCAGATCTAAAAGAAAAAACAGAAATCACAAATCAAATAACTAGTAAACAAAGAACTCATACTGAATATAATTGCCTATCACAGAAAAGAAAATGCTTAAAAAACAGAACACTTAAGCACACTTAAAGTGATCAATACAAATAAAACTTATTAACTGTCACATATATAAAAGCTAATTTAAAAATCCATTAGACTACAAGACGAAATTTATAACTACTAAAACAAACCATTCTATTAAACTTACGTGAAGTGATCAGAAGTGAAACTTGATACCTAACACATAGATACTAAACACTATAACAAATATTTATATAATGACTACAAATCTACAAAAAAATGTATATAAACTACAAACAGAATAAACGACAATTATAAAGTACTAACCAAAATCTTATAAAAACTCAAATATTAAATAAAATTAAATACCAAAAAATGTATTATATATCCTAAATAAAAGATTATAATAATGTACAATGTCAAGACTTGAAATAAGTAAGAAATGGCAAAGGCATGATAAACTAAACAAAATTATAATAAAATTAAACTACCAGAATGAACTATAAATCAAATTACAGGGCCAACTGTGCACTATACAGTGTACAATTGAACAGCTGAAAGGTTGCTATTTAACAGAGGCCGCAGCTCCTTTATATATAAGGATTCCATTACTCTCAAATCTGACTGGCCATTCATACAAGTGTCCAGAATTTTAAAATCAGATTCCAGCAGAGAATGATTAAACTCATAACAATGGTTTCTAATCTCCGAAAATGCTGGTTTAGACAATGGTAATCCAGTCCTAAAAGATAATCCCGGTGCTCAAGTATCCTAATCTTAAAGTTCCGAATGGAACTCCCGATATATCCAGCATTACAGCTGGAACAATTATACATATATACGACATTTGAGCACAACGGGGTAGGCACTTTATCTTTAAATTTAAAATAAGAGCCTATGGTATTTGTGTTGACAAAAATAAATCTAAAGTCTACTTGAGGATAACACTGCTGCAACAGTCTCCTCAAACGACTCCTTACAGAAAAGCTAATACTGCCATAAAATGGTAATTTAATATATTTAAGATCCCTTTCTACTGTTTTTATAAGATTTTGGTTAGTACTTTATAATTGTCGTTTATTCTGTTTGTAGTTTATATACATTTTTTTGTAGATTTGTAGTCATTATATAAATATTTGTTATAGTGTTTAGTATCTATGTGTTAGGTATCAAGTTTCACTTCTGATCACTTCACGTAAGTTTAATAGAATGGTTTGTTTTAGTAGTTATAAATTTCGTCTTGTAGTCTAATGGATTTTTAAATTAGCTTTTATATATGTGACAGTTAATAAGTTTTATTTGTATTGATCACTTTAAGTGTGCTTAAGTGTTTTGTTTTTTAAGCATTTTCTTTTCTGTGATAGGCAATTATATTCAGTATGAGTTCTTTGTTTACTAGTTATTTGATTTGTGATTTCTGTTTTTTCTTTTAGATCTGATGATGAATACGAGAAGTATTCGAAACGTTATGCATTTTAAAGTAAAGAATCTGAAACAAGATGTTCAGTATATCCCTGGTTTTCCTATTCATCTTAAATATATATATATATATATATATATATATATATATATATATATATATATATATATATATATATATATATATATATATATATATATATATACATATAACTAACTGAAAACTCACACCCCAAAAGCGACTCGAACCATACTGCCAGGAGCCACGCAACTGGTATCTACAGGACGCCTTAATCCGCTTGACCATCACGACCGGACGTAAGGAAGTGATATCCGAAGCTATTTGAACCACTTCCCCGCCAGCACTCGGATGGTAATCTTGGGCATAGCATTTTATCAAATCACCTCATTCTTTGGTGCACACGTGAGGAACACAAATGCGAACAAGCCTGAATTTTCAGTTGCATATAGTCCTGGGGGACCATTCAGGCTTGTCCGCATATTATATTATATATATATATATATATATATATATATATATATATATATATATATATATATATATATATATATATATATATATATATATATAATCTATCATAAGGAGCATTTGAATAGGGTTTTACAAGTCCGTTTTATCACCATTGATGAGGTAAGGTATTGTAATTATCAGGGAAAAGCGCCAAGCCATTGCGACAATATAGCACTGGGAAGGGGTCAGGATATGGATTTGGGATGAGAAGGCGGGATGGAATGGTGCCCAACCACTTGGAGGGTCGGGTATTGAACGCCGACCTGCATGAAGCGAGACCGTCGCTCTACCGTCCAGGTCAAGTGTCTTCATTATTGATGAACTAACGTATGAAAACTTCAATATTACAGTAATATGAGTCATTCCACATATAGACACTACAACAGTGAACAGGTGCAGCCGTCTACGGTGAAGTACTTGCCCACGACTACTGTGAGAAGGCTGGTATAGTGCTGGGTTCAAGGCCTATCATCGAGGGAGGCCTATTTCCGACCAGCCAGCAAGCACACTATAGTCCTGAACATGGGGGTCAGAACTAAAGCACTGTTCTCAGTGTATATTATCAGAGCAAGAAACATAAACATTATTTCTAACACATTATACAAATCGTTACACAGAAGAGGTGTAGGTGTTCCTTAGTGAGTTAGTGCAGTGATCTCTGAGGTGAGCAGCAGGTCCAGAGGTGTAGGTGTTCCTTAGTGAGTTAGTGCAGTGATCTCTGAGGTGAGCAGCAGGTCCAGAGGTGTAGGTGTTCCTTAGTGAGTTAGTGCAGTGATCTCTGAGGTGAGCAGCAGGTCCAGAGGTGTAGGTGTTCCTTAGTGAGTTAGTGCAGTGATCTCTGAGGTGAGCAGCAGGTCCAGAGGTGTAGGTGTTCCTTAGTGAGTTAGTGCAGTGATCTCTGAGGTGAGCAGCAGGTCCAGAGGTGTAGGTGTTCCTTAGTGAGTTAGTGCAGTGATCTCTGAGGTGAGCAGCAGGTCCAGAGGTGTAGGTGTTCCTTAGTGAGTTAGTGCAGTGATCTCTGAGGTGAGCAGCAGGTCCAGAGGTGTAGGTGTTCCTTAGTGAGTTAGTGCAGTGATCTCTGAGGTGAGCAGCAGGTCCAGAGGTGTAGGTGTTCCTTAGTGAGTTAGTGCAGTGATCTCTGAGGTGAGCAACAGGTCCAGAGGTGTAGGTGTTCCTTAGTGAGTTAGTGCAGTGATCTCTGAGGTGAGCAGCAGGTCCAGAGGTGTAGGTGTTCCTTAGTGAGTTAGTGCAGTGATCTCTGAGGTGAGCAGCAGGTCCAGACGTGTAGGTGTTCCTTAGTGAGTTAGTGCAGTGATCTCTGAGGTGAGCAGCAGGTCCAGAGGTGTAGGTGTTCCTTAGTGAGTTAGTGCAGTGATCTCTGAGGTGAGCAGCAGGTCCAGAGGTGTAGGTGTTCCTTAGTGAGTTAGTGCAGTGATCTCTGAGGTGAGCAGCAGGTCCAGAGGTGTAGGTGTTCCTTAGTGAGTTAGTGCAGTGATCTCTGAGGTGAGCAGCAGGTCCAGAGGTGTAGGTGTTCCTTAGTGAGTTAGTGCAGTGATCTCTGAGGTGAGCAGCAGGTCCAGAGGTGTAGGTGTTCCTTAGTGAGTTAGTGCAGTGATCTCTGAGGTGAGCAGCAGGTCCAGAGGTGTAGGTGTTCCTTAGTGAGTTAGTGCAGTGATCTCTGAGGTGAGCAGCAGGTCCCAGGATTACCAAACATGATTATGGTATAGAAAATATTACAAAAAATACCTATTTGTATTTGTTTCTTGGACGAAACCTACGACAATTTCAAGTGATGGGCGCAAGGGAACTCTCAGGCCTGTTGAATATGTGGCAATTACAGCACTACAATACAGCTGGAGCAATACTGTCGGCTACAGGTTCAACAATACAGTCAACTACTAACTTCAAGCAGAAGTTACAAGGCAGTTTCTCTCTGAGGACAAGCTCTCACCAGCCAAGGTAATTGGCCAGAGATAAATATTAATGGAAAATTACGTTTGGCTACAGAGAATTGCTCCAGGGATTTACACACGCTGGCAGACCATCACGGTTCATGTCTGCAACATCAATGCACCGACCCAACCACAACAGCCTCGTTGCCCTACCTTCGCATCAACGCAGAACAAGTGTCCACATTTTTGTTTAGACGGTCTTCCCTACCTGTGAGTTTATAACCATCCAACCATCCGGGTATTGAGTTACGGTGCATGTATCCAGGATACATCTAGGATACCTCCTCCCTGTGTTGTGATACAGCCATCATGTATTGTGCTACAATAGTGGCCTTCATGTATTGTGCTACAATAGTGGCCATCATGTATTGTGCTACAATAGTGGCCTTCATGTATTGTGCTACAATACTGCCCTTCATGTATTGTGCTACAATAGTGGCCATCATGTATTGTGCTACAATAGTGGCCATCACGTATTGTGCTACAATAGTGGCCATCATGTATTGTGCTACAATAGTGGCCATCATGTATTGTGCTACAATACTGCCCTTCATGTATTGTGCTACAATAGTGGCCATCATGTATTGTGCTACAATAGTGGCCATCATGTATTGTGCTACAATAGTGGCCATCATGTATTGTGCTACAATAGTGGCCTTCATGTATTGTGCTACAATAGTGGCCTTCATGTATTGTGCTACAATAGTGCCCTTCATGTATTGTGCTACAATAGTGCCTTTCATGTATTGTGCTACAATAGTGGCCATCATGTATTGTGCTACAATAGTGGCCATCATGTATTGTGCTACAATAGTGCCCTTCATGTATTGTGCTACAATAGTGCCCTTCATGTATTGTGCTACAATAGTGCCCTTCATGTATTGTGCTACAATAGTGCCCTTCATGTATTGTGCTACAATACTGCCCTTTATGTATTGTGCTACAATAGTGGCCTTCATGTATTGTGCTACAATAGTGGCCTTCCTGTATTGTGCTACAATAGTGCCCTTCATGTATTGTGCTACAATAGTGCCCTTCATGTATTGTGCTACAATAGTGCCCTTCATGTATTGTGCTACAATAGTGCCCTTCATGTATTGTGCTACAATAGTGGCCTTCATGTATTGTGCTACAATAGTGGCCTTCATGTATTGTGCTACAATAGTGGCCTTCATGTATTGTGCTACAATAGTGCCCTTCATGTATTGTGCTACAATACTGCCCTTCATGTATTGTGCTACAATAGTGGCCTTCATGTATTGTGCTACAATAGTGGCCTTCATGTATTGTGCTACAATAGTGGCCTTCATGTATTGTGCTACAATAGTGGCCTTCCTGTATTGTGCTACAATAGTGGCCTTCATGTATTGTGCTACAATAGTGGCCATCATGTATTGTGCTACAATAGTGGCCTTCATGTATTGTGCTACAATAGTGGCCTTCATGTATTGTGCTACAATAGTGGCCATCATGTATTGTGCTACAATAGTGGCCTTCATGTATTGTGCTACAATAGTGGCCTTCATGTATTGTGCTACAATAGTGGCCTTCATGTATTGTGCTACAATAGTGGCCATCATGTATTGTGCTACAATAGTGCCCTTCATGTATTGTGCTACAATAGTGCCCTTCATGTATTGTGCTACAATAGTGGCCTTCATGTATTGTGGCAGAGTTGTTAAGCGGGAGCCACCACCCCGGGAGACACGCTCCCACAACTCACATGACAGGACATCTGAGGTACAGTTATCTGTGACAGGCGGCCTCAAGTTGGGTCCTCAAGTTGATAACAGGTTTTGTCTGAATTATTGTGATGTTGTCTGAACCGTTAATATGAGTATTGTTGGTGCGCTGGCCACCCTCCCCTCGTCCACCCTCCCCTCGTCCACCCTCCCCCTCGTCCACCCTCCCCTCGTCCACCCTCCCCCTCGTCCACCCTCCCCTCGTCCACCCTCCCCCCTCGTCCACCCTCCCCCTCGTCCACCCTCCCCTCGTCCACCTCTCCCCTCGTCCACCCTCCCCTCGTCCACCATCCCCTCGTCCACCCTCCCCCCTCGTCCACCCTCCCCCTCGTCCACCCTCCCCCTCGTCCACCCTCCCCTCATCCACCCTCCCCCTCGTCCACCCTCCCCCTCGTCCACCCTCCCCCTCGTCCACCCTCCCCCTCGTCCACCCTCCCCCTCGTCCATCCTCCCCCTCGTCCACCCTCACCCTCGTCCACCCTCCCCCTCGTCCACCCTCCCCCTCGTCCACCCTCCCCTCGTCCACCCTCCCCTAGTCCACCCTCCCCTCGTCCACCCTCCCCCTCGTCCACCCTCCCCTCATCCACCCTCCCCCTCGTCCACCCTCCCCCTCGTCCACCCTCCCCCTCGTCCACCCTCCCCCTCGTCCACCCTCCCCCTCGTCCACCCTCCCCTCATCCACCCTCCCCCTCGTCCACCCTCCCCCTCGTCCACCCTCCCCCTCGTCCACCCTCCCCCTCGTCCACCCTCCCCCTCGTCCATCCTCCCCTTCGTCCACCCTCCCCCTCGTCCACCCTCCCCCTCGTCCACCCTCCCCCTCGTCCACCCCTCCCCTCGTCCACCCTCCCCTCGTCCACCCTCCCCTCGTCCACCCTCCCCCCTCGTCCACCCTCCCCTCGTCCACCCTCCCCCTCGTCCACCCTCCCCTCGTCCACCCTCACCCTCGTCCACCCTCCCCTCGTCCACTTGACTGGTAACTGTTGGACTGTCAGCCTGACAGTCGAGATTCAAATGCTGGGATCTGTATGTTGTTAAATGTTTATTGTGATACAATCTACTGATTGTAGTGATTTTAAGGTACCGTAGACTTTTTTTTAGGCATTGGGTTAAATTTTTCTCTGTAATGTAAAGTATTAGGATAATAATCATCGTGTTTTAGATTAAAAACAATGTTTCCTAAACATGTGAGCAAGAGAGCTGTAACAGTCTAAGCTGTTTCAGAAGCTTAGAGACCTTGTATAGTATTGTAGACAGGGATTATCTAGGTTTTGGAGTTTCAGGGGAGTTTGTACCCGAGTTCCCAGAAAGGGTCTCAAGATAAGGGTGTCCCTAGAGACTAGCAGGGGAGTGAGGCAGGCACGAGTGCTACAGCCTTCCCCTGAATTAATTCATCAGGTTTAGAGAAATTCAGATAGTAAAAGTAATTAATAGTGGTATATTAATAACGTTCCTTGTTAACAGTTAATTTAACGACAATTAAAGTAAAGAGTCCACTCGTCGTCAAGTACAGACGAATCTTAGGATGAGAACATCCACAAGGTGAAAAATATGTACTGATCATCTTGTCTGTTACTTCATGGAAATTATAAATCCAGAGTATCATTCAGTATTATAATTAATAATCAACCTGACTCAAGTACCAGTGTAATTTGTCATCAGTTTTGAAATGGGAATATACTGATCATCGTAAGTGATTAGTACATTGAGTTACCCTTGATAACTAGGCTTGTCAGTGAGGCTTGTCAACTAGCCCAGGTCAGCTTGACAGAGGTCAGAGTGAGTGTTAGAGCAGTGTGAGGAGCGGACGTCTGGATAAAGTGCTTACAAGTTGGTTCAGTTCCTTTTAAATTCATTAATCAGTTCCTCTACTTTAGGAAGAATTTCAGGAATAAATTTAGCGTGGAATATTCATTTGTTCCATGATAATTATTTATGTTTTAATAGATCTTGTTTAGAATTTATAGTATTTAGTGGAATGTTCCCCAGTGTATATGTTATATTCGTTTATTTCGGTAAGGTTTATTCACGCCCCTGATTATCGAATACACTCCTCTGAACTGTACAAACATTTTTTTTGAGATATATACAAGAGTTGTCACATTCTTGTACAGCCACTAGTACGCACAGCGTTTCGGGCAGGTCCCTGGAATACGATCCCCACCGCGAAGAATCATTTTTACAACCAAGTACTCATTTTACTGTTGAGTTAAACAGAGGCTACAGTTAAGGATTTGCGCCCAGTAAATCCTCCCCGGCCAGGATACGAACCCATGACAAAGCGCTCGCGGAACGCCAGGCGAGTGTCTTACCACTACACCACGGTGACTTGTTAGGTCCCCGTGGTGCATCTCTTATTCTATTCACTGTAAGCCCTTCTGTCGAGTTAATCTACACATTTAAAGTAAATCCCATCTCTCCTTTCGGATAATTGGTGATCCACATTCAGGGATCAAGGGCTAATTGACAGTTTCCTGCTTCACCGTCAGTTAGGGGGAATTATCAGTAAAGGTATTAAGTCAGGTGGTGGCGGCGTTCTTTCTTTAAGTCTCTAGTGAATTAGCTGATCTTGAGGTACAAGGTTCTCGTGTCGTGACAGGTAGGCGATCAAACGCTTCAGGTTCGAGGAGTTGGACTGAGGGTTACAGCAAGCCGGAACTCTGGTGATCATCATACATCACAGTACATAACGACCTGTTGAAGCTAAACAAGAGAAGTTAATTCAGATCTGCCCCGGTTACAGGGTGGCAAAGGTCCTGGTTGACTGGCACTGGGTGGCCAAGGTCCTGGTTGACTGGCACTGGGTGTCCAAGGTCCTGGTTGACTGGCACCGGGTGGCCAAGGTCCTGGTTGACTGGTACTGGGTGGCCAAGGTCCTGGTTGACTGGCACTGGGTGGCCATGGTCCTGGTTGACTGGCACTGGGTGTCCAAGGTCCTGGTTGACTGGCACCGGGTGGCCAAGGTCCTGGTTGACTGGTACTGGGTGGCCAAGGTCCTGGTTGACTGGCACTGGGTGGCCAAGGTCCTGGTTGACTGGTACTGGGTGGCCAAGGTCCTGGTTGACTGGCACTGGGTGGCCAAGGTCCTGGTTGACTGGCACTGGGTGGCGAAGGTACTGGTTGACTGGTACTGGGTGGCCAAGGTCCTGGTTGACTGGCACTGGGTGTCCAAGGTCCTGGTTGACTGGCACTGGGTGGCCAAGGTCCTGGTTGACTGGCACTAGTGGCCAAGGTACTGGTTGACTGGTACTGGGTGGCCAAGGTCCTGGTTGACTGGTACTGGGTGGCCAAGGTCCTGGTTGACTGGCACTGGGTGGCCAAGGTCCTGGTTGACTGGCACTGGGTGGCGAAGGTATTGGTTGACTGGTACTGGGTGGCCAAGGTCCTGGTTGACTGGCACTGGGTGTCCAAGGTACTGGTTGACTGGCACTGGGTGGCCAAGGTCCTGGTTGACTGACACTAGTGGCCAAGGTACTGGTTGACTGGTACTGGGTGGCCAAGGTCCTGGTTGACTGGCACTAGGTGTCCAAGGTCCTGGTTGACTGGCACTGGGTGGCCAAGGTACTGGTTGACTGGCACTGGGTGGCCAAGGTACTGGTTGACTGGCACTGGGTGGCCAAGGTACTGGTTGACTGGTACTGGGTGTCCAAGGTCCTGGTTGACTGGCACTAGGTGGCCAAGGTACTGGTTGACTGGCACTGGGTGGCCAAGGTACTGGTTGACTGGTACTGGGTGGCCAAGGTCCGGGTTGACTGGCACTGGGTGGCCAAGGTACTGGTTGACTGGTACTGGGTGGCCATGGTACTGGTTGACTGGTACTGGTACTGGGTGGCCAAGGTCCTGGTTGACTGGTACTGGGTGGCCATGGTACTTGACTGGTACTGGTACTGGGTGGCCAAGGTCCTGGTTGACTGGTACTGACACTGGGTGGCCAAGGTCGTTGTTTACTGGCACTGGGTGGCCAAGGTACTGGTTGACTGGCACTGGGTGGCCATGGTACTGGTTGACTGGCACTGGGTGGCCAAGGTCCTGGTTGACTGGCCCTGGGTGGCCAAGGTCCTGGTTTACTGGCACTGGATGGCCAAGGTCCTGGTTGACTGGCACTGGATGGCCAAGGTCCTGGTTGACTGGCACTGGGTGGCCAAGGTCCTGGTTGACTGGCACTAGTGGCCAAGGTACTGGTTGACTGGCATTGGGTGGCCAAGGTCCTGATTGACTGGTACTGGGTGGCCATGGTACTGGTTGACTGGTACTGGTACTGGGTGGCCAAGGTCCTGGTTGACTGGTACTGACACTGGGTGGCCAAGGTACTGGTTGACTGGCACTGGGTGGCCAAGGTCCTTGTTGACTGGTACTGGGTGGCCATGGTACTGGTTGACTGGCACTGGGTGGCCAAGGTGCTGGTTGACTGGTACTGGGTGGCCAAGGTCCTTGTTGACTGGTACTGGGTGGCCATGGTACTGGTTGACAGGCACTGGGTGGCCAAGGTACTGGTTGACTGGCACTGGGTGGCCAAGGTACTGGTTGACTGACACTGGGTGGCCAAGGTCCTGGTTGACTGGCACTGGGTGGCCAAGGTCCTGGTTGACTGGTACTGGGTGGCCAAGGTCCTGGTTGACTGACACTGGGTGGCCAAGGTACTGGTTGACTGACACTGGGTGGCCATGGTACTGGTTGACTGGTACTGGCACGGGGTGGCCAAGGTACTGGTTGACTGGCACTAGTGGCCAAGGTCCTGGTTGACTGGTACTGGCACGGGGTGGCCAAGGTACTGGTTGACTGGCACTAGTGGCCAAGGTCCTGGTTGACTGGCACTGGGTGGCCAAGGTCCTGGTTGACTGGTACTGGGTGGCCATGGTACTGGTTGACTGGCACTGGGTGGCCAAGGTCCTGGTTGACTGGCACTGGGTGGCCAAGGTCCTTGTTGACTGGCAATGGGTGGCCAAGGTCCTTGTTGACTGGTACTGGGTGGCCAAGGTCCTGGTTGACTGACACTGGGTGGCCAAGGTACTGGTTGACTGACACTGGGTGGCCAAGGTACTGGTTGACTGACACTGGGTGGCTAAGGTCCTGGTTGACTGACACTGGGTGACCAAGGTACTGGTTGACTGACACTGGGTGGCCAAGGTCCTGGTTGACTGGCACTGGGTGGCCAAGGTCCTTGTTGACTGGCAATGGGTGGCCAAGGTCCTTGTTGACTGGTACTGGGTGGCCAAGGTCCTGGTTGACTGACACTGGGTGGCCAAGGTACTGGTTGACTGACACTGGGTGGCCAAGGTACTGGTTGACTGACACTGGGTGGCTAAGGTCCTGGTTGACTGACACTGGGTGACCAAGGTACTGGTTGACTGACACTGGGTGGCCAAGGTCCTGGTTGACTGGCACTGGGTGGCCAAGGTCCTGGTTGACTGGTACTGGGTGACCAAGGTCCTGGTTGACTGACACTGGGTGGCCAAGGTACTGGTTGACTGACACTGGGTGGCCATGGTACTGGTTGACTGGTACTGGCACGGGGTGGCCAAGGTCCTGGTTGACTGGCACTGGGTGGCCAAGGTCCTGGTTGACTGGCACTGGGTGGCCAAGGTCCTTGTTGACTGGTACTGGGTGGCCAAGGTCCTGGATGACAGACACTGGGTGGCCAAGGTACTGGTTGACTGACACTGGGTGGCCAAGGTACTGGTTGACTGACACTGGGTGGCCAAGGTCCTGGTTGACTGGTACTGGGTGGCCATGGTACTGGTTGACTGGCACTGGGTGGCCAAGGTCCTGGTTGACTTGCACTGGGTGGCCATGGTCCTGGTTAACTGATACTGGGTGGCCAAGGTCCTGGTTGACTGGCACTGGGTGGCCAAGGTCCTTGTTGACTGGCACTGGGTGGTCAAGGTACTGGTTGACTGGCACTAGTGGCCAAGGTCCTGGTTGACTGGTACTGGGTGGCCAAGGTCCTGGTTGACTGGCACTGGGTGGCCAAGGTCCTGGTTGACTGGTACTGGCACGGGGTGGCCAAGGTACTGGTTGACTGGCACTAGTGGCCAAGGTCCTGGTTGACTGGTACTGGCACGGGGTGGCCAAGGAACTGGTTGACTGGCACTAGTGGCCAAGGTCCTGGTTGACTGGCACTGGGTGGCCAAGGTACTGGTTGACTGACACAGGGTGGCCAAGGTACTGGTTGACTGACACTGGGTGTCTAAGGTCCTGGTTGACTGACACTGGGTGGCCAAGGTACTGGTTGACTGACACTGGGTGGCCAAGGTCCTGGTTGACTGGCACTGGGTGGCCAAGGTCCTGGTTGACTGGTACTGGGTGGCCAAGGTCCTGGTTGACTGACACTGGGTGGCCAAGGTACTGGTTGACTGACACTGGGTGGCCATGGTACTGGTTGACTGGTACTGGCACGGGGTGGCCAAAGTCCTGGTTGACTGGCACTAGGTGGCCAAGGTCCTGGTTGGCTGGCACTGGGTGGCCAAGGTCCTTGTTGACTGGTACTGGGTGGCCAAGGTCCTGGTTGACAGACACTGAGTGGCCAAGTTACTGGTTGACTGACACTGGGTGGCCAAGGTACTGGTTGACTGACACTGGGTGGCCAAGGTCCTGGTTGACTGGCACTGGGTGGCCAAGGTCCTGGTTGGCTGGTACTGGGTAGCCATGGTACTGGTTGACTGGCACTGGGTGGCCAAGGTCTTGGTTGACTGGCACTGGGTGGCCATGGTCCTGGTTAACTGATACTGGGTGGCCAAGGTCCTGGTTGACTGGCACTGGGTGGCCAAGGTTCTTGTTGACTGGCACTGGGTAGCCAAGGTACTGATTGACTGGCACTAGTGGCCAAGGTCCTGGTTGACTGGTACTGGGTGGCCAAGGTCCTGGTTGACTGGTACTGAGTGGCCAAGGTCCTGGTTGACTGGTACTGGCACGGGGTGGCCAAGGTACTGGTTGACTGGCACTAGTGGCCAAGGTCCTGGTTGACTGATACTGGCACGGGGTGGCCAAGGTACTGGTTGACTGGCACTAGTGGCCAAGGTCCTGGTTGACTGGCACTGGGTGGCCAAGGTCCTGGTTGACTGGTACTGGGTGGCCATGGTACTGGTTGACTGGCACTGGGTGGCAAAGGTCCTGGTTGACTGGCACTGGGTGGCCAAGGTCCTTGTTGACTGGCACTGGGTGACCAAGGTCCTTGTTGACTGGTACTGGGTGGCCAAGGTCCTGGTTGACTGACACTGGGTGGCCAAGGTACTGGTTGACTGACACTGGGTGGCCAAGGTACTGGTTGACTGACACGGGGTGGCCAAGGTCCTGGTTGACTGACACTGGGTGGCCAAGGTACTGGTTGACTGACACTGGGTGGCCAAGGTCCTGGTTGACTGGCACTGGGTGGCCAAGGTCCTGGTTGACTGGTACTAGGTGGCCAAGGTCCTGGTTGACTGAGACTGGGTGGCCAAGGTACTGGTTAACTGACACTGGGTGGCCATGGTACTGGTTGATTGGTACTGGCACGGGGTGGCCAAAGTCCTGGTTGACTGGCACTGGGTGGTAAAGGTCCTGGTTGACCGGTACTGGGTGGCCATGGTACTGGTTGACAGGCACTGGGTGGCCAAGGTTCTGGTTGACTGGCACTGGGTGGCCAAGGTCCTGGTTGACTGGCACTGGGTGGCCAAGGTACTGGTTGACTGGTACTGGGTGGCCAAGGTCCTTGTTGACTGGTACTGGGTGGCCAAGGTACTGGTTGACTGGTACTGGGTGGCCAAGGTCCTTGTTGACTGGTACTGGGTGGCCATGGTATTGGTTGACTGGTACTGGGCGGCCAAGGTCCTTGTTGACTGGTTCTGGGTGGCCAAGGTCCTGGTTGACTGGTACTGGGTGGCCATGGTACTGGTTGACTGGCACTGGGTGGCCAAGGTCCTGGTTGACTGGTATTGGGTGGCCATGGTGCTAGTTGACTAGTACTGGGTGGCCAAGTTCCTTCTTGACTGGTACTGGGTGGCCAAGGTCCTGGTTGACTGGTACTGGGTGGCCATGGTACTGGTTGACTGGCACTGGGTGGCCAAGGTCCTGATTGACTGGCACTGGGTGGCCAAGGTCCTAGTTGACTGGCACTGGGTGGCCAAGGTACTGGTTGACTGGCACTGGGTGGCCATGGTACTGGTTGACTGGCACTGGGTGGCCAAGGTCCTGGTTGACTGGTACTGGGTGGCCAAGGTCCTGGTTGACTTGTACTGGGTGGCCATGGTACTGGTTGACTAGCACTGGGTGGCCAAGGTTCTGGTTGACTGGCACTGGGTGGCCAAGGTCCTGGTTGACTGGCACTGGGTGGCCAAGGTGCTGGTTGACTGACACTGGGTGGCCAAGGAACTGACCACCCAAGGTGGCCAGTTCCAGTTCAGGTTACCTCACAAGTAACAATGGGGTCAGGTTACCCCACAAGTAACAATGGGGTCAGGTTACCTCACAAGTAACAATGGGGTCAGGTTACCTCACAAGTAACAATGGGGTCAGGTTACCCCACAAGTAACAATGGGGTCAGGTTACCTCACAAGTAACAATGGGGTCAGGTTGCCTCACAAGTAACAATGGGCTCAGGTTACCTCACAAGCAACAATGGGGTCAGGTTACCCCACAAGTAACAATGGGGTCAGGTTACCTCACAAGTAACAATGGGGTCAGGTTACCCCACAAGCAACAATGGGGTCAGGTTACCTCACAAGTAACAATGGGGTCAGGTTACCTCACAAGTAACAATGGGGTCAGGTTACCCCACAAGTAACAATGGGGTCAGGTTACCCCACAAGCAACAATGGGGTCAGGTTACCCCACAAGCAACAATGGGGTCAGGTTACCTCACAAGTAACAATGGGGTCAGGTTACCTCACAAGCAACAATGGGGTCAGGTTACCCCACAAGCAACAATGGGGTCAGGTTACCTCACAAGTAACAATGGGGTCAGGTTACCTCACAAGTAACAATGGGGTCAGGTTACCTCACAAGTAACAATGGGGTCAGGTTACCCCACAAGTAACAATGGGGTCAGGTTACCTCACAAGCAACAATGGGGTCAGGTTACCTCACAAGTAACAATGGGGTCAGGTTACCTCACAAGTAACAATGGGGTCAGGTTACCTCACAAGTAACAATGGGGTCAGGTTACCTCACAAGTAACAATGGGGTCAGGTTACCCCACAAGCAACAATGGGGTCAGGTTACCTCACAAGTAACAATGGGGTCAGGTTACCTCACAAGTAACAATGGGGTCAGGTTACCCCACAAGCAACAATGGGGTCAGGTTACCTCACAAGTAACAATGGGGTCAGGTTACCTCACAAGTAACAATGGGGTCAGGTTACCTCACAAGTAACAATGGGGTCAGGTTACCCCACAAGTAACAATGGGGTCAGGTTACCTCACAAGCAACAATGGGGTCAGGTTACCTCACAAGTAACAATGGGGTCAGGTTACCTCACAAGTAACAATGGGGTCAGGTTACCTCACAAGTAACAATGGGGTCAGGTTACCTCACAAGTAACAATGGGGTCAGGTTACCCCACAAGCAACAATGGGGTCAGGTTACCTCACAAGTAACAATGGGGTCAGGTTACCTCACAAGTAACAATGGGGTCAGGTTACCCCACAAGCAACAATGGGGTCAGGTTACCTCACAAGTAACAATGGGGTCAGGTTACCTCACAAGTAACAATGGGGTCATTTACAGGACTCAGAAAACAGTGATGATTCATTTTTTGTTCTTCCCTAAATATGTGAATGCTTGTATATAAACGGTGAACAATGTAGAGTGAACACTCGTCGTTGTTGTACTGCAGAAGAAAGCTGTGTTCTTGTACTCATCTGATCGTGCTTGCGGGGGTTGAGCTTCGGCTCTTTGGTCCCGCCTTTCGACTGTCAATCAACTGGTGTTCAGATTCCTGAGCCTATTGGGCTCTCATTATACTTGAAGCTTTGTATGGAGTCAGCCTCCACTACATCACTGCCTAATGCATTACATCTGTTAACTACTCTGACACTGCAAAAGTTCTTTATAATGTCTCTATGGCTCATTATTTAACAGAGGTGGAACAAGAGTTCCCTAAACTGTCTTTATTTGCCCTATCAATTGCCGAGATTCTTTTATGTAGTGATCATGTCTCCCCAACTATTCTGTCGTCTTGCGACGTGAGGTTTAGTTCCTGTAGTCTCTCTTCATACCTTATACCTCTGAACTCAGGTACGAGTCTCTTGGCATATTCAGATTCAGATTCAGATGTTTATTCAGGTAAGGTATATACATACAAGTGATGTTACATTAATGGATTGATATATAGATAGAGCTAGTACATACAATGCCTAAAGCCACTATTACGCAATGCGTTTCGGGCAAAACAAACAAAACAAACAAACAAACAATATCGTTGAACACTCTCCAAATTAGTCTTGTGCTTCACTAGATACAGACTCCAAGCTGGAGCTGCATACTTCAGGATTGGTCTGATCTATTTGGTATACAAGGTTCTAAATTATTCCTTATACAAGTTTCTGATGCCAGTTCTTATGTTGGCCAATCTAGTATACACCGCTGATGACATCCTCTGGATATGTGTTTCAAGGGACAGGTCTGGCAGGATATCAACCCCGGGTCTTTCTCTCTCCTTGTGTCTTGAAAGATTTCATCTCCTAAATGGTATCTTGTTTCTGGTCTCCTGCTCTCTTTACCTGTCTTCATTAGTTTACATTTGCTTGCGTTAAACTCTAACAACCATTTGTTGGACCATTCCTTCAGTTTGACAGATTTACCCTCCCTGAAACCATGTTGGTGGTTTGTCACGAAGTCCCTTCTCTCCAGATGTGCTACTAAGAATGGGGGTCAAAGACTTTCCTCACGATCTTCTCCATCACCTTGCATGGTATACAAGTTAAGGACACTGGCCTGTAGTTCAGTGCCTCTTACCTGTCAACGGTTGTGTATAATGGGACTACATTAGCCGTCTTCCATATTTCTGGCAGGTCTCCTGTTTCCAGTGACTTATCGCACACCAAGGAGAGTGACAAGCAAACTGCTTATAAACGCTTGTCGTTGTTACACTGCAGACAAAAGCTGTGTTCTTGTGAATGCTCGTCATTGTTGCAGTGGGGCTTGTGTTCACGTCCCCTTGTGTGGCGAGGAGGGCTCAAGCCTTAATCTGAGGAGGACCTGCAGATTGAACTCACACAATAACCAAAATTGCCTCACCGGCCCAAAAATGTAACAATGGAGGAGGAGGGCGCCTGGAGGAGGTTCTTGAGGAGGTCTGGCAAGATGCAGGGACATGAAGGAGATTACTGGGGGAAGGCAATGTTAAAATGTTAAAACGACAATTTTTGACTTGTAAGGGGCGGTCTATTATACTTTATGCTGGCGAGTTGGCGTATATGTTGTCTTCAACAACACCAAAGTTATCTTTACGTGTTCTGCAGCACCAAAGTTATCTTGACATGAACAGCAATATCGAAGTAATCAAGACGTCTTGAGCAGCACCACAGTTATCTAGATGTCCTCAGCAACGGCAGAGTTATTTTGACATCAGCAACAATGTTGTCTAGACATCAGCAACAATAACAATGTTGTCTAGACATCAGCAGCATTACCAAATGTGTCTAGACATCAGCAGCATCACCAAATGTGTCTAGACATCTGCAGCATCACCAAATGTGTCTAGACATCAGCAGCATCACCAAATGTGTCTAGACATCAGCAGCATCACCAAATGTGTCTAGACATCTGCAGCATCACCAAAGGTGTCTAGACATCAGCAGCATCACCAAAGGTGTCTAGACATCAGCAGCATCACCAAATGTGTCTAGATATCTGCAGCATCACCAAAGGTGTCTAGACATCAGCAGCATCACGAAATGTGTCTAGACATCAGCAGCATCACCAAATGTGTCTAGATATCTGCAGCATCACCAAAGGTGTCTAGACATCAGCAGCATCACCAAATGTGTCTAGATATCTGCAGCATCACCAAAGGTGTCTAGACATCAGCAGCATCACGAAATGTGTCTAGACATCAGCAGCATCACCAAAAATGTTCTGTGCGTACGTGTGCGTGAGCGCGTGTGTGCGTGTGCGCGTGAGCGTGCATAACACCATCCTACACAAACCTACAGCTGGCTAAAGGTGTCCCCCATATTACCTGTAAATACTCAGTCTTGAGCCTTCTACACCACTGGAGTAGTGGCCACGGTACTCTGCTCTACCCCACTGGAGTAGTGGCCACGGTACTCTGCTCTACACCACTGGAGTAGTGGCCACGGTACTCTGCTCTACACCACTGGAGTAGGTGCCACGGTACTCTGCTCTACCCCACTGGAGTAATGGCCACGGTACTCTGCTCTACACCACTGGAGTAGTGGCCACGGTACTCTGCTCTACACCACTGGAGTAGTGGCCACGGTACTCTGCTCTACACCACTGGAGTAGTGGCCACGGTACTCTGCTCTACACCACTGGAGTAGTGGCCACGGTACTCTGCTCTACACCACTGGAGTAGTGGCCACGGTACTCTGCTCTACACCACTGGAGTAGTGGCCACGGTACTCTGCTCTACACCACTGGAGTAGTGGCCACGGTACTCTGCTCTACACCACTGGAGTAGTGGCCACGGTACTCTGCTCTACACCACTGGAGTAGTGGCCACGGTACTCTGCTCTACACCACTGGAGTAGTGGCCACGGTACTCTGCTCTACACCACTTGAGTAGTGGCCACGGTACTCTGCTCTACACCACTGGAGTAGTGGCCACGGTACTCTGCTCTACACCACTGGAGTAGTGGCCACGGTACTCTGCTCTACACCACTGGAGTAGTGGCCACGGTACTCTGCTCTACACCACTGGAGTAGTGGCCACGGTACTCTGCTCTACACCACTTGAGTAGTGGCCACGGTACTCTGCTCTACACCACTGGAGTAGTGGCCACGGTACTCTGCTCTACACCACTGGAGTAGTGGCCACGGTACTCTGCTCTACACCACTGGAGTAGTGGCCACGGTACTCTGCTCTACACCACTGGAGTAGTGGCCACGGTACTCTGCTCTACACCACTGGAGTAGAGGCCACGGTACTCTGCTCTACACCACTGGAGTAGTGGCCACGGTACTCTGCTCTACACCACTGGAGTAGTGGCCACGGTACTCTGCTCTACACCACTGGAGTAGTGGCCACGGTACTCTGCTCTACACCACTGGAGTAGTGGCCACGGTACTCTGCTCTACACCACTGGAGTAGTGGCCACGGTACTCTGCTCTACACCACTGGAGTAGTGGCCACGGTACTCTGCTCTACACCACTGGAGTAGTGGCCACGGCACTCTTCTCTACACCACTGGAGTAGTGGCCACGGTACTCTGCTCTTCCTCACTACCCGCAACACAATCATCTTTCGGGACTTTTGGCGGCGAGGAAGACCGTCGTACCTTTCTTTGATCAAGGGTTAATGTGTTCCTAATGTCATACCACCTTCTTCCTGCCTCTACCACCACTTTGGCCTTGAGAGATGGCCTCATTCCCTCTTCAAATATTATTTATTTTACAGCGGGTAAGCTCTCTCTTATCGAGAATGTATATATATATATATATATATATATATATATATATATATATATATATATATATATATATATATATATATATATATATATATATATATATATATAATTTCCATTATTACCACTTTTAAAAGTCTACAAGCAATAAGGAATTACATTATAATTTATCTTAATATTAAAATTGAACTTAAGCTCTTATATCTTAAAACTTCTGTTTAAGATGTAATGCACTTTGGAGAGTAAAAGAGAAAGGAATTGTCTTAAGAGTGCAATATCTACTTGATATTCACAGCTACCTGACTGCTACGACAAAATCATTGAGGCATTAGAAGAAAAACAGAATACAGATGTTGTTTACACAGATTTTGCAAAGGCCTTCGACAAAATAGGTCACACGATGAGGTCAATAGGTATAACTGGTAAAGTGGCACGCTGGGTACTCAATTTCCTGTAGAACACAAAGGGTAACAGTCAATCAAATAAAATCGAGTCCGAGCGCTGTTAAATGCTCTGTACCTCAGGGTACAGTCCTTGTATAGTCTCTGTGACCTGTGTCATTTGACTGTCAATATTTGTCTGGGTCAAGTGTGATAATTTCAGTGAATATTGGAGTTATCAGTGACGCGTGATAAAACATTGATATAATTCTTCGTCTTAGTGACCTGGGTGTGAGTCAATGGTTAATGAATCTCAATGACTCATAAGCGTCGATTCGATATTGTCTCAGTGACTTATGATTCTTTCATTGTTGTTATATTTCTTAGTGATATATCTGTCAGAAACGCCATGCGTGTATGTGGCTTTGATAGACTGTAAAACAACAACAACAATGTTATGTACTCTCACAAATGTACTTTCATGCGTAAATAAATAAATTAATTAATAAATGATATGCACTCTCTTTCAGTGATTATTAATGTCTTTGTGATGTGTAATTAATCATTGTGGAAGTAATTCCAGAGACTTAATGTTGTAGGAATGAATTAGTCATTGATTGTTATGTGTAATTCATGTGTTGACTATTAACCAAGTGCAGAGTTGTAACTCTGGTCAATGTCCCTTCTTACTGCAAGTGTCATGTGCAGTTGATATGAGAGAGTGCACAAGTGTTCACTCAGATGATGGACAGAGTGTATCGTGATCCAGCTTGTACCCCTCTAGACATACCCGAGAGGGTACTGAGGAAGTTACTGGAAGCTTGCACTAATGAGACACTCTTTTTGAGTCCCGATTGGCACATGTATAAACAAGTGAATGGGGTTCCATGGGTGTTCCCCTAGGTGTCCAGTTAATGATTTTTTACATGGGTACCATAGAGCAGGTCTTAGTTGACATGGACTTGAAACCGGCCATATACTGCAGGTATGTTGACATTTTTACACAGGTAACTGATGTCAGACATCTGCAGGAGCTGAAGGAGGCATTCAAGCGCAATTATGTGTTGAGTTTCACTTACGAGATGAAGAAGGAGGGGAAGCTGCCCTTTCTAGATGTAACAGTAACGGAAAGGAGAGGAGGCTTCCACACTGCAGTCTACACTAAGGAAACAAACATAGGAATGTGCCTAAATGCCAACAGTGACTGCCCAGACAGGTACAAGAGGAGTGTTGTCAATGCTTACGTCGACTTTGCTCTCAGCCACAGCTCAGGATGGAAGCAAGTCCAGGAAGAACTCTGTAGGGTAAGGCAGGTCCTAGTCAACAGCGGCTTCTCTAACGGTTTTGTTGAAGACCATAAAAAGAAAGGTAAAACGCCATGCAACTTCTGAAGAGACAACTAACACAACACCTATACCCCCTATTAGACTATTTTACAGGAACTTCTTTTCGACAGCTCATAAAACGGAGGAAAGGGTCCTGAAAGATATTGTTGATAGGAACGTTATCCCTACAGACAAAAAACAGAAAATGCAATTGACGTTTTACTATAAAACCAAAAAACGGCCAGCCTACTCATGAAAAACTCTCCAGACACCAAGCAGAACGCCTTGAAGGAAACCAACGTCGTCTATGCCTTCAAATGCCCACTTGGGGACTGTAAGCCCCAAAGAACTCAGTATATAGGCAAGACAACAACGTCTTTTTCTAGACGATTAACAATGCATAAACAACAGGGCTCCATAAAGGAACATATAAAATCTCACAACCAGACCATCACCAGAGAAGTCTTAACAAACAACACAGAAATCATCGATAGGTACAGCGATAGCAGGCGGCTCCACATCTGCGAGGCACTACACATCAAAAAGTCTACACAGCAATCAACAGCCAATTAATGCACTACTATATTCTACCCACTTCAAGACTCCGAACCAATATAGAAGCATCAAGAGGAAGTATGAGCCAGATGGCCCTCTGAAGTTACTTCCATTCTTATGCTCTCATATATCCAATTAATACCCATAGTTTCGTGTTCTGTCTTGTATTTGTCACAAGTTTGTTCACCTCATCCAAAACTGTTGCACCATATCACTTCACCCAAATGCGAGTATAAGTATGACGGATTAGCTGACTCTGTTTAGTGTTTTCAGGTTACAGCTGCGTGTGTAAAGTAAAGTCTTAGAAAATGTAATAAGTTATTACGAAATGCGTTCAAGCGTCGCGTTATCTTATTATTATTAATCTTATTATTTTGGTTAATATATATATATATATATATATATATATATATATATATATATATATATATATATATATATATATATATATATATATATATATATATATATTTATATTTAGGGGTACCACCACTGGTTTAATTAAAGGGACCCACATCCTCAAAGAAGAATATAAATAGTGTTCAGAGAAGACCTTGTGGATTCTCACTGAATACTTTAATCTTTTCCTCTCCTACCACCCATATTTTTTTTTATTTGATTTTATTGCAATGCTACAGTTTACAGAAAACACACACTTATATAACAATATACCAACCAGTGTTCGAAGACCTCGTCCAGCTCTTCGGGGGTTGGGTGAGTACCCAAAATACAGCACGCATTTCCCCTCTGAACAGCGACACTGAGGCGCTGGAATATGAAACTGGCCACTCTTGGGTCTCTAGTCTTCCCAATGAGTTCCTCGCCCAGCTCCTTCAGGAACTTAAGTGCATATTTACCCCAGACGCCCAGAGTCTCAGAGCCTATTGGCACGAACCTGTAACAACGTTCTAGGTCCCTGTACTTGTTGGTTTTCTGGGTCTCCCTGAAGGTGGCCGCCCCGCCTCCCTCAGCTGTGCTGTAAGGTAGATAGGTATCAGCCAATGTAGATGCACACGTGTAGTCCCACACGACCTGTTTACCTTCTCTCCATGGCTGCAGGGTGACTCCATCTGGGCGTTTTAGGCTGTTGTCAGGCCTGCACAACTGAGGTTCCCTTTGTGCTGGGCACCCAGCTGAGGCCAAACCTCTCTTGATGATGTCATTGACTGCTTCATGTCTGGCAATCTTTCCCTGTGTCTTACGACAGATGAGACCATGGCTGCCGTATTGGTCTGCCCGTGCATGGCTGCAAATACACCGGTGCTCGGTGGAGATAGGGGCGGCAAGGCACAGGCATGACTGCCATATTGGTCTGCCCGTGCATGGCCGCAAATACACCAGTGCTCGGTGGAAATAGGGGCGGCAAGGCGCAGGGCAACACCAATACTTAGGGTCCGATGGCCCAGGCGGGTGTCCAAGCGGAATAAGGGACTGCCAACAGGAAGTCCCCGGCATGGGGCGCTTGCACAGCTAGAAGACGCGCTTTGTCCTTCCTGGAAGCTGCCTCCAGCAATGATGTGGCGATGTTCTCCACTATGGGGCTATCCCATTTGGACTGTTTGCAGTCATTTGGAAGAGTCGGTCGAGGATGAGAGTTGACAAGAGTGTCCCACTGACCGGCTCCTTCCGCGAATGTGGGATCATGAATCCCAATGGAGTCTCTTAGGTATTCCGGTAGTATTTCCTTAACTAATTCACCTGTTGCACTGGTCGAGGATAAGAGTGCCAGCAATGCTGTGTCGCCTTGCGAATACCTATCCCCCCGAGTCTAACTGGGAGCGTTGCTTGGTCCCATTGGTCATCTTGTAGGGAGAGGTTTAACACTTTCACGGTTATTGACCTTAGGAGTGTGTCATATTCTGTTAATTTTGGGCTGTCGAAGGAGGGAGCACACCTTAGGAAATAGGTCAGTCTGGGCAAAGCCAGGCACCTTGTGAGAAGGTACAAAGCATCGTGGGCGTCCAAAGCCCCTATTCTTCCCTCCATCCTCCTCAGGTCGTTCAGCTTTTCTTCGAGGACTACCTCAATGGCGCTCGAGCCCAGAGGTGCCCCTAGCAGCACACTGTCGGTGGGAGCGATCACTTGGGCTCCTGGCAATATGATTCGCACTGCATCTATGGTTGGTTGGCTAGATGAGATGATTTCACACTTTAATGGGTTTAGGGTGAGTCCTAACTCCTCTCCCTTAGATTTCACCAGCTGTAGATCTTCTAGCAGGGACTCCTGTGTCCCTGCCAGGGTGCC